>NC_079449.1:21767626-22127626 GCF_903798145.1 Danio aesculapii | reverse complement strand
TGAAGGAAGCAGATCTCACATAACGTTTGTGAGAATATAATTTTAGAATTGTATGGATATGCGGATGGGGTGACAAAGTAAAGACGGTAAAATCGCAGTAATTCATTACAAACATGCACTGATTTAAAACCATTTTAAACTTGTAAAAATCATTCTTGATTACATTTGATGATGATTGATGATTACAGCGAGCTCAACAGTTCTTTTAATCCCTGTTGCTTTGCGGATGTCTTGTCTTGTTGATTATATGCACTACTACAGAGACATGTTAATACGCAGCTGCAGGGAAACAGCAGTCCTACATCACGTTGTGGTGGGCCTCATAATGGGCGGGATTTGGATCCTATTTTAACGTCAGGAAATAAAAAATTAAGGTTTATTGTAAAGGCTTATTGACTTTGTATCACTCCAATATGACAGTAGACACAAGGCTTGGGCGATGTCAACCAATTTGGCATAGAATGATGTCTAATGTGAAACATCGCAATGGACGATGGCATCGTTGTCATAGGTGGCGGTGAATATATCATTTGTGAATAATTATTAAATAACAAATTAATTATTTGTAGCCTACCGTTTCAACTTCCTAACCTGCATGGTCTTTGTTTTACCCATTTCAAATCATAAATAAATAAAGATAAGTTGCACACCAATTACCACCCGTCAATCACTTTTTGCGGGACTCTGGCATGAACAGGCACAGTGACTGTGTCATTATAATGACGTCGACAAACTTGGCTGGTAAAAAAGGTGTACAATAATTAAATATCACGTTTAATAACCATAGTGAGATGCGATCCAGCGGTACATCCTTGATAAACAGCTCAACATACACTGCTCACTGGGGTGACTGCTGGCGCTCTGATTCTGACACGCACATAGCCTACACTTCAGCGCATGATAGAGTGAGTGGGAGTGAGTGTGTGTGTGGTCACGTGATGTGTATTTTCAGCGGTATAGTGTGAAAGGAGGACTTTTCAGAATTGCTAGATGAAACGCCAGTGTGGACGTGGATTGTTTTCATTCTAAAATGCCATTTTAAACTAAGACGTATTAGTGTAAACAGGGCCTAAGTGTGTATTTTTCACAAGCGGGTTGCTGCTGCGATGGGGGCGGAGGATTGCGATGTCGCCTCAGCATCATGATGTCTATCGGCCATCTGCGATGGCATCGTCTATCGACCAAACCCTAGTGGACACAATATACCCACACACAGTTCTGTCCAAACAGCTTCCAAAAGATGATTTTCATCATAGGTGCCCTTTAAATTATAACCATATTGCATAACATTACATCGTTTAACTGCATTTTGAATCAGATTTTACCCCGTGCAAAATCTATCGAGTTAAGTTAAATCTCAAGACCAAACATCTGTAAATTAGTGTATATCATTCACAATATGCAATCTTTCATTTATAAATGCATAATACAAAGTACAAAATTAATGGTCCAAAATAATAATACATCATATTTAACCATTTTATAAAATCATCCATTAAACTGTAAATATTTGACATTACCTGTACTATAAAGTACTGAATACAGTATGATGTCAAATAAATGAATATGGATATAGTTACGTACATCACTGCCCCACATGGTCAGCTGGATGACTCTGCCAGACATGTCAATCAGTTGGATGTTCCTCTTGGATACCTCACGGCTGTTCTTGGTCATGATGCGCGTCATATCCTCTGTGTTTTTACACACTCCGATCACATCTGTAAACACACGCACACACACACACGCAGTACGAATTCACAACACTGCTTCTCCCTCAATTTATCGAGGGTAAACAGGTTTGGGATAACTATACTACTCATCCAGAATGCAATTCCACAACACCCGTCAATGCTCCATTACAACGTGGCATCTTAATCCTCTCATATCAGACGCTGTTATGAATCATTTAGCTGCCATTAGGAGCGTTTCACAAATCACTGCCAGCACCTGACTCAAATCTTGGATAAGAAATACACCCGCTGCACCTCGGCGTGCTCCGACTGCCATTACCATAATTAGAGGCATGCTTATTGACTCTTCATTCTACCAGTGACAGCGTCTTTCTCCTCCAGTTCTGCTAGAACCCGACAGGGACACAAAGTCAATCTGCACCACAGGCCATTACTGTCATAAGCATTATTAATATTGCGTTCATCATCAACGTTATAATTACCACAACCTCCTGGGTCTCAACACATTTGTTACGCTACAGTTGCACCACACTCTCTTGCGCGGTTAATTATTAAAATGCTGGTTATTGATTATACCAATGGCAGAGGCCAGAGAGTAGATGCTCTCACCCAAGATGGTGTCTTTCTCCCGAGACTCCAGGTCTGCAATGGATACAAAGTCGCACTGCACCATGGGGACGTCATGGCTGTCCTCGCAAGGGATGATGCTCGTCTCGCCATTGAGAGTCATCTCGTAATCGTTCTTGAGTGAGGAGAACTGTTTGTTGGCAATCTTTAGGGTGCCTTTGGAGATGTAGTAGACCTGAGGAAAACAAATTTAACAATTTAGGTCATGTTGGTCAACTCAATGTTTCTCAACCACGTTCCTGGAGGACCACCAGCTCTGGACATTTTCCATGTCTCCTTAACCATACACATCTGATTCAGATCATGAGCTCATCAACAGCGACTAAAAGACCTGGGCTGTGTCTGAAATTGCATACTTCCATACTATATAGTACGCTAAAAACAGTATGCATGCCAAGTAGCATGTATGAAATCTTAGCATTTGAAAAACAGTATGCGAGAACTACCCGGATAACCTACTACTTCTGGCGATATTCTAAAGTGCACATCTCATGAACGCTATGCTATCCTATGATGCACCGCGAGAGAATTCATAAATGAGAGTAAAGCGATGCAACTAAAGCGGGTAGGTCACGTGATCATGATAAAAATCGCAGATGTAATACGTCCGAGTTCCATTCATACCACTCGCATTCATACTTTATAGAATGTTCTTTTCTAGCGGTCAAGTAGCAAATTCAAATGCAGTACCTACTGAGGCGATTTTGGACGCAGCCCTGTAGTGGGTGTGACAGATATGGGAGACATTCAAAACATGCAGTGTTGGTAGTCCTCCAGAAATGTGGTTGAGAAACAATGTTCAAATTGCAGGCATGTGATCAACCGAGGACAAAAATGGAGGAAGACGAGACCCCTGCCCCCTTTCAATAGATTTATATTTGTGTTTTTTATGTATTTATTTATATATAAATAAATAATAATACAAATAATAATTTTTAAATAATAATAAACAATATTCTTTACATAAATATTTGATAAGGAACACACAATTTCAGTTTCATTTTCTGTTTTATCAGGTTGAATGTGTAACAGTTTAATAGTCTTAATAGTAAGCAATATTTAACAGGTTTATACTTTGTACTTCAACATTGGGACAGATTCACACACCGCCAATAGATGGCACCCCCAACTCGGTTAGTTCTCTTGTGTCCACAGAATATATTTTTTCCTGTAAATTAGCAGAATATATATTTCATGTGATAAATAAACTACTTGTCAGTCAACAATTCGAACTGTAAAAATATTAGGTCCAGATGAATTAAGTAGTCTAATATACTTTAACATTCCACCCTGAAAAAAACGTTTATCACTTTCACTTTCCCTTTTAATGCACCATTCCTAGATGCAAGATTTTTAATAACTTGTAAAGATTTGACATTTCTAATAAATGTTTACAGTAAATGCAACTGAACTTAGTTTTATTTTTTGATTTATATTTTAATTTCTAGGGGTCAAAATTAATTGTTTCTTTGGTGCACCGCGATGCAGACGCGGACAATTCTGTATCGGTTCAGTAATAATCATAACCGGTTATTATGTAGTGACGTCATTTATCTCATATGCGCTATGTCATCGTAGCTTACTATGGCGAGGGAGGCGAGCGCTAGTACTTACAACGTTTCAACTACTTAAAAACGCAGAAACTGTGCACAATTTCACTGCGTGTGTGTTTGCTGTAGTCTTTCACTGACACTTACAGCAGAAGCCCCTATTTCTCTGCGATTGAGAGAATGAAAGTAACTCCATTTCTCTCTCTCTCTCTCACTGTGGCCCATTTGACCTGCTGGCGTGATTTTATCTCTCCTCTCGACTGTTACAGCGAAATTTCTGGATAGAGGTCAGCATTCCCGCAGCTGTACCGCGGGACCCGACAAGATTTGTTGCAGCGCAGGAATAAATTTCCAAATAAAGCGCAGAAGCGGTCGGTAACTTTGGTGTAATTTGAACGGAAGCGGGCAGTCTAACAATATCGTTCTCGAGCGAGCACACGTGTGTGTGTGTGAATGAGAGAGCGTGATGCTGTGTTTCGCTTGTTTGGTGCCGTCTATGTTTGTGTGTGTATACAGTTGTGTGCTGGGGGGGTTGTGCGGCGTGGTGCGACTGTTCAGACGAACACTGATACAAGTCATCATGGTGTTAATTTGTTTCTTTTAATGACAGCAGTAAATGACTAAACAATTATTTGAACTGTACAACTGCTAAACTAAAAATTATTTATTATGGCATCTTTTTTTTATCCACAAAGTGTTCAGCTTTTGTCACTGCAGTGTATCTTACTATGCTTCTGGGAGAGAGATTTTGATATTAGTATACTTACTAAATAAAGTACACTTTTATACTTGACCTTTACTTTAGTATACTTCTTTTTCTTAAAGGTGTATTTGCTTACCTAATTACTAAGATCAGTTTTGTACAGCCAGGGAGAGTATTGTCGCTCTGACAGCCAAGTTGGGTCAAAGCTAGGGATTCTGCAATCAGGATTTTTGCAGCCAATACAGAGTACTGATTCCTTTTCATGGTGATCAGCGGATATAGAGTACCGATTCTGTAGCTTCAAGCTTTATAATACATTAAGCACATTTTCCCTCTAAATAAGAAACTTAAGAGAAGATCTTGCCTTACCCAAGAGAATAAATAAAGGATGCTGCATATAATCCCTTAAACACATCTCTTATAACCATTTAGGTGTAGTTGCCTATGCAACAAATGGCTGCACTTGCAACAAATCAGTCACGCCAGTCAATAAATAGAGGTCGCACCGCATATGTATGTATTTTAGCTGTATTTTTAGAGTGCTCACGCCTCACACATCATTTACCTGTGTTGGGGTTGCTGTTAGCTATGCATAATATACAGAATCGCACATGAGTCTTCGGTCCTGTCAGGTGTGGCGTGCGTACTCTCATTCAGCTGTGTGTGGCTGAGTGTGGAACTCCACCATGTGCGATTCAGAGAGCAGAAATTTGTAATCGCGTGACCATGCAGAGACAGAAATGACACGCTATTGTGTAAATAAGATAGTACATATTGAGCTATTTAGCTGGTTTATTAAAAGTTGTGAACTGGTGCTATATAGAAAATAACATTAACTTGACTTCAAGGGGGGCGGGGAAAGCCGTTGGGAGAGCGGGGTGCCCCCCTAAGATAATGATAGGGGAAACACTGGAGCGTGATTCTGTGTGTCGCTTACTTGGTGCTGTGTGTCTATGTGTGTGTGTGTTTATACAGACAGCTTGTTATAGCCCACCCCTCCTAAATATAAAACTGTGTATGGAAAGCATCGTCAATGCACCAAGAAATCGAATTGAACCAAATCTATGGCAAGATAATCGTACCGAATCGAACCGTGAGACCAGTGTTGGTTCACACCTCTTTTATTTTCCCTAACATCACATCAAATCTTTTAAATTTAACAGTACTGAAATAATAAATAATTAAAAATTATTTGTATTTTTTGTAAACATTTACTGCTACCGGTAGCTTATTTTAAATGACAATTACAAAAAGCAACAATTCTCATTTTATTGTGTCTGAATAATTTTTCTCTCAATGCAATTTGCAATAGTGTAAATTTGCAATGTAGTGGTGGACCTTATAATAAAACAACTTATTTTCCGGAAAATGCAGGCAATTTTTGTAGCCCTACCTCTGTGAAAAATACTTAAGTTATAAGAAAGCAGGCCTTACTTTTCCCTGCTCGATGAGGGAGAAGAATTTGTCCACCTCATTATTGAATCCAGTTGCTCTGATCTCCCCCTATAATAAACAAAATTAATGTAACTAATTATTATTTTTCTTACAAGATTCTAATGTGCACAGCGAAGGAATGCTTACGCTTTCATCCACAAGCTCCATTGAGAAGAGTTTTCCATCCCCTCTTGAGTTACTCCACGTGCGGATGGCACTCTTGTTAGTGACTCGGGCTCTAATTGTCCATCTGAAGTAAACAATGCACTAAATGCAATGTACTGAACTTAACAATGAGATGCATTTAACAGACACCCATGAGTGCAGAAAAAAAGTAAATTTATACTAACTTTGACTGGTATGGATTGAGGCTGGCGATAGGCACAACTTTGGAGCTGCCTCCAGGAGTGTTGGGTGCAGCCATCGGCTTTTTCCCGAAGCTCTGAGCAGAAGGCCTGTTCATTGAACCTAACGGTAGTTAAACAGAAAAAAAAACTATAGCTAAGAACTAATACAGTGGAGATCATCACAAGACAAAACTGACTGCAAGAGTACAATTTTGACAACACTGAAACACCGATGACCATGTTAGAAAAGTTTTTTTTAACACAAAACCAGCTTCTATGGCTATTTCCATGACAAGTAGATTTTATGGCAAAACTCTACAAGGTTTATTTAATCTATTTTTTTCTGAAATCAGTATATTGTTGAGTTTTTCAAATTTCAAAAACTACACAGTAAAAAAAAGTTATGCACAAACAAAAATGGACATACCATTCCTTATGGCAAAGGACAGGGTAAACATGGCAGTTTACATGTTGCAAATAGGTAGTTTAAGCAACTGTACCAGTATAACTAATTACCTAATGTACGGCAATAGTCATAAAAACATACAACTACAGTATAAAATACTTAATATAAATAACAAATAATATACAATAAGATACAAAAAAAATCTTACAGATACTTAGTCATTAGTGCATTAATAGTTCCAGAAGGTAATAAGATTCATACCCTTCTACTTTTTCCCAGTATACAATGTTTGAACACTCTTGCCACTGCTGTTGGGAAGGTTTTAATGTATTGAATAGTTTGTTTATCAGTTACTCTAATAAAGTCGTTGATCAGTGGTTTGTTTTCAAACCGGTTTCTATAGTTACGATCAGATTATCATTTGAACACTTAAAAGGACTTATGGGTATTCAAACCAATGTTACCAATGGTATAAAGTTGATCATTTAAAACACTAACACTTCAAAACTTCCTAACATCTGTCAGCTACTACTGAATTACAGCTGTAATACTGCATGCAGTAACACTGTGTGCTGATGTATATATGGGAATGTGTTGCTGCATCCCAGTTCACCCACTCATACTATGTCCTAAAAGTACAAACATTTTTTGTGAAAAGTATATGCTTTTGAGAGTGTAACAGAAGATTATGGTAGCTTTGAGACATACAGTTTCCTCATTAATGGACGATCATATTGTAAATTACGTACCTTAATCATCTCAGAACATCATCCACATTTCTTTAATATTTAATTTCCTACTAGAAGATGTAGTAGTCAAATTCTAATCCAACACAATGTCTTATGAAAAATGTTAGCCATTAGAGTACATAAATCTGCACTTTGAATTTCTACTGGAAATCCTGGTCAATTTGGAATACTCATTTCAACATAATATGATCTGGGGAAAAACTAATTCCATTTTTGAATACTACTTAGGGCATATGGTACGCAAATTGGAAAGTAGCATGTGTCATGGCAAGTTGTGCTAAAAATCAAGAGCTCACAATGTAAACCAATGCAAATCACCACAGAAAAAGTAAACCGTTTTATAGTAATATCTTTAAAATAAAAAAATCTTACAAACACTCAAAATAAAAAGGACAAATGTGTAATATATATATATATATATATATATATATATAAAACCTCTGTGTGGGAAGCTAAAAATATATATATATCAATCAAGACATTCAGTCTCCAGCACTAAAGTGGAACTGTGAAGAGGGAGTGGATTAAATGAGTGAATCAACAATTTCCAGCAAAAAAAAAAAAAAAAAACATTTCTATATATAATTATCTTCTTTTTTTGTAGTGTGAGCAATTGCAGTTTAGAAAGTGTTGCACTGTGACGACACATTCTCATTCTCTAAAAATGAGAGAGTGAAATACACACACACACACACACACACACATATACATATACATATATATATATATATATATATATATATATATATATATATATATATATATATATATATATATATATATACATATATATATAACACATTACAAAAAACCCTGAAAGCCACTTTAAGTGCATGCCTTTACCATCGCTTCCATTTTGTGGCTGTAATGGACGTGCAGTTGGAGCTGGAGCTGTACTCGGTGCCTTTGACTGACCTTAAATAAAACAATTAACATCGCACCAACATGATTACTTCAAGGCCATGCAAAAGTCTTAGAGCACGTGTCCGCCGAAGCATTTTTTTCAAAGCTGATCATATTTTTTCAGTTTTCAATGGAATCTGTAGCATGGCGAGGTATTGATCATCCATTTAAGCAAAGCACTGAGAGCTCTGTGTTTTTAAAAAGCTCCAACAGGAGGAGAAGCTCTCATCGCTGAGCTTTATTTTTGAAACAATGTTTGCATTTCAGCTGTGCATAAATGCTTCGGTGAACATGTGTCCTTAAGGCTGAAATGAAATGCAAGACTTTTTTTGGGCTACAACAACATTCATTTTAAATAAAATCTGACATGTCAAACGTACTCTTACCCTCAACATAAGGAGTTGGGTCTCCAATTTTTCCTGGCATTTGGTCAGCAGACTTGAGCACTTCTATATCCAGTATAACCACCACCCGTCTGTTTACAGCCACAAACAAAGACAAAAAACATGTCTTAATAATAACAACAAACATATACTACTGTTCAAAAATGAAATAGGCACAATTTGTTTTGTTTTTTGAAAAATTATTTAATTTCTAAAATGACAATTAAGACACTGTTTATCTTAAAAGTGTAAATTTATTTCACTTAAAGATCTTTTAAAACTTCTGTTATTTAAAGAATCATGAAAGAAAGCAATGAAGTCTGGACTTATGATGCTGAGAATTCAGCTGTGCTATCATGAAATATATCATTTTAAAATTCATTAAGTTTACTTTAAGCATATTTTATAATGTTATATTAGATTTAATATAAATTTTTACTTAATTCAAATACATATTTTTTCTTCGTACAAAATCTTATTTAAAAGCTGAGCCACAGAGAAGCCATCACAAAATCTATTAAGCCTGCTAACACAAACTGTGAAAAAAAGAAAATGAGATCAAGACCTGGCGCTGAATGCCTACCGTCCATCCTTGAGAACATTAGTGACGCTTCTTTTCAGTATACAAACACAGTTAGTGGCCAACTGGTTTTGCTCAGCCATGGGATTGAGCTGTGTGGACAGCATGAATGCTGCATGCAGGAAAACAAATAATCATATTTAATAGGAATGCATTCATGACCCTATTTGCATGCAGCATATTTATATAGACTAGAATGGTTTACATACATAAAGATGTATAAACAAACAAACATATTTCAATCACTGCTTGCCTCAGTTTTTAAATTATCTTTGAAGACATGTGCACACTATTTGGAAAAGTATTTGTGCATGTAACCAAAATATTGAACAAATAATAATACAAGAAGTGCAAAACACGTCCTAGGCATGTGAATTACAATAAATGTAAAACACAGACACCAAATTAAAGACACAAATGCTTCTGTAGACTGATTATACTTACAGGACATAGTGTGCAGCCCATCACTCATCATGACACGGAAACGGGACAAACCATTACCTCCATCAATCTTGCGAATGTTCTGAAGAATATTTAACATTTTAAAGTTTTGCACTATATATATCTGACACTACACCTTTAAAAGTGATAAAATTGTCTTAAAGGATATGTTAACAAAAAAAAAAAATAATAATTTTATATATATATATATATATATATATATATATATATATATATATATATATATATATATACACACACACATTTATTTAAAGAATTATTAAAAGAGCAATCGAAACAAATGTATGTAACATACATAAACAAAATAAAAACAAGCAATATGGGCTTTGATATCATTCTTTCAAAGGCTTTTAATCTGTTCAGACTTTCAGATGCCTGCTATGGGGCACAACTGCTTGGAAAAAGCAATACAAAAAATATTTTTTTTTTAATGCTTTGATCCAAGCAGTTGTGCCCCATAGCAGGCATCTGAAAGTCTGAACAGATTAAAAGCCTTTGAAAGAATGATAAAACAAAAAAAGAAAACATTTTAATGAATTTAAGAAATGTTATAGATTTATATTAAATTAAAACTTTATATTTAAACACATCAGAATAAATGAGAAAATAAATGCATTGGGTTAAATTAACCCATTATAAAATAATTAACACATACACTTTGATGAAACAAGGTTACAAATTTTAAGTATGCAAAATAATTTTAAAAACACTGGATTAAAATAATCCATTATAAAACTAACACATACACTTTGATTTTTACAAATGTAAAAAAAAAAAAATATATATATATATATATATATATATATATATATATATATATATATATATATGGTAAAGGCAAGTAAACATAATAATAAATATAATACTAACTTATATCTGCTATTCAGGATATTGTGAGTATAAATTCCTAAACATACCAGAAATTGCATGCATTTTATATTTGGGTATGGTGGTCTCTTGCATTTTAACTCTAAAAGATTGAAAACTATTATATGTTGATAAAATGAAATTATTTGATGAATTATAAACAATGTACAAAGAATCTGACAATTACCACACACTGAAGAACAGGATTGTTGACTTCAGTTCCTTTAGTAAGGGACTAAAAAGAAAAAATACACAACAAAAGAATTCAGTTATAAAACGTATTGCCACGTACTGTAAATCAAAACATTGGAGATTTGAGATATCTGATTTATTTCACACACATTCAAAACTCTTCATTTTGCATAACGTCATACAATGAATCCGACTGAGTGTTTATAAATGTCTAGGTATTGTTTACGTTTATATATAAAACGTCTCCGTGTTGTGTTGTTGACACGATCACACTTAAACCTCGCAAAAATGCAGTTAACGTTAATAAAAAAAAACTAACGTTGCACAAAACTGTGATAATAATTTGATAACATTACCCTGTCGTAGTCTGAAACCGCAGGGGGAAAACTTGTGACTGGCTAACTCACTTAGCATGTTTACGTCTGCACTGGTTGAAATAACTCTGCTGTTGTGAACTTACCTCAATTGCCCCTTCCGACAGTGTAAGAGTCATCTTTTTACAAAAATATAGCGAAGGGAAGATTCAATTCTGCAACGACAAAAGACTCCAACAGACCCGGGAACTGATCGATCTCCTGTTTCCTCGCGCCAACTCTCCAAACGCGCGAAAGTGCTGCACACGATGACGTGTTTCCTGCTTCAAACTACATCCGCTGAATGTCAAAATACATGACACAAGATTAATCAAATTTCTCTTTCACAAGGTTATGCGAGATAACCGAGAAATAATGTAACCTGCATGTCCATCTCATAACTAATAAATCATATTATGGATTATAGAATTTCTTTTTCATTTGAATCTGCAGAAAGTAAAATTTCCTCGAGCATATAGGAAAAATTGAGTCAACAAACTTGCTTTCAGTTCTATTTTTCTAGAAAAGTTTATTTTTTGAATTGGAGTTTTATTCAATTGTGGCAAAGAAAACTTTAAATAATACACTTGAAAAAATCTAGCTCCTGTTTAACCAACCTTCTGTCTCGCCACAATCCAACCCGCTCTTTAAGATGTCAAAACTCAGAGTTCTGGAAGTACCCAGACTGGCAAAATCCACTAAAGGAGGTTGCGCCTTCTCATTTCTGGCCCATTAACTCTGGAATAGCCATCCTGAATGTCTGAGGCTCAGACACACTCTCTCAATTCAAAACTAAAGACCTATCTTTTTAGTAAAGCATACACACAATGCACCACATAATGGTACATTGCATGAGTGTGCTCAATGCAGGTGAGTGGGCTTGATAAACCACCTGTAGCAAACACTGTCTTAATGCACCTGACATTTTGTCAGAAACACTCCTCTACTTTACATGTTTGCTTATATAACTATTTTTGTTCATAGCACATCTTTTTCACTGATATTTATTATCTCTTTTTCAAATACACTATGAACAGCTACGCTAACTGTTTTCCTAGTTTTCTATTTCCACCTGGGGATACTCATTCCAAGGTCTTTAGAGACTATGCAGCACCATTGATGTGATCCAAGACCTGTGAAGATATAATGCTAATCATAGAGGACTTTTAGAGGTCTACATAACCCTAGAACAGGCCACATCCTGAGGAGATGCTGTGGCGGTCTTGGAGGAGTGGAGAGCATGAGACTGATTCCTGAAAGACCCTAGTGATGACGAGTCTCTCTTGTCTGTCTCGTGGGCCAGCCTGAACACTCGCCGGTGCCTTCCTCACACCTGCACCTTCTCCAGCCCCTGGCGCCTAGACCGCAGTTCTGCACAAGAAGTTTGGCCAGAGGAGAAATGGTCACACCCAACTGAGTTTCTCTCGAGATGTTTTTTCTTCCCTTCATCAATTGGTGAAGTTTTGTTCCTCGGCACTGTCACCACTCGCTTGCTTGGTTTGGGACTTGTGGAGTTTCGCATCAACGTATTTGCTATTCAGTGTTTGGACTTTCAGCAGTGAAATTTAAACCACACTGAACTGAAATAAACTTCAACTATAAAAACTGGACTGACAGTTTCAATTTACTTCTATGTTAAGCTGCTGCTTTGACACAATCCACATTGTAGAAGCGCTATAGAAATGAAGAAGAATTTAATTTAATTGAAAATTGTGTTATTTAAATGTTGACCTTTTTAAGGAATAATTTGAAGCAAAATGATTGCTCAAAATTCCTACAACTTATTAAAGTAGGCTATACTATAGGCTAATATTTTTTTATATTACTCGTAAAATATAAAATCAAAATTATAATGTTTTCCGCAACATATGATCAAGTAAATGCTTAATTTTCAGACAGATTAACCTATTAAATCAGTGGTCACCAAACTTGTTCCTGGAGGGCCGGTGTCCTGCAGATTTTAGCTCCAGCCCTAATCAAAAACACCTGAACAAGCTAATCAAGGTGTACTTGAAACATCCAGGCAGGTGTGTTGAGGCAAGTTGGAGCTTAACCCTGCAGGGACACCGGCCCTCCAGGACCGAGATTGGTGACCCCTGTATTAAATGAACACACATGTGTGCTACTTGGAATATCTGGTCAAATTTCTTTTATTAGAAAAAAAAAGAAAGAAAAAAGAAATCATGACCATTTTTAAACAAGATTAGTGCATTTAGAAAATCAATTCATACAGGGGGGAGTAATTTCAACTGATCCCTAAACAATTTACTTTAAGAAGATTTCCCAAATTTGCCTCCCAATGGGGACAGACTACATAGTCAGCAATCGCTTATGGACTCATTCTGTAAAAGCATCTATTTTGGATGAACCTCAAAAGGCTTGTCATCAGTTTTGTCTGCATTGCCAGGGTTTGTGATCATAGTGGATGCTCCAGGGTTTGGATTGGAAATTACTCCGAGGAAAAATGGCGTTTGACTCAAATCATCCATCAGGGCAAAGAAAAATGGCTGGTTGACAGTAAATGAAGGATTGGAACGTGAGATGACCACACTTGTTGCGGCCACTGCCTCTGCCCCCTCTTCATTTATCTCAATGCTGGACATATGCTGCACACTGGACACAAACAAGGGCCCCTCGGTGATACGGTCAAGCTTTGGGTGACTGAACAGCTTTCCTAAACCTGCAGTGCAGAAGAAAAATATATTTATTAGTAAAAAATAATAAGAATAAAAAATAAATCATTTACACAACAATTCCATAATGTAAATATAGGCAACATAAAGCATATCAATGGAACATGCAAACTCCACACAGAAACACCAACTGACCCAGCTAATGTATACGATTATAATATTATAACAAACTGATTGTTTTGTAATATTGTTTAATAATGTTGGATAATAGATTAGATTTATATTAAATGACACATCATAGTCTGGCTGCACAGAAAAAAAATATTTCGACCCATGATTTTAGTTTAGCTCAATATATACACTCTGCAAAAACTTCTATTATAATTATGAAGCTATCTGGATGGTGAAATGAATCCCTAGTTTACATCATATATGACCTTTATTGTTTATTGATAATTACTTTAAAAGAAAATGTTTGGTTTGTTCAGTATTTTCAGGGTAACTAATATAAATATTTATGCCTGGAAAAAAACATAACAGAAAAAGAAATCTAATTCAACATAAGGACATCTATTTTTGATGACATATTTAATGCATTTTCACATTTCAGTTTAATGACGACAGCCAGTATATATGTAGTTTAAAGTCTGCATGACCCGGAAGCTGTGACCATTTGTATTTTATTGTGACACAGTTCCTAAAGAAATGAAATATCAAATGAGAAAACAATGGACATGGTTTGTTTTATCTACTGTGAGCTGATTGGATGTAATAACGTAGGCATTTCATCCAGAAAGATCAGAAAAAAATGGTTTTGGGAGAGTTATTACAACCTAACAGACAACTTCTCCTCGCCATTTCTGTTTGTTGTCAGAACTGACCGAGGGTCATGGCTAAGTATGTTAACCACGCCCAATACCTCAAACAGACCTAATCCAAAGTCCCTTTAAGGCAAGTCATTTCACTCGACAGCCATATATGAAACGCCTCCCGGGCAGTATGCTCGGGCAGTCTGTCTGAATGGGGAAATATCAAATTCTCCAAAACTGCCTGCCAAGCTTACCATTGAATTTCATATTAGGAATCACCAATACAATTAAACAACAACTGTGTCTTTAGTTTCATTTCTAAACATCCAAATCACACAAAATCTGCAGAAACTCACGTCTGGTTTGAGCCCTTCCCCTGGATTATTGTCAGTCTATAGCATTCGATGTTTGGCTCCTGTACTAGAAGGCGGGCTTTATTTGCCATTTAGCGATATATTTTAAATATTTTCTTCATGAAATGCACAATGAAGGATTGGAACATGCAAACCACAAAACCAGCAATGTGAGCTAACATAATCATATGGTAGTTTTGATTTCATTTGTACTTAAAATGTTCAAGGGATTTATTTGCATTCTATCTTGTACTTGTGGGGGTCTTGCCTCAAGCTCCAGCTAAGTTTCTGCATTGTTGTGAATATAAAGTAATCTTCTCTTTTATTATTGTGGTCTAACTATTTACTACGAATTACTTATAATGTGCCAGATGCATGACATCTTACCCATACTTGTCATTGCCTCTTGGAGGTCCTGGTGGAAATCAAGTTTGAATTTAGGTAGTTTGACCTGCATGTTTCTTTCTCGTGGTAATCGACTGTAAAGATCTGAGATATTGAGATTTGCCGCGATGGCTGACACGTTCACATGTCCAGATGTTGGCATTACCACCAAGAGACTCCTATCGCCTTTAAAAGGAAATCGAGCAACCTGTAAAGGTCAAACATGAAGGATAGTGAAGAGAGATTTAACCAGTGCTAGTATTTTAATAGCATCTTAAAGGCATTAACCTGGGCATCCAGCCCATGATGGGTGAACATGCTGAGAGGATACTTTGGCCCAAGCATCATGTCCACATTAACAATCTGGTTTTCATCTATGTAGAAATTCTCAGTGGAGGTGAAATGAGGGTCAAAGCGGGTGAGCCACTCTCCTGAGAGAAAAAAGAACAAACACTTGTATTCTATGGTACTTTATTGATTTGCACTTGTGAAATAACAAGGGAACAATAATGCAAGACCTCTAATATGACTCACTGAAGTGCAAGAGGAAATTGCTAAATACGTGATGGTAACAGGTGTTGTTCTGACCTTTGTAGTGCATAGCATTGATGAGCATCATAACAGCGCTGGGAGGCAAGCTGGACAAAAACTCTGAGATGTGCCCATTTGTGACTTTCTTGACCCATTCATTGACGTCATTAACATCAGTCAAAGTGGCCGGCTCTGAGTCATACAGTTTCTGAGAATGTTCCATAAAGTCAGATTTTGCTTTAAATCCTGAGGGAGAAAAATAGAAACATTTATAGATTTGAGTAAAACCAAAATAAATCAAGAAAGAAAAATTGATTATGGATGGAGAGATGGAGATTTATCATGAATAACAAAAAAGCGAATTAATGCAAATATTTAAAGAGCCTCTACTGTGGAATTTTGAAAATGAGCTTCTATGCAGTGTGTAACACAGCTCTAAGTGAATGAGAACATCCAGCTTAGGTTTAAAAGTGCAGTGTGTTTAAAACTATTGATTCTTTAACGAAATAGTCGACTCAGAGTCGAATAAATTAATTGAGTTAGGTTTGGATCTTTTGCCTGAATGCATCGACGCCAATACGGTACTTCACCAAATATGAAGTGCTGGATCCGGTAAAACATGAACACGCCTTTCCCTTTAGACACTAGCAGAGCGTGGGGGATCACGGCACTGATCATGACACGAAAATTATGATAACTGACAGATAGAGATTCGGCTGTGGGAAATAACAGGTTAAAGATAATTTTCACAACAATACCACAGTATAGCCTAGTGTTGTGTATGTTCCTGTCATTTTTCTTATGACTGATACAAAAATCTACGCTGCAATGTGGGATTTGTCAGCCGTTTGCTATTAAAAAAACGAGCAGCAAAGACTATTATGTATAGAACTTTGACAGGGACTTTGTCAGTAACTGTTACTCACACGCATGGTGCAGTCAATTTTTAAAATAGTTCAATTTTTGCCACTGTGTTGATTAATACTGAATGTGTGTTGTTGTTATTACTTGGGGTTAGGTTTAAGAGCAGAGTAATATGCTGGTGTTTAACTGCATTGCTTTATTGCATTCCTGAATTGTGCTATCACATACTCCGTGTGATACTTTATACCCGTGGTGGGTGTTTCTCTCTGTCTCGCACTGAACCCAGTCGACTAATTACAACATCAGCGCAGATTGGCATTGGACTAAGGAGGGGTTTGGGAACAAATGAATCACTGAACAAATAATATGAGAGTCGTTGCGATAATTAAGTAAAACTAAATGCATATTATAAGACAATGAAAGTATTTTTTGACCTTGCATGCATATCAGCCTGTTGTTGGAGACCCCCAAAACCAAAATATGATCTTTAATAATGCATAATAGGGGCTCTTTAAATAATAATTCAATATTTAACCAATAGTAAATGTTAAAAATGTTTTTAAAATACACAGTGACCTTATT
This sequence comes from Danio aesculapii, assembly GCF_903798145.1. Lineage (NCBI taxonomy): Eukaryota > Metazoa > Chordata > Actinopteri > Cypriniformes > Danionidae > Danio > Danio aesculapii. Next base: position 22,110,220 of record NC_079449.1, on the reverse strand, counting down.
TGATAAATTTCAAAAGTGTGTCTGAATTTAGATACACAGCTCACATCTGTGCCTTTTGAAGTTACTGAAACCATACATGAAATGCCTGAAGACAAAAGATATGCCACTGTGGGATTTCCAGCATGAGAACTGGGTACAATGTGAAGGACATCAGTGATCCAGCTCAGTGATTCAGTCACTAGCACTCCTCCTTAGGCCAAGACAGTAAGCTTTACCTAAATAGTTGTTGTAAGCTGGCCTCTGTTGCACTAACACCCCAAAACTTTATTCCCATCTGGGCCATGGCACCAATGTAAGCCCTTTAGTTCTACCTAGCCCTTAATGAGCCTGAATTCTAACCAGCATTTCAGGCATGGGAGGCAACATCATTGACTATTACATGACTATTACAAGTACTTGCTTTTTTTTGGTGGAAGTGAAACTGAAGTGAAACTAATTGAGCTCCTACTTCACAATTATTATCTAACTATGATGCAGTTGCAATCAGGAAAATGGACCGGTCTGGAAGCTACCTCCTGTATCATCTGTCTCTGGTTTGAAAACCCCTTTAATGTAAACCCTTTGGTTCCACTTTGCTCAGCAAGATTCAAATCAAAATTTCCTACATAAGTGCCATGCATGCTAAGGAAAACATTTCAGACCGAAGCCTCTAGTGTCATTGCGAATGACTCTAGAACTAGAATTCTCTAGTGAGTTCTTTGAGATCATAAACATCCCAAGTCTCCTGGAAGTTCCAGGAGTCTCCCATATATGCATAGAGACACCCGGATCCCACTCAGAGCTGGATTTAGATGGCAAGAGAGCTAGGCACACTAGGAAAAACATAAAGGCCATAGCCGCAAGCATAATTTGAGGCCTATTTTGAGTTTTGATGTTATTGGGCTATTTTGGGGCAATTTTTCACTGGCCACACAAACTTAAGTCTCATCTGGATTATAACACCATCCAAATGCTGTGGCTGTGCTCACACCATTCCATGCAGGATTTGAACTGGCATTTCTGGCACAAAGGCCAGACCCACTAAAAGACATGAAGGCCTTTGCCTCTAGCACCATTAGCTTGTGCTCCACCTGAGACCAGAGGAGTGAGGTTCACTTGTACAGCTCTGGCTAGCTGGCCATTTTTAGCCTCCTCCCCCCCAACCCCTGTGGCTCTGCTCAAACTTTTCCAAGCATGATTTGAACTAGCGCTTCCGGCATATGAGGAAGGTGCACTTAGATGGATGCTAAAGACTTGCACAGAGGCACAGTCTCAAAATGCACTGCTTGATCTACACTACACCTGCATGACGATATATATGTGTGTGACTATCACCTGTTTTCAGATAGATGCGGCTGGCGATTGGCATGCTCCTTTTGCGGAAGTTGCGCAGGAGGCTGCTGAGGGCAGTGTGATAGCAGGGCAGAGCATCGGCATGCAGGTGATGTAGAAGCAGCTCTTCTGTATCATTCGTTGCTCCTGAGATTGGGATAAACAAAAGGATTGAATTAACATCTTGATGTCTGAATAGCATCTGTTATTCTCAGAGTTCCTAATTTTTCATTGTAGATTCCAGATATACCCAGTGCAAGCTGTGAGAGTGCTACTGACAAGCTTAGAGGGGAAAAGATGACATTAGGCTGATCTGGACTAGGCTTCAAGTTTTCCAGGAACAAAAGGCCAAGCTTCATAATGCCGTTGCCTATGGTCCGCTTAATCTGTTTGCCCGTCATGTCCCCGTCACAGAGGGTATCAAGCTCCTCTTCAGACGAGCCCTCTTTCTGCCCACTAGAGGGACCTGGTGTTGGAGGATCTGCTTCCAGGCCATCTGGATTAACTGTGAGTGCTTCTGTTACAGTGGGGTCAAGAGTGGGCTTCAAATCCTGAGTGGGACAAGACAATTGGAGTGTCAAAAGTCTAAACTTGTGTACTTTCAGTGATGTAGCACTGGGGATTGTGGTGTCTTACTGATATGGGTTTACTTGGAGTCAGTGGGATGAGAGGAATTACAGGATCCACTCCATCCTCTGGATCAGTCACATCGTCCTGCAGTTAAAAGCAGTCATTCATGGCATTTCAATCAACTAAACTAATGTTGAAAATTAAGCAAGGATTAAGTTAGTTTTTTACCGTCCAGCCTTGCTTGACGTAACAAAGAAGGAGGAATGCCAGAAAACACAAGTTCATGTTCTAGAAGTTAGTCTAAAAACCAAAGAGCAGACCAATTTACACAGGATTTTGATTTATTTGGCCTAGTTCACTGATGACTGGTTATACAGTGCATCCGGAAAGTATTCATAGCGCTTCACTTTTTCCACATTTTTCATGTTACAGCCTTATTCCATTATGAATTAAATTCATTAACTTCCTCAAAATTCTACACACAATACCCCAAATGACAAAATTCTCGGTCTGATGAGACTATAATTGAACTCTTTGGAGTGAATGTCAGGCATTACATTTGAAGAAAACCACCACTCATCACCAGGCTAATACCATCTCTACAGTGAAGCATGGTGGTGGCAGCATCATGCTGTGTGGATGTTTTTCAGCAGCAGGAACTGGACGACTAATCAGGATAGAAGAAGAGATGAATGCAGCAATGTACAGGGACATGCTGAATGAAAACCAGCTTCAGGGTGCTCTTGATCTCAGACTGGGGCAACGGTTCATCTTCCAGCAGGACAGTGACTCAAAGCACACTGCCAAAATATCAATGGAGTGGCTTCACAACAACTCGGTGAATGTCCTTGAGTGGCCCCGCCAGAGCCCAGACCTAAATCCTATTGAACATCTCTAGAGACATCTGAAAATGGCTGTACATAGCCACTTACCATCCAACCTGATAGAGCTTGAGAAGTACTGCAAAGAGGAATGGGCAAAAATTCCCAAAGACAGGTGTGCTAAGCTTGTGGCATCATATTCAAAAAGACTCGAGTCTGCAATTGCTGCCAAAGGTGCATCAACAAAGTATTGAGCAAAAGCTGTGAATACTTATGTACATGGGATTTTTCAGGTTTTTTATTTTTAATAAATTTGCAACAATTTCAAAAAAATCTTTTTTCACATTGTCATAATGGGGTATTGTGTGTAGAATTTTGAGGAAATAAATTAATTTAATCCATTTTGGAATAAGGCTGTATCATAAAAAATGTGAAAAAATGAAGTGCAATGAATACTTTCCAGATGCACTGTATTTACAAAAGCACTTTGTCCATACTTACTTAAATACTTATCTGTATCACAGAAAAAAAGAATAATAATATCTATTAGTACAAATTGTAGGTTCACTTCAGTAAAAATACAAAAACACCCTGACACACAGTTTTTATTGTGTACTAGATTATATTTTAAACATAACTCCTGTTGATCTCCCTTACTTGCCCACTGCTCAGAAATCCAAAATCCCTACTACACAGTGCTATTTTTTTTTTTTTTACCAATTTGCTATTGTAGGATGTATTAACAATTTGAGTAAATTTTTATAGTAGTTAGCAGATTTGTAGTTGATTGTAGATTTATTATTATAGTGTTGTTTTATCAGTTTTAAATGTTGAGAAGTTATATATATATATAATATAAAATTAGTTAACAGATCCTCAGTACTAAAAATATGTCAACTATAACAACCTCGATACTGGCATTGCAATCTGGCAATAAACCACAAATATAGATGTGATCTAATTAAGTCACAACTCCAGGTAAGTTCTTTACAGCCTAAACTAAATATTTAGCCAAATAATCAATAAACGCTTAACATGGCTAAAGGTCTGTCAGCAGTTGCATAATTCCAGGGTTAAGAATTTTACATTTCTTTAACACTACAGATTAGAATAAGAGTATTTACATGAAACAAAGAATATGAATGTTGTATATATATATATATATATATATATATATATATATATATATATATATATATATATATATATATATATATATATATATATATATATATAAAGTTTATATATATATCAGTGTGGATATGGAAATATTATTGGAATTGACTTCTAGACACACGTTTTATACATACAAATATGCATGTTCAAATACATATGGCAATTATTTGTGATTACACTTCAAAAACACACAAATAAAGATCAATTGTACATATTGAACAAAACTGCTGGCAACAGATTCAGCTATTGTATTTCAACAGTTTCTTCCAAATACACAGCAAGCAATTATTTACTGAGAATTAACATAACAGAACGAACAAAACTAGGTGCTTACCGTGCAAATCTCCAGGAGTGGGATCCAGCCCTGATTTGGGAAAGAAACACACAAAACAGGCAATGGGAAAATTCTTGGCTGTAGGGGTTGGCAGTCTCGCAGCACGCAGTTACATTTCAACTTTCATTGATCTTTACCTCATAGTCAGTACCTACCTCTTCATAGATGTAAATATTGAGAGACCTTGAGGTCGAACATCAAACTCAATATTGCTGGATCTCTGAATAGTTTGAACAAAGTAGGTTATAAATTGAAATGATAGTTTGCTAAGCTGAATAAACTCACTTCTGAAGGTGAATGCGAGGCACTGAATATGAGTAAACTTGCTGCATAAGACAAATAAATGAGGAGGAGATGACAAGACAGCACTGCCAATGCTGATATTAATATAGAGTGTTATTGGATAAGGGCTTTTATATTGCTTTCTTATACTGTATGCCAGACAAACAAAGCAGTGCCAGACTCCACCATTACCTTGGCAAGCATCCGCCAAGATCCCCAAATTGAGAGCAGTTGAAAGGCAAAGTGTTGCAAACACTCAAACAGACTTTGTCCTATCAGAGTAACCTCTCGGATGGGTGTTCTGCCTCCAAACACGAGCAAACTGAGCAACAGACCATCCCACTCATTCATCACAGAGTCAATCAATAAGGGTTTTAAGACAACACAAACACAGGACACATTTGGGTTTAATTTCTTTTACTTGAAATCATTGAAAAGGTGAGTATATAGAAAAGGGTCACAGTTTAAAAGTAAAAAAAAATACTTGCAATGAAATACAAAAGGGGAATGGCTAATGTGTTGGTCAGTCTCAAATGGACATGATCTATAGCATGAATGATCAAAATCATGAAGCTGCATTTTAAGTGTGTTTAAGGACTCTGATTTGAAACCATATGCAATTTTCCAATTTCTCTATAGGATTTGCTGAACACTTTTAGTAACATAAAATGTGCTTTCCAAAATGAAAACTTACAGTTACGGTAAGAACTCATTTGTAGTTAATGCATTAAGTAACATAAACTAACAATGATTTTATTTTTTACTGCATATATTACCACTTGTTAATGTTTGAGTTCATGTTAGTTCAGTGCATAAACTATTGTTAACTTAACTTAAATATATATTAGTAAATGCAGTAGCATTGTTCAATGTAAGTTCAATAAATAAAACTCTATTGTTACCTAAATTCGAAACAAAAAAAAAAAAATCATAAGCCAAATCTTCATACTTTATAAATTGAAATTATACTGAGGGGAATTAGCGAACCATAAATGTATATTTTAGCATTCTGAATAATTATTCACTATATATTCCTAACATTATAGAATTGGAATGTCTGGAGATAATAATGTTTTACATAAAACATCCCAGTAATAAATTAAATACGTTAGTTCCTAGTTCTTATCTTTTCAAAGATGTCGCATAAAAGTATTCTTTTAGATAGTAAGCATTGGATTCAACATAGATATATATATTTATATTTATAAATGTGTATGTATATACAAACATACACACAGTATGGTGTGCGTAAAAATGTAACATGTCACTTGACCTGGGGTTGATGTGAAAATCAAATCAATTACTACATCAAACTGTTCCATATAATCAACAGCCATATTTTAAATGTCAAAAGGTCCAAATTCAGGATTCAGGACCATCCCATTGCATATTGAGTGTTTACACTCTCAATCAGTGTAGAGTAACAGAATGAAGAGTCATCATTTGATCACATTTGTCTTGTTCATTACGCTCCATTGACGTGGATATAGAAACATACAGAGTAGCATTGAAAACAAAAAAATTGCCATATATTGTGCACTATAAACATCTACCATGAATACTGCATAGTTGCTGAGCAAGTCTGGTGAATGGAATCATATGATATGATCAACAAATATCTAACCTGTGATTCTCACAGTGATGTTTTTGGTGATTTCACTTGTCTGATGGAAAGAAGTGTAAACGCTACACTAGAACCAACTTCCTGAGCAGCTCATCTCATGCATGCATCTAAGAATCCATCCTTTCTGAAGAGTCAAATAATACATACAAAGCAGCTAGTTTATAGAACATGAACCCTAAAAATCATTTAAAAAAAAGACTATTCTTTTGATTGTATGAATCAGAGGCAATTTTCAGTTTTGGTCACTTACTAAAGAGCGCGGAGGTTGTAAGTTCTCTTTCAGCGAGGTTAAAATGTAAATATCAGGCTTGCTCCTTCTGTGACTGAAACGGGTGTCTTTGTGCATGGTTGGCAAGATCGTTTCATTCTGGTGAAGGAGCCAGAAGTGGCACGAGGAATATTGTTTTGTGAAAAGGAAACAGTAGTTTGTTCAAGCCAGCAGCCTAATGGCACCATTGTCAGAGCCGAGCAGCAGTAGCCTCTTGGTGGGCAAGACAGACAGACTTGTGAGGGTCCCACGAAAGTTCTCCGTGCTGAGTTTGGTGGATCCTGCCAGACTGGCTGTGCTGTCCAGAATGGAGTACACTCCGATTTTGTTGGCAACAGTACCCGCCACAATCTCAGCACCGTAAAGATCAAATGCATGGATGGGGTCAGATGGAGTCCTGTACTGGTGGAGTGGCTTGTGCTCCACATCTTTCCAAACGGTCAGTGTGTGGTCAGATGAAGAACTGACCAGCAGATTCCCCTCTGCTGCCTACAAATTGATACACGCACATAAAACACACAGTTTTTATCGAACAAAAAGTTAAAACATTTTCAAAAGGACAGTTATACTAGCTTCACTATGAAAGGGTGACCTTTTTTTGATAGATTTTATTTTTATTGGAAAATGTTTTGGTTTTATATTGTACGGTAACACTTAAAACAAGGCTGTATTAGTAATGTTAGTTAACGCATTTACTGACATGAACAATACATTTATTACAGTATATGTTCATGTTAGTTAAATACAGTAGTTCATTGTTAGTACACGTTAGGTCACAGTGCATAAACTAATGTTTACATTATTTAGATGCTAATATTGAAATTGGATGTTAATAATGTATTCAGATATGTTGAACTAAGATTAATGAATGCTGTATAAATATTGTTCATGATTTGTACATTTTAGTGAACAGATTAACTAACAAATTATGGTAAAGTGTGACCAAAAATATGACCCTGAACCACATAAATAGTAATAAGTATAAGTATTTGGAAATTTATTGACACTTATTTTGATGGTCCATTTGAGTATTAGTAGACTGTCTGCTTAATGTCTGTTGATACTGCTCCTTCAACAGACATTTAACTGACTATAATAAACTTTGCAAGTACATGTCAACTTACAGGAACCCTAACCCCAACCTAAGGCATGTAGATGCAATGTAACTTAAATTCAACAAACGGATCATCAAAATAAAGTGTGACCTGCATTTTCTGAAAGCAGAATAAATAAGCTTTTGATAGGATAATAATTGGCCGAGATACAACTACTTGTAAATTTAAAATCAGAGTTTGGAACAAAACTAAATATTGCCTTAAAAGTTCAAATTAAGTTCATAGCAATGCATATTACCAATCAAACATTAAGGGCCCTATCATACACCTGGTGCAATAAAGTGCAAAACGTGTTTGGCGTGATTTGTTGCTATTTTTAGACCAGCGCAACCCTAATTTTCTCGTTTTGCACCACGTTTTTAAAGTGCAGTGTTGGCGCGTTCCTATTTGGTCTACTGAAATAGGCCATGCCATTTACCAACTGAAAGCTAGTCTAAAGTCCACCACAGAGCGCGTTGCACCTATGCGGGTCCAAAATGCGTACATATTACTTAATATACACAGGATGTACAGCATTACACAAATATCTTTACATATGAAAAAAATTAAGGATTAAAATGTTACAAAATTATTATTTTCTACATAAATATAAAAACCTTCTTCATGTGTGTGTGTGTGTGTGGGGGGGGGGGGGGTCTTTTTCAGTTATTCATGACTATTTGCATTTGTATAATGTTATTATTAGTAGTAGTAGTATTTATTACATCCATATTTATATTTGTTTAATCCAAATAGCAGAAGTGGATTCGGACACACCTTTACTGCTTTTGCACCAATATACTTACAAAAGGAAATTTACAAATGTCTTAATTGAAGGTAATCTTCAATTCTTAACATTTTAATAGACTTTTGTTTTAAAATACTTCAGAAATATGTCAAACTGATTATGAAATGTTTTATTGATTGTAGAAATGTTTAAAAGTATATACATTTTTTGATGGAAATGTTTTGTAACATGTCTTTAATGTCATATTTCATCAATTTAATGCACCACTGCTGAATAAAACTATATATCAGGGGTGTCCAGACACGGTCTTGGAGTTCCGGTGTCCTGCAAAGTTTAGTTCCAACTCCAATCAAAAACACCTGGGCTAGCTAATCAAGCTTTTACTAGGCTTTCTAGAAACAACCTTGCAGGTGTGTTGAGGCAAGTTGGAGCTAAAATCTGCAAGACACCAGACCCTCAGGACCAAGTTTGGACACCCCTGCTATATATATTTTTTACTGATCAATCTGAACTGTAGTGAAGACTATGAAAATATTTTTTATTCAGCTAGACAACATAAACTTAATGACTAATTGGGAAAGTATGTTCATTTTTTTGAATATTTTTAGGCATAAAAAATATTTAAAGTATTAGAATAGTAGCCCAGTAGCAACCTGAAACACCGGCAGTAGGCATCAGGCCATCCTTACTGTAAAGCCCTGCTAAGGTTCATCCATCAACTAACAGAGTTGTGAATAATAAAGCAATTGTACAGTAATCAGCAAATCTGCTCATAGAGTTTGTCCTAATGAGTAACCCAAGTCTTTATTTGCCCAAACATGGGCCTCTGGTGGCAGAGAAGGACCTTTGACGCTACAAATCAGGGTTAAATAAAGTTTGCTCAGTCCTAGTCACTTGTTGACTGCATCTGAACAAACCAACAAGGTACAACTTCTACTCATCATACTGAAATCTCAAGCACTGACGTGAATCCAGACACGAATCTCGTTCATTTCCTGTAATCTACTGGATTCTGGAAAGTCATGATTCTAATATGCTATTTGGACCACTCTAATTATTCATCATGATGAGAAAAAAATCTGGTTAATAATGATGTAATGCATGGGTGTTTCCTTATTACATGATATTTCCCAAAATCCATTCAGACACAGTTATTGTTTACAAGCATGCAACGTGTAAAAGCATGAAAGGATATGAGAGCGTGCAGTCGTATGCACGTCTTGGATTACATATTAACATAACAGCATGCATACTCACTTTCATTTGTAGTATATCTCCCTCGTGACCAGGCCAGCCCCTCAGCACCAGACCTGTTCTTGCATCCAGCAGGACTATAAAACCAGTGGAAAATCCAGCAGCAATGGTGCGTCCTCCTGGACTAACAGCCAGACAGCGAATTAACCCTGCACTCATGTTACTGTATGCTAGACGGAACTCATGCTGTAAACAGAAGAATATGGTGGTGATCATAAGCATCTTTCTACCAAATTGCATTAATTAAATCAAACAAATTAATTATCTAGACCAGACATCCCATTTTGGTTTCTCCACTAAATTTAATTTACAGTTGTGCTTCTATATTCAAATGTTTGTGAAAATAATAAGGCTAGATGAAACTCAAACGTTTAATAGAGAAATAACAGGGTTCTTACTGGTGATCACAAGCACTACATCAGGCTAAAAATGATAAAGCCATAATGAAAGCTAATAAATTTGTAAATATGCTTTTGCTGGAAAACATTTGCCAGGGTTTCCACTCGAAACAAACCAAAAAAAATCCTTGACTTTTCCCTGACTAAAAGGCTGAAAAGGCCACTGCTCTTTGCATAATCTTAAAATGCTTTTAGCTTGATTATTTGCAAGACTTTAATAGCTACTATGAGAACAACAATGGATAATTTACCTCAGATTACGAAAAAAAGCAGAGATGTGTGGCTGCGAAGCATTTCCTCTCCCATGTTTGAGAGATTGATAGTAGTTTTACAAACTTAACATTAAGTTTTTTCATCTACTTTTTAACACTCAGTCTTTGAAGTGGTAATTTTGAAGCCAGCGTTCCTCAAATTTACATTATCCTGACAGTTATCCTTTAAAATAGGTTTAAAATCCTTAAAAATTCCCTGACTTTCAATGTCTAGAACAAACCTTTTTATTCAACAGTTCTGTCTAGTTCTCGTATCTGATTGGCTGATAGCTGTGCGATATTCTGTAATATCAGCACTCGTACAGCCTCCTCACCCTTCTGTATTACTCCGCCCACATAGAGTGACAGCAGATCAATCAACTCACTACAGTTACACTACATAAATATTGCTGCTGTTGGACAACAATGTACTTTTGAGGCTTTTATAAGTGAGAATGTAGTTGTTTAGATTGCAACTATGCAGTTAAATTAAAAGGACACTGCCTATTTTAAATATTTATTATTTTGGAGCTATAGAGCGGGGGCATCCATCAGCCTGTAATACTGAGCAGAGCTAAGACGGTTGACGTTGTGCATCCACAAGATGGCGACAGAGACAGCATAATAAGCCCTTAGAGGAGAAAAACTCAACGTAAAAAGAAGTTGATATCTGATCTCTTTTGTATGTTGTAGTGCTGTATTTATTATACTATATTATTGTAGTGTACTGAGTGTGAAATGGGACTCACACATCAGGAATGTGTGTATTTACTTTGTATAACCCCAAGTTACTTTTTGGTTGGCCATCTATTTGTTTCTAATGAGTCTCCTGTTTTCATTACTGCAGACTAGTTCAGTAAAAAGAAAGAAAGAAGAAATGCCCGCATGCGTTTAGCGTATTCTCTTTTCGAAAACACAACAGAAACCTGGTAGTGACTGCATTGCTTAGGTTTTTTGTGGTTAATTATTGTGGTCTCCTGATTGCAACAGAAATACTGGGAAATGTCTCTAGACTGATGACATTTCCTGCCGTTCAGCCTTATAATCTTAAAGTGTGAGCAAAAATCACCTGTTTTGTCATCACTTTAGACATTACACTACAGAATCGTTCAAATACTAGCTCTAAAGTGACGTTTGTGAAGTTGCAACGGTTTCTGCTATTTTGAAGTGCTGATATACAGCCATATCGCACTGGTACAAGTGTGATATTTCTCATTAAAATTCCATGATATTTCAAAAATTCCATGTCTTATGGAAATCCTGATCTGCTCAAAAGGTTAGTTTTTTTTTGAGATGCAAAATACGTGATTGCTGATTTTAAAGTGTTTTTTTTTACCAGGTCTCTTTCAATATGTTGCATACATTTAATCAGAAAGATATACATGTATAATCAAAATAATAATATAGACCAGTCATCTTAAATGTGCTTTCATATACAGTATAAAATTTTGTGAAAATTAAAAGGCTAGATGTAACTCATGCTGTCAACAAAGAAATAACAAATCCTTATTGCAAGATGAAAACAAAAGCCTGACTATCATATTGCTTGATAAACAAAAACCAACTGATCTGATGACAGAACAGTATACCTGCAGGCCTGGTTTGCGTGGGTCTATGAAACGCAGCACAGAGTCAGCGCTAGCAAACAATACACTGCAGTGGGGAGCAGGCATTGTGGTGACAGCCGTGATTGGGTTCTTCCCGTCCAGAGGTTCATTACAGCGAATATTCTTACCTACAAATATAAACAGAAAGAGTCACATAAGTCAGTCAGACATAGTCAAATAACAAAATCTGTACAAGATAGGATTTCACATTAGAGGAATATGTATTGTATGTTTTGATACTGTTAATAATAGCAATATGAATATTCCGTAACAATATACAACAGACAACTGAATCCATTTTTTTAAAGTATTTTTTTCTGATAATGTATGAAACGGCAACACAGTGGTGCAGTGGGTTGCACAATCGCCTCACAGCAAGGTCGTTAGTTCGAGCCTCAACTGGGTCATGTTGGTGTGGGTTTCCTCCGGGTGTTCTGGTTTCCCCCACAGTCCAAAGACATGTGGTTTATGTGAATTGGGTAAGCTAAAATATTCATTATGTATGTGTGTAAATGAGTTTGTATGGTTGTTTCCAAATGATGGGTTGGAGCTGGAAGGGCATCCGCTGTGTAAAACATATGCTGGATAAGTTGGCAGTTCATTGGGCTGTGGCGACCCTAGATTAATAAAGGGACTAAGCCAAAAATAAACTGAATGGCTGCAACTTTGTATCACTAGCACGTCTTATATTATTCGTCACTTTTACCGCCTTATACTTCAGATCCAGTAAACATGCCTCTGAATCTAAATAACCTACAGTGCTTTAAAATCATAGAACAGGAAGAGCTAGACAAAATTATAAATAGCTCTAAATCAGCTACGTGTATATTGGACCCAATTCCAACAAAGTTACTGAAAGAATTGCTACCTGTTATAGGAGAACCTCTTCTTAACATTATCAACTCTTCTTTATCTTTAGGCCATGTTCCAAATCCCTACAAGTTAGCTGTTATTAAACCTATTATTAAGAAACCACAACTGGAACCCAGCAACTTAGCTAATTATAGGCCTATTTCAAACCTTCCATTTATATCTAAAATACTAGAAAAAGTTGTTTCTGCTCAATTATGCTCCTTTCTGCAGACCAACAATGTTTTTGAAGTGTTTCAGTCAGGTTTCAGAGCTCATCACAGTACAGAAACTGCATTAGTGAAAATAACCAACGATTTACTCTTAGCTGCTGACCAAGGGTGCATCTCGCTATTAGTTCTACTCGATCTTAGTGCGGCATTTGACACCATTGACCATGGTATCCTTATTAATCGCTTAAAGTCTACAGGTGTCCAAGGACAGGCCCTACAATGGTTTAAGTCATACTTATCTGACCGTTACCAGTTTGTAAATATAAATGGACAGCCTTCACAAATCAGCCCAGTAAAATACGGGGTGCCTCAAGGATCAGTTTTAGGCCCTTTACTGTTTACAATATACATGCTACCCCTGGGAGACATTATTAGAAGACATGGGATCAGCTTTCACTGCTATGCAGATGATACTCAATTATATATTTCAACTAAACCTGACGAGACGTCTAATCTGTCCAAGCTAACTGAGTGTATTAAAGATGTTAAAGACTGGATGACCAACAATTATCTTCTCTTAAACTCAGACAAAACAGAATTATTACTTATTGGGCCTAAATCCTGTACACAGCAGATCTCACAACTCGATCTACAATTAGAGGGATACAAAGTTAGCGTTAGTTCTACTATAAAAGATCTGGGTGTCATATTAGACAGCAATTTAACTTTTAAAAATCATATTTCCCATGTCACAAAAACTGCTTTCTTTCATCTGAGAAATATAGCTAAGTTACGAAGTATGCTATCCATCTCAGATGCAGAAAAGCTAGTCCATGCTTTTATGACTTCTAGGCTGGACTACTGTAATGCTCTGTTTGCTGGCTGCCCAGCATCGTCTATTAACAAACTTCAATTAGTACAAAATGCAGCTGCCAGAGTTCTAACCAGGTCTAGAAAATTTGATCACATCACCCCAATTTTATCCTCCTTACACTGGCTGCCTGTTAAGTTTCGTATTGAATTTAAAATATTGCTTCTTACATATAAAGCTCTAAATAATCTAGCTCCTGCTTATCTAACCAATCTTCTGTCTCGCTACAATCCAACTCGCTCTTTAAGATCTCAAAACTCAGGACTTCTGGTAGTACCTAGAATAGCAAAGTCGAGTAAAGGAGGTCGAGCCTTCTCATTTATAGCTCCTAAACTCTGGAATAGCCTTCCTGATAACGTCCGAGGCTCAGACACACTCTCCCAATTCAAAACTAGATTAAAGACCTATCTGTTCAGTAAAGCATACACTTAGTGCACCACTTAGGGGGCTTCCACACAGGTTATGCATCTTGCTGATATACACTGTGAACATCAGCTACGCTAATTATTTTCTTTATTCTCCATTTCCACCTGGGGATACTCTTCCCGAGGCCCTCAGACTATGCAGAGTCACTGATTCGATCCAAGACCAACGACGAGATGATCCCAAGGTTTCCATATCCTGGACCTGGCCGAATCCTGAACAACTACTGCAATGGTCATGGAAGAGTGGAGAACATGAGACTGTTTCCTATAACGCTCCAGAGACAGACGAGTCTTCGCTGAGGCCAGCTTCCAGCCTCCGCCACTGAGACTGCAGCTCTGCACAAGACGTTTGGCCAGCGGAGAAATTAAAATGGTCGTGCCCAACTGAGCCTGGTTTCTCTCAAGGTTTTTTTTCTTCACTTCCGCCTTTAGTGAAGTTTTTTTTCCCTCTCCGCTGTCGCCACTGGCTTGCATGGTTCAGGATCTGTAGAGCTGTGCATCGTTGGATTTGCTCTTCAATATTTGGACTCTCAGTAGTGATTATTAAACCACACTGAACTGAGCTAAACTGAACTGAACTTAAACACTACAAACTTAACTACACTGTTCCTATTTACTGTGACCTTTTATGTGAAGCTGCTTTGACACAATCTACATTGTATAAGCGCTATACAAATAAAGGTGAATTGAATTGAATTGAATTGAATTGAATTGAATTGAATTGAATTGAATTGAACTTTATGATGAATCGCTTATATCGCTCATACCTCAGTAAGTTTAACTTAGGGATAAATTCATGGTAAATGAATAAATGTAAATGTAACTATTCCAGTAAGATGCAAGTTACATTTTTGAAATCTTGTCTTGCTATGGCTAATTTAACAGCTCACAGAAAACAAAAAATATGAATTTGTTTTGAAAGTATTTTATGCTCATCATTGCTGCATTTATTTGATTGACATAGTCAAAACATATATAGAAAAACAGCAACATTCCATTTTCCATCTGTCTTCATCAGAACTAAATAGGAAATTTAAACAAAATTCCTTGGTCATTTTTGATCGAGATGCTAATGGTCTAATCTGATTCAATGATCTATGCTAAGCTAAGCTAAAAGTGCTCCTTCCAGACCCGGAGATTGGCTGAATGAATTAAGAAATGGTAAACGTCAGCCGTTTAACTCTTGGGGAGATGTAAACTTAGCCTACTTAAAAATATTTTGTGATAGGAGTGTTTCTTTAAATGTCTTACATTAATGGCACATATGAACAAGCTTTACATTAAGAGTCACATGACATTTAGAAATCATTGTAATATGTTTAAAAATTTTTAAAGGTTTATACCACAAATATAAAGTATTAATGCTCTAATAATCAACATTGTTTTCCTAGTACTGGGTTGCTGCTGGAAGGGCATCCGCTGAGTAAAACATAAGCAGGAATAGTTGGCGGTTCAGTTCGCTGGGGCAATCCCTAATTAATAAATGATTAAGCCAAAGGAAAATGAATGAATGAATCAACATTTTCACTTTCTCACCTGTGAATTGATCCCACAGATGCACAGTGCCATCACAGCTCACCACCTCCTGTAAAGCCTCTAACTGACTGACATAAAAGACAGATTTGCGGTGCTCTGTATAAGTAAGTCGTGGTTCAACCTCTCGTGTGCCATCACCGTGGTTATAAAGCGGCCACAGCCTAACAGTTTTGTCTTTACTCCCAGACAAGAAGTAGTCCTCCCCTGCTAGTGGTGCCAGACACTTTGCTGTACCCGAATGACCAATAAAACTTTGGAGACGGATCTGGTGGAAGTGGAAGTGGGAGTCTTGCTGGTTAAGCCCAATCTCATACTGCCAGTACGCAAGCCAGTTGCCCTGCAGTGAGCGGCTGCTGCGTGGAAGGTCCTGTTTCAGTGCACTGTCCTCTGGAGTGGGTCCCATTACCCAGGAGTACGAGGAATGGGAGAAAGAAGGTCCAGCTGAAGAAAGTGCAGTGGTGGCTAAACTCATAGGAGGTGCATTGCCACCATAAGGTCGTCCATGTGTCCACGTTTCCAAAGAGGACAAGTTAGGACTCCCACAGGCTTCACTGTCTCGAGTTACCTGGATGCGGTTTCCTACCAGATGACTGCCAAATGTTCCTGACTCAGGTAATACGTCTCCACCTAGTGGTGTGGAAGTGGATGAAGGAGCAGGAAAGGGACTGCGACTCATCTGGCGGCCCATACTAGGAGAAAGACCCACAGCAGAGGCTCTCTGACCTCCAACTGGGTTGGATTCTGGGCTACCAGGACTTGCTCGTTCATGGTAAGATTGAGCCAGACTCCAAACTAGCTCATGATTGGTAACAAGTTTGCGAATTCCTGAATCACCTAAAAAACAAAACAAAAGGTGTTTAACAGATATTTATAAAAGGTGTTTTTGTAAAAATAACAAGTACAAATGTATTTTACCAATGAGACAGTAGAAAGGAATGTAAGATGCATAAGCCATTTCAGGATTAAATACAGCCTGAAGTTCCTCCAAAACTCCAAGTTCAAAAGTAAGCTCTGCTCCATCTGGAATGCGCAAGTCCAGGTATGTGCACTCTGCAACCTCCCTACGTGGGGCACTTCCAATCTGCACATAAAGAAAATAATTTAATATTATTAAATAATGTTTTTTAAGAATCTCAAACTGCATCAGCTAAATATGAAAAATTCTCTAAGGATTCTTTAAAAATAAGCCACTGTTTAAGGTCATAAAATCAAATACTTATTTTTGGTAATGAAGCATTCAACTGATCAAACTGAAAGCCGTTTAAAATGTTACAAAACAATTCTATTTAATATAAGTGCTGTTCTTTCTAAACGTTCTCTTCATAAAAGAACCCTGAAAAAAATATATAAAAAATTCAGTCTGATATAAAGAAATACAAGAATAATTTCTAAAGGACATGACTTCTTTGTCTTTTGTTACCTGATTTTGCAAAAAGTGCAGCAAGGAGAAAACCTGGAAGAACCTAGAGAGAGTTTCTGCCATGTGCTGCTGTACCATCTCTCTGCCAATGCGCAGACAGATCAGTGCCATGAGGCTTAAAGTCTTCAGACACACTGCAGAACGAGTTTGCACTCCACTAGGAAAGCTGAATACACAGAAACAAGGGTTAATTTACTATAAAAAGCAAAGAGCAGCTCTGCTTTTCATGGGCTGCCAATTTTTAACTTCCTAGCCATGACTAATGCAGTGTATGTAAGTTTTACCCCATCTTAGTTGATGTTAACAAATCCAGCAGTGGCAGCAGAACCTCCTGGTTAATCTTCATCAGCATGTCCATTAGAGTGGTGTCTGACAGGAAGACTATAATCTTCTGTGTGAGTACCACAGCACCCAAAAGCCCGGCCTCCTTTCGAGTGTTCAAACGGCATGAAGATGGTGGAGACACCTCAAGGGAGCAAAAAGAAGCAAAAAATTTTTTTTTAAACTAGCTTGTCAAAACCATGAATTTGTTATTGACACACAAAGAGTTTGACAGGAATCTTTAAATTGCACTGTATGAAAAAGACAGCAACTTCTGAGTTTTTAATTTTAATGATAACCTATGCAAAAATGTCAACCAGAAAGTTTTGATGCCTGTTAAAGCGTTAAAGAAAGTGGGATTCAAAAACTTTAGAGTTACCAGGTAGCCAATGTAGGGTAGATATTGATAAGTCAACACTGGTTCTCCGTAGAGATGTGCTATGTAAATAAGACACTCAAGAACTGGTCTTGCAGTCTGGTCTCCAACAACCGGCTTCTTCTCATATACACTTCCTACACACTCAAGGCTATTTTCTTCATTCACTGAGAGCATGAACTGATGTTTGTCAAGCCCTTAAAAAACAAAACAAACAAAATTACATTTAAAAGATCCTTATGTCAAAACCATAACCACTTCAGATTTCAAGTGTGACAAAATTTTACCAATGTAACATGATGTAAGCAGTCGCAGCAGGTTCCTCGCTATGAATCGAGATGTTAGTGTTGGCCCCAGTTTTGCAGACAACCACCTGACAGTTTTGCAAACAGTGTCTGGAAAAGACCATTTATTTATTCATTATTGTATAATTCGGTTCCTCAGTATGCATAGTAAACGAATAAACCAATAAATGAATAAAAATGACAAAAAATATACACTTGTTCTGACTTACCTAATAGTATCTTGTGTTCTTTTTCCTCAGAGTCCTCTAAAGGGTCATGTTCGGTTTCTTCTTCCTCCATGTTTTTCTCTCCATCGTCTTGAACAATTCCATTCATGACATCTCCCTCAAGAGTTGCCACAGTTGCTTCTGATTCCTCAGTACTGACTGAAAGAGTCATTTCCAGACTTGGCACCCTTTGTATTGTGATTTCTCTGTCTTCCACTGTCTCCTCCTCATCCTCAAGCTCTCCACCATCCTCACCATCACTGGCTTGCTTCAGATCCTGACTGCTATCAGCAGACTTTAAACTCGCACGGTCTCCAATGGAGACTTCACTAGCACTGCTCTTGTCACTGAGTTTCCCAACGCTGAGAGATTCCTGGTCTTGGTCCTTGTTTGCTGGGCTTTGGTTCTGCTGTTTGGTGCCAACCATTGTTGTTGCCCCAGATGCACTATTACTCACATAAAAGCCATTCTGGAAGTCCTCACCTTCATTCAGAAAAACCTGGTCATTGAGACTGATGCCTGATGAGTAATCAACAAGTCCTTGGTCTCCGACAACACCAACGCCCCCACTACCGCCTCCACTACCTCCTCCTACTTTGCCAGAAGATGTGGCATTAGATAATCTTCGATCCTCACACTCATATTCCTCCTCTTCCTCATCTGAGGCACCAGCAGCTCCCCTCAAAACCTTCATGCCCTCCCATTCTGTCCCCGCAGCCGTGTTGCAGCTTTCAAAGCCAGTCATGACCTGCAGAACATGTGGAAGAAGACTGGAAAGAAAGGCCTGCAAACCAAGCCTTACAATAAGCTGCAGCACAAAACAATCTGTGTAGAGGTAGAAGCGGCCTCGAAGGCATCTGGGATTCTCGTACACACCTACCAAAGGCTTTATTAGGTACTTAGAGGCATTGCGAGGTCCAAGAACCCTGGACATAGGCTCGAACAAATACCAGGCCGCATAAACAGCAGTGGACTCCTCTGACATCAAAGAAAGAACAAAGGGTAGAAGGATCTCAAGCCCCTCTGTAGTTATGTCACCCTTTAGAAGTGTCTCCAGTTGCTGCCATAAGTTGAACACAATGTCACGGCCCTGAATATTGTTAATGGATTCCATCTTGGAGTGGTAGGAAAATATGAATTTGTGCAATGTTGGGAAGTATTCTGGGAATGGTAGAGGGGACAGAATGGGACTAAGCAGTTGACAAGGGTTCGGTGGTGGAAGTCCCTCACAAATGGGGTCATATTTAAACAGAAACGGCAGTCCTTGAGGATGCATTATGATTGTCTCTGTCTTTAAACAATGCTTGTGGACCTGCAGAAGAGTGTCCAGTGCATGATGGAGTGGTAGTGGAACATCTCGAAGGTTTGTGGAGCACAGCTTTAATACTGCTTGAAAACGATCTCTCAGATTAGTTCCTGGCCTCAATCCCCGCAGTTTGGAGGAATAAAAGATTTCAGCGACAAGAACACCCAAGGCTTGCATATCTCTCTGGAAAAGATCTGTGAAGGAGAGAGGAACTTTCAATACAGGTCTCAAGTCTTTTTTGTTCATATCAAGATCCATTGTGTGCTGGATTTCAGAGTGTAGACCTTTCACCAAAAAGGTGTTGAGCTTTTCTAACTCCTCCAAAGGTTGCAAAGGTTTAAATCCATCTGGCAGGCTTATTTTGAAGTCTTCCAAATTAGAGGTTTCTGGCTTTTTACTAACAGATGCTGCTCTGTGAAGCAAGGTAGTTCTAATGCCTGATCCTAGAGTATTTGTGACATTTCCAGTTACTTCACCAGGAAAAGAACCATGAGATGGAGACACAACCAAACCTATAGTCTCCCCACTGGTCTTTCCACCAGCAGAACCAACCACAGGGATTGAAACAGAAGCAGATGATGACGATCCACTTAAGTCCAGGGCTTCTATTGCTTGCTCAAGCTCTTCATCCCGGCCTACCACTGACCAGCCACTGGATTCACATCCTGTTGCCTCTGGAACTAATCCATCCACACCATCCATTGTGGTTTCAAGTGGTGGAATCTGCCATGTTGTAAGATTGACACGTCCAAAGTGAGGAGGTTCTGGAGGTGCATACTGGTAAAGGGCAAGACGAGGTGGGTGGGGGTGGTCAAACAGTTGCACAACTCCGTAGCTGGTGAGATGAGTGTGGTTATCTACCAAATGCAAGCAGACATTCTTAGCTTTAATGGCTTCTTTACCCGACAGTTTATAGCCAAACGTTAGGTCAATCCAGTGATGCAACTGCTGAGACACTTCTCGACTCTCTAGAAGCTGTCTATGCACAGCAATAAACTCTTCGTAAGAACTGCACCATGGAGGTACATCAAGGTCTGGCATATCTGGGTGTATGGATTGAAATATTAAGGGATCCCTGTAAAATTCTGGGATGCATTCATCTGGGGTCCAACTCTGAATACGTTCCATACTAGCTGGATATTCATTGGGCTCCCACTGGGAACGAACATGGCTACACAGCACAGATTTGGGCGTCTGTCTGGCTTTGTAGACATAATAGGTGATGTCCGACAAAACATCTGAGATATGATGGGGAACATGAAGGTGATCCGACTGTCCTGGACCACCAGGTACCACTGGTCCACCAAGATCAGGATAATTACTTCCTCCACTTCCGCTAACTGCTGCCAGTGCTTCTTTGGTCATTTCATACGTGAAGTCCAGTTGTTTATCACCCTTATTTAGACGAAATTTTGACTTCTTAAGATCACGAAACCTTCCATATGGCACAGTGAAATCAACCACCCAAGGTAAAACAGGGTGATAGTTTGGGTCTCCTTCACGCCTTCCAGCTAGTCGATTTAATTCCATCAGATAGTGGAAGTTGCTGACCTGACCGTTGACCCAGTCTAGGACCAGAGATTTGAGCTCATCCTGACAATTTTGACAAAGCTGTCTACTCACACCATTATTGTGATTGTCTTTTGTTGAAACACTTGTTGGCACTTTATTTTGTAATGCATATGGTACAGCATCCCTATACTCCTTAAACTTTTCATAGTGTGCAAGTGAGATCTTTAGGCGACTACAGAGCTGCTCATCAACCGCAATATCAAGTAAGGAGAGTTCCCCACACAACAGCCCAGAGGCATGACATTCCCGCATTGCAATTAGTAGTTGGTACAAAATGAACAATATTTTCGCATTGCTGTTAGCAAGCTTAGCTGGACTGTAGGTGACAATATCATGAACAGTGTATTGTGTGTATGGAAAAACCACATAAAGAACCTCCTCCGACTCCAACAAGCATTCTGCAGGTAGCACATTAGGACATAAACTCTCTATACTTTGTTTGGGAGCTGAGCAGCTGGATAGGAATGGACAGTCTTTCTCTTTCTCTTTAGCTGGAGATAGGGATGGTGACACTCGATCAGTAGAGATAAAGCTGGAGCTAAACAGTTTCTGCAGGGCTTGGCGAACAGCATCTAAGGCCAAAACAGGTGTCTGCTCAACGGAATCTGCATATGGCTGCACATGAGTCATGTACGCTTCATGCCACAGATTTCTGGGAAAACAAACAAACAAATATTTTAATTTATTTATTAAAAGTCAATATAGGAAAGATATTACAAGTACTAATATAAGTAATAACAAGTAAATAATACAAGTAATAATATAAAGGTAGAGAAGAATTTGAGTTTACATTGTTTAAACAATAATAATAAAAACGATATTAATAATCAAAATTATAATGAACATAATAAATCAAGAATTTTGAGGATTGCTAAAAATTACATTTAAAAGTGTGAAAAGTCTTTAATTAATAACTTTTATTGTGAACTAAAAGTCATCTAAATGTAAACATATGAGAAATTAGTATGCACAATTAATATATACATAAATGCTTTACATATATTGTATAACACATATGAATACAGACTTTTTAGTTAACAGAATAAATCCAAATTTAAGCAAGTATAAAAAACATCTAATAAAGAGAAAGCATTCTACCTAAAATTAGACTGTGATACTCCCTGCATGAGAGTCATGAAAGAGTCCTGGGAGAGTCCCTCCCCATGGCAGCCAGTCTCCCTGGCGAAACAGTATCCCAGTTTACGCTTTCGAAGACCTTGGATACAAACACGTGTCCAGCCAGATGGCAGTTTCATCTGAGAGCGCTGGAGAAGTGTGCAGATTTCCCCCTCACTGAAGCTCTCATATCTTGCACAACGAGTAACTCTCTTGTTTCTCAAGGCCATTACCCAGCGGGTTGGGACCAGGACCACCAATTCATTGGGTCGCTGACTATGCGCAGTCTGCCGCTGATCAATACCCAGGTCCCTTTCCAAGGCTGGTGCTAGCCACTCCATGATGTATCTCAGTTAATCAGAATGTGGCACTTGTGGGCTCCTATAAGAAGCTAAGAAAATGTCAGAAATGTGTGCGTGTGTATATATGTATATCTGTATGTGTACACACATAGACACATACACACACAAATAGTCAAAATTATTGTTTAACAGAGCAAAGAATTTTTCACAGAATTTCTTATGATATTTTTTCTTCTGGAGAAAGTCTTATTTGTTTTATTTTGGCTACAATAAAAGAAGATTTTAATTTTTTTTTAATATAAATATAATGGTCAATATTAGCCCTACAAAACAAACCATAGTTATACAATGATTTGACTAATTACCCTTAATTGTCTAATTAAACCTTTAAATTGCACTTTAAGCTGAATACTAATATCTATTTAGCATACTAATTATAATATACTAATAAAAATATGCAGTAATATATGTACTGTGATAATGGCAAAGATAAGAGAAATCAGCTATTACAAATTAGTTATTACTCTAAAACTATTAGGTTTACAAACTTACTGTTAATATATAGGGGGCTAATAATTCAGGAGGAGTATTAATTCTGACTTCAACTGCATGTGTGAGTAATATATATGTGTAATATAATACATATGTGTGTGTTATTATATATAATTAAATCTAATTAATATAATTTAACATTTTAAGATTTTACATAAAAACATTATTTGCATTGCCTTTGCATCTTTACTGGCTCACAGACAAATTTTATTGCACTGGAAATCTTTAAATCCACCAAAAGCATCACACTGGCTTCAAGAACTGATGTTATATCTACACTAGTAAAAAATAAATAAATATTCAATTAGAGGTTCTAGCAAATTCTCACATGTTATGCAACTCTTATTATCATATTTTTCTGCTATAAATGTACTTTCTGGGGACTAATGTGACTTATCTTGTATGTAACTGTAATTTCCCTTTTTTCTTTTCTTTCTCTGTCCAGACACTCATGCTTAGTGTATGTTAATCTACCATTGCAAGATGGCACAGCATTATCCCTGATTTGCCAGTCACTTTAATTAAAAAAGCCTGTGGCAAATGACTTTTTAATGTCTACTATAAATGACTTTTTAACAATACTATATGTATGTATATATATATGTATGTATGTATAAATATGTGTATATATATATATATATATATATATATATATATATATATATATATATATATATATATATATATATATATATATATATATATATATATATATATATATATATATATATATATGTGTGTGTGTGTGTTTGTGTGTGTGGTGTATGTATATATATATATATATATATATATATATATATATATATATATATATATATATATATATATATATATATATATATATTAAAGTCAGAATTATTAGCCCCCCTGAATTATTTATGTGTGTGTGTGTGTGTGTGTGTGTGTGTGTGTGGTGTATGTATGTATGTATGTATGTATGTATATATATATATATATATATATATATATATATATATATATATATATATATATATATATATATTAAAGTCAGAATTATTAGCCCCCCTGAATTATTAGCCCCCTGTATATTTTTCCCCGAATTTCTGTTTAACAACTAGAAGATTTTTAACACATTTCTAAACATAATAGTTTTAATAACTCATCTCTAATAACTCACTTTTTTTTTATCTTTGCCATGATGACAGTAAATAATATTTTACTAGATATTTTTAAAGGCACTTCTATACAGCTTAAAGTGACATTTAAACGTTTAACTAGGTAATTAGGTTAACTAGGCAGGTTAGGGTAATTAGGCAAGTTATTGTATACTGATGGTTTGTTCTGTAGACAGTCTGAAAAAAATTAGCTTAAAGGGGCTAATAATTTCGACCTTAAAACAGTTCATAAAAATTTAAAAACTGCTTTTATTCCAGCCAAAATAAAATAAATAAGACTTTCTCCAGAAGAAAAAATGTTAACAGACATACTGTGAAAATTTCCTTGAACATCATTTGGGAAATACTTTAAAAAATTAAAAAAAATTCAAAGGGGGGCTAATAATTCTGACTTCAACTGTAAATACACACATATAATATGCATTATCTTAAAAATATGGTGGTTGTGTGTCCATTTGTACACACAGGAGAAGCATACAGATCAAATCATCTCCAGTCTAGCAACAACTAATGATTTGTCGAGGACACTGATGTCATCACACAAAATGTCATGCACTGCCCCGTGACTGATCTCCACCACACAGCAAAATCCGGTACTTAGTTATATCCAGAACATAAGCATACAAAACACAAGCTTTTGGAAATAACGAGAGATAAAATGTCGCTAATTTCTGCAACATTTAAGTTCCTCTGAACCTCTGACCAGAAAATAAGGAAATGGTGCACTTCTGCCAGTTCTCGACTGTTAAGTTACAAACACAATAGAGCACTACTCTACGCATTAAACCACAGCCTGTCAGGTTAATGTAAGTACATATATACTACCGTTAAGCAAACATTGGGAAAAGAGGAAATCAGTCTATCTAGCTGTTGTTGTTGCTGCTCACCTCTGCACTGTTTGCTGCTTGTCAGCAACTGATCACTGAAACAGCTGCCATCGCGGTGCCCAGTCCAATGTTTGCGGCATGTAAGAAATGTATTTCCAGTACTTTATGAACTACCATAATAGCACAATAATTTCCCAAGAAGTCGAGAATATTTTGTTGTCTTGAGAAGCCATAGTGTTGAGTTCAGAGCCTCACGTGACTCTCATCTCTGTGTGCGTGCGCTCGCAAACCGTGTGATTCTCAACTGTGTCATAATACAAGTCACCTCACATTACAGGAAATTAAATAAATATAGTAAATAAACAGAATAAATATTTAAATATAAAAAAACACAATTTGTGCATTATTGTCACAACTTCAAGAGACAGCACATTATACTTACTGGTTTTGGTGAAACTATAGCATTTCACAAAGCATGCACTAGAATCTGTGTCACCAAAAATTATAAAACATCAAGTTTGTTAGAAAAACATCTATCCAAGCAGCCTTATTTCTATAGTGCTCGATGGAATCAGTGAAACACTTTTAGCAAATGCCTCATTTTGTCACGAATTTGTCTTTTGTTTTCATTCGGTCATTTTAAAGGTGCAGTACTCATCTCATCTTAAACTGAACAACATTAAATAATTGTTCATTATTTCTGAAAATGCAAATCATTATATTACATTATTATTCGCGGGCGCCCTCTAGCCTGACACACTTTTTAGGTGTTTTAATAATCTAATATGTTTAATTAAGGTCACATTAACGATAAGCTGTAGAGGTGAGGAGAAGTAATGTAAAGTAAAAAAGTAAGACAATCGTGGAACATAAGGACGTAGCAACCGGGGGGATATCCCCGTCACTTTTAGAGTCAGACCATTTAGAAACAGGTGACTATTATATGAACATAAATATTTGGATCTCATACAGCTCTCCCCTCACTTTTAAAATGTCCGCTATTTCCCTGGTGGAAGATATAGTTATTAGTTAGGCCTATTGGCTTCGACATAGCCAATAGCATGGTGAAGTATTTGTAGTTGTAACTATTTTGCAATTTGGTGATTGATTAATCTCTATGAAAAATTTGTTGCCTACAGAACTCCACCAGAGGGCGTCCTGCTACTCAATTCTGTAGTAGACCAAGCAGTGAATAAGCATTGAATTTTGAGTCCCCCTTTGAATTTGTTTTCTTCTTGAAATATTTCCCAAATTATGTTTAGCAGAGCATGGAAATTTTTACAGTATGTCTTATCATGTTTTTTCTTCCGGAGAAAGTCTTGTTTGTTTTATTTCGGCTAAAATAAAAGCAGTTTTTAATTTTTAAAAAAACATTTTAAGGTCAAAATTATTAGCCCCCTTAAGCTATATTCATTTTTCACTAGTCTACATGTTTTGTAATAACTTGCCCAATTAATCTAACCTGCCAAACCTAATTGACCTAGTTAAGCCTTTAAATGTCACTTTAATCTGTATAGAAGTGTCTTGAAAAACATCTAGTAAAATATTATTTACTGTCATCATGGCAAAGATAAAATAAATCAGTTATTAGAAATGAATTATTAAAGCAATTATGTTTAGAAATGTGCTGAAAAAATCTTCTCTCCATTAAACAGAAATTGGGGAAAAAAATAAACAGGGGGCTAATAATTCTGACTTCAACTGTATATACCCAGTAAGACCTTGATTAGCTTGTTCAGTTGTTTAATTTGAGTTAAAACTTGCCAGATATCGGTTCTCCTAAACTGAGTGTGGTGACTGTTCAGCAGTCATTTATGTTTTCTTATTTTCTTTTGCTTATCCATGGTTTTCAAAACACACATTATTCATGCATGATACTGTACCTTAACCGTAAAATTATTTTATTTTTATATAATGAATGAACAATTTTTTATCTTAATAATGTTTTTTTTTTTTTTTTTTTACATATTTGTTATTTTGCCTTTTAAAACCATTTACTTTCTTTATATAAAAAATATTTAAAAATGATGAATTATCTTTAAAAATTATTTAGGCTTTAGATTTTATTAAAAAAAAAAAAAAAAACACCCATGAAAGCTTGTAAACAGCTGATGGTGAGTACATTTTCTTTTTTGGGTGAACTGTCCTTCTCGTTGATTTTCCATAACCTTCTGGTTGTTGTAGTTTCATATTTAAATGTTATTTATTTCAATCATGTTTTTATTTTTACAGTTTTATTCCATCAGTGGGGTAAAGTACCAAATTACAAATACTCAAATTACTGTAATTGAGTAGTTTTGTCTCAGGAATTGTAATTTACTAAGAAGTTTTAGGGCATCACGTTGGTGCAGTGGGTAGCACGATCACCTCACAGCAAGAAGGTCACTGGTTCAGGCCTTGGCTGGGTCAGTTGGCATTTCTGTGTGGAGTTTGCATGTTTTCCCCGTGTTCACGTGGGTGAAACACATGCGCTGGAGGAAATTGGGAAGGCTAAATCGTCTATGTGCATGGATGTTTCCCAGTGATGGGTTGCCGCTGGAAGGGCATCCGCTGTATAAAACATATGCTGGATAAGTTGGCGGTTCATTCCGCTGTGGCGACCGCAGATTAATAAAGGGACTAAACCGAACAGAAAATGAATGAATGAATAAGTAGTTTTAAAAATATGTGCTTTTACTTTCCCTTAAGTATATTTTTAGTGCAGTATTGGTACTTTTACTCCACTACTTGCACGTCACTGATAAGAAGATGACGGATGTTTACTGTATGATGACCGAAATGGCCTTAAACACGCAGCAGGCACCAAAAGTTAACATGACGTCAGATTGACGTTGTACCTCAATGTTGTGGGGACGTTGCATTTTGTTTGGAAATGAAAATTGGTTGACATCAGAACCCAATGTCAGGCTGACATCAATTTCCAACATCCAAGCTAGAATCAACCAAATATTAACGCCTAATGATGATGCAGTTTGATGTTGTGTGGACGTTACCACTATGACATCTATCAGATGTTGAATTTTGGTTGCCATACCTGTCAAATAAATGTCAGTATTTGACATCAATAAGACGTTGGTTTAAGATGTTGCATGTTGGCTCGACATTGGATTTCAACCAAATATCAACGTCATTTGATGTTGTTATTGGACATCAAAATAACTTTGTCCTTAGACGCTAACTAGCTATTGAATTTTGGTCACCTGACTTCACAACCTTAATCTAACCAATAATTAACGTTTTATGATGTTGTGTGCCTGCTGGGCAATAACTAAATGCACTACAGAATGTTACGTTTACACACATCCACAAATCACATGTAAATGCATCAACTTTTTACAGCATATTACTCACTACACTTGAGTACTTTTGAAAGGTCTACTTTTTACTCATACTTTAAGTAATATTTACAACAGATACTTTTACTCTACTTGCACTACATTTTTATGGTACTTTTGGTACTTTTACTTAAGCATAATTTTTCAGTACTTTTTTCACTACTGTATACCATTAACCACATAACATTATTTATGCAGCTTTATGTTATGCATTTTGTTTTTCAAGACATTTATTTCACAGTAACAGAGGAAAACCCAAAAATGTTTCTGGTTTGACCAAAAAAAATGTAATGGTCCACTTCCACATTATGGGGGAAAATACTATTGAAGTCAATGGGTCCCAGAAATGGTTTGGTTAGCAACATACTACCAAATGGTCTCTTTTGTGTTTATCAGGAGCTTGAAACAAGTGGAAGGTGAGTACAATTATGACAGAATTTTCATTTTACATAAGTAATCTCTTTGAAATGCATTACTCTTCTGGCCAGAACAGAACAGGCCAGAAAATGCAGCTGCTTCCATGCAGTATCATCAAGTTCTAAAGAAAAGAACATGTGTGAGCAGGAGTCTGTAATAATAATTGCTTTTTCCTCTATTACTCTCCCTCACTCTCCCTCCCCGTTTCTCTCTCTCTCTGTGTCTCTAGCTCTCTTACTCACTCACTCCACCCCACAGAGCAGGTTAAAAGGACGTGTCCAACTCTCTTAAACTTATTATACATGCACAAACTCTCTTTATTTTGAGATGTTTCCCTTAATAAAATCTATATGGAACCTGAAGAATGGAATAGTTCTTTTCTTCACTCCTTTGATTCTTCTTCCACTCCCGCTGGTCATAAACACAAGGGTATGTAAAATCAAACTTTTTATTAAACTGAACAATTTTGACAACTTTTTAATTCCACTCTGAGTGCTTACAATTGTGTAAGTACAGCCATTGTGTTGATTGTGTATGCTTTTTTCGGAGGTTGTTAGTGTGTATGCACCTGATGAACGCGCATTAAATTAAACAAAAATGTATTCTGTGTTTAATACATGTGGACTGCATTGGTACCCTGAGGCCTCCATGTACAATAATTCATTGTGCCTCAAAATAGTTATTTTAACCCTTTGTCTTTGTGTATGTTCAGGCGTGGGAACACACAGTAAGTCTAAATTCCTGACCCAGAGTCGATGTGTTGTGGTCATCATGATCCTCGTGTACATATTTCAGACTCACCAGTGCTCATATCAACTGCTTCCAATCATAAAGATTCACAGATGTCAACCCATGAAAATTTTAATTAAAATGAAAATCCTTATTTGTCATTCTCTCTATTGACAGGCATGTGAAGCATTTCTATAAAATATGTGTAATACATATTAGAGATATAAGGGCCAAAAGTATATATATATATGTAAATCCCAAAAAGTTAAGGTAACTCAAACTGTTTGAGGAAACTGATTGCAACAAACCATTTAAGTTTAAAAACTGATCCTAATCAGTACTGTGAACTTAATCTATTTGAGTAAATTAAGCAATTTGAGCACAGTAAAACCCAATAAATGAAGAGAACTTAAACCAATTGAGTACTGTAAAACCCAATAAGTTAAGACAACTCAAACTGTTTGAGGAAACCGATTGCAACAAACCATTTGAGTTAAAAACTATGAGTACTGTGAACTTCCTACATTTAAGTTCAAATAATGAGGTATTTAATTAACTCATTACCTTCATCACTGAGTTCAAAACTCTTTTGAAATGAGTAGAATTAACTTTCAGTCAATTTTGAGTTAACTACACTCATTTCATTTGATAAAGTTGACTGTTGGGTTTTACATTATATATATAGTGTCATAAAAAATCAACTTGTCAAAGGTTATTAATCAATGTATTTGTAAAGATCGTCATAGACAGGATAGAACAGACATTATTTTCAATGAATCGCACAATGTTTTTTAGATGATTCTCAAATCAGCTGGATGAAGTTAATTCTGCTGTCATTAAAGCTAAAGAATAACATAAAAATCAGAAATTCATTTAAAATCATACATAATTAACCCCCATCGTTAAGAATCCATAATTTATTCTATCAACATTAGATGGGACTTTTACTTAATGGAAGGAAGTGGATGCACATACTGTAGGGGATCTTTTTGCTGATGGAAATTTAAATTCCCTCTGAATAATTTTTTCAGGTTTTTACAAATTAGGAACTGCATGCATGCCCATACATCTTCATTAGATAGTACGTCCCCTTAAATCATTGACAAATGCCTTGATTGGTGTAAAGGTAGTAAAAAAGCATTATTAGTAATTTATGAACAACTACAATCCATTACTTCCCCCTCCAAGAAATGCCTTAAAGAAGAGTGGGAGAAAGAATTGGGAGTGGAAATTTCTGAAGAAATGTGGCAATCAGGTTTGGAGCATATCAAAAAACACTCTATTTATTTTAGACATTGTCTTATTCAGTTAAAAATAATTCATAGGTTACATTATTAAATAGAAAATTACACAGAATCTTCGGTAACACTTTTGATGGTCCATTTGCGTATAAGTAGACTGTCTGCTTAATATCTGTTGACACTTCTCCTTCAACAGACATTTAACTGACTATAAGAAACTTTGCAAGCACATGTCAACTTACACTAACCCTAACCCCATCCTAACAGTATGTAACAAATGTAATTCATCAGATGCGGATCTATCTCACAGTTTTATGTTTTGTTCTAAGATACAGAATTATTGGATTGGAATTTTTTTAAGTGCTTTCTGGGATGTTGAAGTTGCAATTACTACTGGATACAGTGCTTTTAATTCTGGGATTCTCTAAACAAATGCATTTGTAGTCAAATACACAACATAAATTGCTCTCTTACTGTTTAACTACTGCCAAGAAGCTACTGGAATCCTTTTGTCTGTTACCTTGGAAAAAATCTTTGTGGAAATTTGTCTAAATTACTAAATATGTTCATTTTAAGCTGTTTAATTGTAAATAAACAGTTAAATGGTCAGTAATATGTTTTATTGTTATTATTTACAAAAGAAAAATTAAATAGTATACATTAGCAAACAGTTCAGCTTATTAAAATTAAAAGCTATTATAATGAAACAGATTTAAGCTATCAAATCTCATTAGTCGTTTCTTCACTGAATAACAAGCAACGAATGAATCTCATATTTATTTAATTTTTTTTTCTTTTCATTACATTAAATAACAGGTGTCACTTTAAAATTGCACAGATTTAACGTTATAATGAAAGCTTTCGATTGCTTTCCTAACTCTATGCTCATTTACGGCGAAATTAGTTGTATTTGAAAAAAAAACCCCCACCAAGATTCACATCTTGATATATTATTAATAATTATGTGTATATGTCTGTTCAAACCATAGACTGTAAAATATAGGTTCAAACACGCACCCAAAACCCAGACTTTTGCTCCGCTTCTAATCGCGTGTACAGAATCCGTTTGGGAAACAGCTTCTATTTATAACTACGGAGCGCGTCAGCTGACAGTCATGCACCACTATATGACTGTTTTGAGGATTGCATATGAAGGGGAGACGGCACCTATAATGAAAAGGAAAGGGAATCCCGCGGTTTTTATATTTATTTCAAAGTGTTTTCATGCCTAAACAAAGCGAAAACACAGAACAGACTCACATTTAAGAGCAAAGAGTGGCCCCTGGTGGTTTGGCGGTATGGGTTGCGTATAGGGAGGCTCGGCTCTTTAATGTTAATTTGACACCCTTTAGAGAAAGGCTGAAAATACAGGAGAAATACGGAAATATACTTTTACAGGATGATAGCGGGATAGAACTGTAAAATACCGGAGAATCCCGGGAAAAACGGGAGGGTTGACAGGTGTCATAATATGTTGTTCAAACAGGTCTTAGTAAACAAGTTGGCTTGTTATGTGGCTTGTTTTTTGTGTATTGTTATGATTTTCATATTGTTTTTCCTTTTCTTTTTTTTCTTTTTGTTTGCTTTGCCTATGTTATATGTGGACAAAATATGTAAAACAAAGAATCCTCTTCTTTCTGAATCTGTGTCTTTAATAAAACTAATTTGACAAAATGTTATACATAACTCATCCTAAAATTAAATTAAATAAAACATTTATAATAAAGATAACTTATTTAAGTTTTATTTATACATAAAAATCTTATTTGCATTCCCACAGTGAGATAAATAAAATAAAATAAAATGTCAATATGTGTGCAATATCTCATTATAACATATGTTTAGAATGTTACAGCATGTCTTTTTGAAAAAGCACATGTTTTGATCCTCCAGGAGGCCAGCTGTGCCTACGTGATCATCCTGATGGCAGTATACTGGTGTACCGAGGCTCTTCCTTTAGCTGTCACGTCACTGCTGCCTGCTGTCCTCTTCCCCATGCTTGGCATCATGCAGTCCAAAATGGTAAGCAATAATAGCACAAATTACAAATTAAATGAAAATCCTGCACATCCAAGAGTTCACTTCTGCTGTGGTTCTCCAGGTGTGTATGCAGTACCTGAAGGACACCAACATGCTGTTTGTAGGTGGATTAATGGTGGCAGTGGCTGTCGAACACTGGAACCTACACAAACGCATCGCCCTGAGAGTCCTGCTCATTGTTGGAGTTCGACCAGCGCTGTAGGTCAAAACCACAAACAAGCACAGTCATTGGCAGAATATTAAGATGTTTCTGGTTAAAATCATTGGCACCCACGGTAAAAGATGTGCAAAGAAAGCTGTGAATATACGTTTTATGTGGGGATGAGATGGGGGTGGCCAATATAATCATATATATATATATATATATATATATATATATATATATATATATATATATATATATATATATATATATATATATTTTTTTTTTACAATACATATTCCTCAAAAGTGTTGATGTTGTAAAATTAAATTGATATAATTTATTTAAAAACCTGGAAAGAATCTATCCAGCTTTTCTATAGGCTGTAAAAGCCTTACTTCTATGTTCAGTGATAGATTTTGTGTCAGTTTGGATGGTTGTTTTGACGTTTGACCATTGCTGTTATGGTAAACCCAACCATAACCATGTCCTCAAAGTCCGATTGAAATAAAAATTTACAGTGTTTATTTTGCTAGCTTTTCAAACTGGGGCTTTTTCTGACACCAAGAATTAACTAATTTCTGCAGTTCTCCAGCTCTAATTCTTGTACATGTTTTGCCATTCAGTCTTTGTTCCTAACTGTACATCAAGACAACACAGACACATCATGTCCTCTTTCAGGCAGATACAAAACATCTCCAGCTGATTATTGACCTAATACTGTAGTAGCATTGGGAATTTTAAACCTATTTTCTTACTGCCATTTTTTATTTTGTGAAGCCCAACAACATTTTTCTGCATTTCAGAACTATACTATTTGCCTTTACTCAATCTGATAGATGAACAATTGAATTTGTCTTTTGTATTTCATCTTTGTACTTTCCCTTGTGTAAATATGTAAATAATATAAATATACTTCAGAAATATTCTGTTTGTGATCTCATTCTTATCGCCTCTTCTGTGTTAACACAGCCTGATGCTGGGCTTCATGGGGGTGACAGCTTTTCTCTCCATGTGGATCAGTAACACGGCTACTACGGCCATGATGGTCCCCATAGTGCAGGCTGTTCTGGAGCAGCTGAACAAACAGGAGACGGAGCCTTCACAGATGACCTGCAGTGTGGAGCGGCCCCGGGCCCCTGAGGCAGAGTACAAACACACGACCAAAGACAGAGAGAGACAAGGTCAGGAGAAGAGATGAAGCACATACAGTACTGTTCATATGTTTCGGGTCAGAAAGTTCTTGGGGTCAGGTCAGCAGATCAAAACTTTTTATAAATAATTATAATAAAAAATGCAAATCAGCGAATTATTATGATTCGTGATCAATGTTGTGCAAGTTATTTACAAACTGTAATACATTACAGATTACTTGTTACTGTTATTTAAAAGTAATCCCAGACCTTACAATATTACTGTCTCAGAATTGTAATGTTACATGACTCTTATATTATGTTTTATTTACTTTCACCAAAATAACTACAGAATTAGAACTTAACATTTTAAAATGACAAAATGTACTGCAGAGCAATTTACATCCAGTAGAAAGCGATATGATGTAGCATAACGCCAAATGCGCTGAGGTCCATCTCGTGAATGTACTGTCTTCTGCCATTTTCAACTATTTGCCGCTATTCGGCTGCATGTTAGGGCTTAACTTTACTGCGAACCGGGCTGAGCCAATAGTCTCGGACCTCGAGCTCAGAGGCTGAAATCATTCCACCTTCAAAGTAAAAAGTTCCAATAGGCAGAGGGAGATTAATGACAATGCGCATATATTCACTAACCACAAACAGGAAATAGAACTTACTTGTGGTATTTTTTATTTGTTAATGTCTTGCGGGCTAAAAAGTTTGTTGTTGCGCAAGCGTTACTCAACATTTACCGAGTAAAATATTACTGAAAATGCATTAGTAATGCCTTACACTACCGCATTACAGGAAAAAGTAATACGTTACTGTAATACATTATTTTTGTAACGCATTACTCCCAACACTGTTTGTGATGTATGTAATGGTAAAGGTGTTTCCAAATGATGGGTTGCGGCTGGAATGACATCCGCTGCATAAAACAAGTTGGTGGTTCATTCCGCTGTGGCGACCCCTGATTAGTAAAGGGACTAAGCCAAAAAGAAAATGAATACATGTTTAATTTATGTAATGTTTGATTGAAATTTCTCATCACAGGAATAAATTACATTAAATTATATTAATCTAAAAACAACAACAGTTGTTAACAATTTTTCTCAAATTTGACAATTTGTTATTAATTTAAATTAATATTAAAATCTGAATTAATTTATTCTAAATAATATTAACTTGAAAATTATATATATAACACAAAAACAGAAATTAAAATAACAAAATAATCATTCATTCATTTTCCTTTAGCTTAGTCCCTAATATATCAGGGGTCATCACAGGGGAATGAACAGCCAACCACTCTGACATATGTTTTACACAGCGGATGCCTATTCAGCTGCAACAAAATGCTGGGAAAATGAACAAGATCTAGAATATAAATAATCCTAAAAAAAATTAACTACAATTGCAACTTGAGGATGCTGGACAACGGAGCTGAGGATCCACGTACAGTCCTTTATTACACAGAGAATGGTCAGGCAGGCAATGGTCGCAATCAGGAGCAAACGGTAACATAAAGGGAAATCCAGAAGCATAGTCAGATAACAGGCAAATGGTCGATACAGGCGGCAGGCAGGATAAAGAATAAAACAAGGCGAGGGTCAAAACACAGAGACACTAAACACAGAAGACGTGTCTTCATGTTACAGGGTATGTACCAAACAAAGCTCAGCTATGCCTGTGAGTGTGTGTGTGCTGTTTATACAGTCCATGTAATCTATGAAGGTTAGATTGCTGGTGATCATAACAATAATATTTAGAAAAAATATTTAAATTTAAATCTTTCTGAGTATATTTCGGATAAGTAACATCTTTTGGTTGAGATGTTAAACCGAGGTCCTGACTCTCTGTGGTCATTAAAAATCCCATGGCACTTCTTGTAAAGAGTAGGGGTGTAACCCCAGTGTCCTGGCCAAATTTCCTTCATCGACCCTTAACAATCATGGCCTCCAAATCATCCCCATCCACCGAATTGGCTCTATCACTGTCTCTCCACTCCCACTATAGCTGGTGTGTGATGAGCGCACTGGCACTGTTGTCCTGTGGCTGCCGTCACATCATCTAAGTGGATGCTGCACACTGGTGGTGGTGTGGAGAGAACCCCCCTCATAATTGTGAAGCACTTCGGGTGTATGGTCATACACGATAAATGTGCTATAAATACACATTACATTATATTACATTACAAATTTTAAAATGTAAAGTACTTTAAAAGTGATTTTTTGACTTTACATAAAAAGTGAGTAAACCTGGTGCTTTATAAGTGATTAGTTGAATTCAATTAAAAGTGAACCTGAAAAATAAACCTGTTGCCCTAAATATATTAAGTAAATGAACTACGTGCATAATTCAGTTGTCAACTCAGCAATATCAACTTACAACAGGTTTACTCAGTTTTTCAAAGTAAAGTCAACTTGTCACTTTTAAATCAACAGGTTTACTCAAGTAACTAATATCTTTTTACAGTGTATTCGCTTTTTTCTTAGTGGTGCTGCGCATGCTGGATATCTCTACAGAGGTCAGACAAAAGGAGTTGGCAGAGAAGCGTCTCATGGCTAAAGGCATGACTCTCTGTGTTTGCTACGCTGCCAGTGTTGGAGGAACCGCCACACTCACAGGAACTGGACCTAACCTGGTGCTGAAGGGTCAGATGAACCAGTGAGTCCTACAAATGAAAATAAGCACCTCTAAACTGAACCAAACAAATTGTTTAACTGAATCATTGTTAAAGGTTTTCAGATTTTATTCTCTCAAAATGAAAATTATGTCAAGTTTCTCACTTTGCCTTGTTTCCAAACCTATGTCAGTTTCTTCATTCTATTGAACACATTTATCTATTGAAAGACATTTTGAAGAATGTTGCAAACCATTATTATGCATAGTAGGAAAATCAAATAGGTAGCAAAGAATTCTGGCCCAGATTTGGCATAAATCTGACACAGCAGGCATTCATCTGGCACTGGCATACAGCATGTGGGCCAAACATGGCCCTAGTTTGCCATAGGTGGCACAGTCTTTAAGGTGGCACACAATTTCTGGGCCAGATGTAAAATGTAGTATTTGTCCCAGATGTAAATTATTGATATGTGGGCCATGTAAGTTTGACAAATCTTGACCCACATTTTAAATACACTTTTATTATTTTCAAATAAAGAAATTTTTTTTTAAAGCGCAATGATTCATGGGTTTATCAATTTCATTGCAGTTGTGATGCACCAACATATCTAGCCCAGTTCAGGCTCAGTTATGGGTTTTTAACTTGGCTGAGACTTGGCCCAGATATGGTCCAGTCATGTACTATAATTCATGTACTGGCGGCATGTGGGCCAAGCAAAAGCTAATTGTGTGGGCCAGAGCTGGGCCAAAGATGTTTTGCTATGTGGGGTGGAAATCAATATATCTAAAATATCTTTGCTTGTGTTCATCAGAAATAAACTCATTAAGGTTTAGATTCACCTGAGGCTAGGGTCAGGTACTGTATCAACCAGTTCCATTTTACTTCCAATATTTAAAGAATTTAATAATATGTGTGCATTTAGTTTATATTTGTAAATTCCTGAAATTTCAGTCATTCTTGCACAGAAATCGACAGTGAGCATTTTACAGTTGTATCTATCTACCAGGGCCTGTGAAAAGGACCCTGTCTCATGCATTTATTTTTTTTTTTAAATGATGTTCACGAATAAATACTGTATCTAGTTCTGTATACTATAGTTACAGCCAATGGTTATATGCTAAATGTGGCAAGAATAAAAAGTAAAAAATATATTTTTCAAGTATTTTCTCTTTTTATTCTCTCCAAAGAAAATTGGCATTGGAAACGAGAATTGATAATAGAGCCCTGCATTTGAGCCCGAGCCCGTCAGGGCCTGACTTTTTTTATGCCCCTAGGGTGGGCTTCGGGCCAATTTTCACGTTATAGCTAGGCTGCATGTCGGGGTTCGGGCCTGCTAAAAAATAAATAAATAAAAACTTTAAAAAAAAGTTTAATGAGATCTCATGCGTGCAGTCTGAAACCGCCAGTGATGCCTTGCGCAGAGATTTTCAGCCACGTACAATGGAGAACATTATGAGAAAAAGATGCCAATGGCGAACTTAAAACTGTGAAAAACGCTGGAGGAAAGACAAACTTCTGGTCAACTTTTCCCAGATTACCTCGGAAGAACAAACTCGGTTGGAAGAGTGAAAGAACTCAGAAACTCATTGTGAGAATGGAGATGTATGCTTATTTGTGCTAGTCTGTCAAATAAAATTGTTCAAAACACTTTGAATGGTATCAGTTTCATGCGAGGAGGCTGCACAGATCTGAATTGTCCGATGAAAGAGACACGGGCTGGGCCTGGAGTTTCCGTAGCTTTTGGCAAATATCTAAAAATTAAGTTTAGCAGTTTTAAAGAGCGGTTACTCATTTTGAACCTTGTTTTAAAGAATAGCTATCTGAATTGTTTTAGTGTGTGGAAAAAATGCTATAGGCAAAACTAAAGCCAATAGATTTCTTTACCTATTTCTTTACACACACAAACGTACACCTTTATTTATTCTCATTCTTTTTTGCTTTGTCAATATATGGTAGTGTATACTGTTTAATAATCAATTAAATTATGTCATAAATAAATAAGCGGCACTAATTCACATTAACTCTCATGGTACGTACGCACAGTGTAAACAGCCGTACGTTTGCAGGCACCTCTGGGTTAAATTAAGCTAAACTTACTGTGGATAACATACTGCTTGGATATCGATGTCACTTATATTTAAAAAAACAAACCAAAAAAAATCTAAACATTTCTCTAAATTATTCTAATGAAAAACTAAACTAAAAATGTTAACTTTCTATTAAATACAAATCTGGTCTATTTCAATGGTTACAACAGTATAAACTGTTTGGAGGGAAAAAGATGGGCTTCGGGTTGGACTTCGGCCAAAAATTTTGATAAGCTGTTGGATAAGGGCAGGGTTTCAACCTGTGCGTCTTGGGCCAAGGCCGGGCTAGGGCTTAGATTTAAGGCCTGTGCAGGGCTCTAATTGATAAGAACCAAATAAGCAAAATTGGATTCACTAAAATTAAAACGATATCCAACCCTATCTAAGGGTGAGTAAATGATGAATAAATATTGATTTTTGAGTGAACTATCCTTTTAATCTTTCCCCCAGATTGTTCCCTGAAAACGGTGATGTCATCAACTTTGCCTCATGGTTTGGGTTTGCCTTCCCCAACATGATCATCATGCTGACGATTGCTTGGCTCTACCTCCAGTTCATTTTCATGGGATTCAAGTATGATAGATCATTAATTTAACACCCTTCACCTATGCTTTCACCACTGGCCTCATGAAGCTCTATGTTCACTTTGTTTCCAGCATTAGGAAGACATGGGGATGTGGGGCGATGAAGTCTGAGAAGGAAATAGCCGCCTATAATGTGATTCGCGAGCAGCATCTTCAGCTGGGGCCAATGTGTTTTGGTGAACTCAGCGTTCTGGCTCTGTTCAGTTTGCTTGTGGCACTGTGGTTTACCCGAGATCCTGGATTTGTGGCAGGCTGGGCAACACACACCTTCAACATCAAAGCAGAGTATGATTTATACTTTAGGCTTCAATCGGTGGTCCAGTGACTCATGGGGGAGGGGAGGGGGGCAGGGTTTGATAATATTTGGGAAAAAATATTTAAAAAGTAACATAGACTACATTCAAAATATTCTTATAGCATAGTAATTTTGAAATACTGTCATAATGATGAACTATTTTTGCTTTTACATTTCCATACATTTAGATATGTGACAGATGCTACAGTTGCCGTCTTTATTGCTATGCTGCTATTCGTTCTGCCATCAAAGCCACCTCAGCTGTGCTTCAGTTCTTCCACTGGCTCTGAAACAGGTAACTGAAACAAGTCTGACTAAATTATGAAGTAAATTAATATCAAGCATGTACCACTTTTATGTAATGTTATAGAAGAGCGACAGCACAAATAAAACTGTGAAAGTATGTTTTTAAGAATCCGTGGAAGCCAAAATCAAAAACTAAACAAAAATGATATCAATTACACAGCCCTAGTGGGGTTAGTTCACCCAAAAATGATTATTAATCACTCCCCCTCATCTTGTTCCAATCTCCATAGACCTTTGTTTATCTTTGGAACACAAGTTAAGATATTTTAGATGAAATCCAAGAGCATCCTGATCCAGATAGCAACAGTCCTGGGACGTAGTAATTGGGCACACTGACAACTTGACACAGGAGAGAAGAAATAGTCAAACAGAGTCCTATTTACAGGGTTTTTTTGCACACAAATGGGTCTGCAGTCAACCACCAAGTCAAGTGCAATGTTTTGACAATGCATTTTGGTTCCTTTTCTGGACTTTGTTGGGAAATTGGGACAATTGCTGTTTCCAAAGGATGAAAGAGCTTTCAGATTTCATCTAAAATATCTTAATTTGTGTTCAGAAGATGAGTCGGAAGGTCTCAAGAGAATGACGCTTCATATTTATCTAATTTGGTGAATGTTATCATTAACAAAAATGCTCTCTTAGTGTGGACAGCAAAAACTGACAGAAAGATGCATTTTAAATGTAAATATAATAAAATAATTCCCTCACAGTCTAAAGACATGCGCTGTAGGTGAATTGCGTAAGCTAAATTG
The DNA here is from genome assembly GCF_903798145.1 of Danio aesculapii. Classification (NCBI taxonomy): domain Eukaryota; kingdom Metazoa; phylum Chordata; class Actinopteri; order Cypriniformes; family Danionidae; genus Danio; species Danio aesculapii. The sequence continues at coordinate 22,069,502 of NC_079449.1, read as the reverse complement.
TCCGTAGTGTATGTGTGTATGTCCTGGTCCTCCAGATTGGGGGTTGAGTGTTCGGCAGGGGTGTAGCAACCGGGGGGGATATGTCCCCCTCACTTTTAGAGACAGACCATTTAGAAACAGGTGATTAAGAATGTAAACATTTGGATTTCATGCAGCTGTCCCCCTACTTTTAAAACGTCCACCACACCCCTGGTGTTAGTCTAACAACTCACCTCATAAAAACTAGATGTTACGAAACACCAATATAGTGCGGCTAAATATCAACTTCGATATAAATGGCCATGGTAGTAAGTAATACTGTGAATTGCTAAAACTGAAAGGGTTTTACACTGCAAACTCTGGAGCTTGACTAAAAGTTTGGATTTACTGTTACTGACCGGGACCGATTGTATTCTGTATATTCATTCCCAGAATCTCAGCGTTCTTCTGAACCCAGTACAGCCCTGCTTTCCTGGAAAGTAGCTCAGAAGAAGTTACCATGGAACATTGTTTTGCTTCTAGGTGGAGGATTTGCTCTGGCCAAAGGGAGTGAGGTGAATGCTTTACAGTTACACACTCAGTGAAAAAAAAAAAGGAAAGTATCTCATTTTAAATCATTATTAGTATGTTTCAAAGTTAATAGTTTGACTCTATCTCTAAGAATTGTCCCAATCCTTTTACTTCACCTCCTGTTGATTATCTACCCCGCCCAGTTAAACGGTGAGGGAAAGGGGGAAAAATGGGCTGGTGGGGGTTGAAGCTTTATTTTTCATTTACTTCTATTATTTTGATGCTTGAGAACCATTTTCATTCACAAAATACTGATGAGTTGACTGTAATCCTTAGTGTATGCTTCACTTGTGATCAGCATCTTCAGATGTTTCTTTTGTCTCTCAGGAGTCGGGTCTATCCAGATGGATGGGGAACCAGTTGACTCCACTTCATAGTATTCCTCCATGGGCCGTTGTGATCATCTTGTGCCTCCTGATTGCCATTTTCACTGAGTGCACCAGCAATGTGGCCACAGCAACCCTCTTCCTTCCTGTTCTTGCTTCTATGGTAAGACCTTTACTGTGGTCATGGTACCTTAAGGGCATATTAGGTAGACTAATAGACCATTGGCTAAATGTCTGTTGGACAAAAGAAATTGAAACATTTCATCGATCGTCATCTGATCGGTTGAATTGTACAGGATTTCTATTGGATGTGTGTGACTCGCTTCTATAAAGGTCCACCTGGAAACAAAGACATCATGAACGCAGATCTCCTTATTTGGAAGAAGAAAGCTGTCATGTTTACAGTAGCGACAATGTATGATTAGAAACAGCTAAATGCAAAGCAATCAATCACAGTTTTTTCAACGACATGTTTAGGGCAGGGCGTGAAGATGTAATGTTGATCTAAATAAATGATCAAATGTGGTCAAAAGCATATGTAAAAGCCTATATAGCTTATGAAAGACTCTTTAAAGGGCACCTATGATAAAAATCAAGTTTTGTAACTGTGTGTAGGTATAGTGTGTCCACAGTCTTATTGGAGTGATATAAACCCAACAAGTCTCTCTTTTACAATTGCATGACGTTAAAATAGGATCCAAAGCCCAGTGATTTTGAGGCCCACCTCAACATGACATAGACAATGGTGTAAAGTAACTAATTACAAATACTCAAATTACTGTAATTGAAGTCAGTCATTGTAATTTAATAAGTAGTTTTATAAATGTGTACTTTCCCTTGAGTACATTTTAGTGCAGTATCAACACATTCACTACTTTCCTTCAACCTGCAGTCACTACTATTATTTTCTGTCTATGAGGATTAGAAAAATCAGTCCTATCCAATCAAATCACACATGGAAGGTAAATCACATCTTATCTCAAGAACTCAAGACATGTGGCCTTTATAATTGCAGCAAACTGTTTTTAAACATTAAAATTAAAGCATTAAAAGTCTCAAAGAAGATGTCCAAAATCTTTACACACAATGAGCCAGAGAGTTTAGATGCATGTCACTGATGAGAAGATGGTGGATGTTTACTGTATCATAACAGAAATGGCCTTAAACACCCAGCAGGTACAAGAAGTCAACCTGGTGTAAGATTGACGTTGTACCCTAATGTCATGGAGACGTTACATTTTGTTTGGAAATGAAAATTGGATTGATATCAGAACTCAACGTCAGGCCAACATCAATGTCCAACAACAAATCTAAAACCAACCAAGTATCAATGTCTAATGACATTACCACTATACGTTGGATTTTGGTTGCCATACCTATAGAATAAATGTCAGTATTTGATGTCAATATGACGTTGGTTTAAGATGTTGGCTCAACGTTGTATTTTGGTCACTTTCTAACTCAACCCAAATCCTTAGACACTGATTAGATATTGAATTTTGGTCACCTGACATCACAATCTAAACCTGATATTAACGTCTTATGATGTTGCGTACCTACTGAGCAATAACTAGATGCACTACATAATGTTACGTTTACACACACATGGCAAAATTACATGAAAACACATCAGCTTTTAACAGCGTAATACTCACTACCCACTACTCTTGAGTACTTTTGAAAGGTCTACCTTTTACTCATACTTTGAGTAATATTTACAACAGATACTTTAACAACTTACACAAAATTTTTTAGGCATGTTATGGTACTTTAACTTGAGTATGATTTTTTAATAATTTTTTCCACCACTGGACGTAGGAGTGCCCCGCCAACCGAATTGACTGACAGGTGGCATGTTTCTATAATAACATGAATACACATGCTCACAGAACATTGTTTTGCAAATAAACTAATACATTTAAATATCTGTTACAACTCTCTGTGATTTTTATGAGTTGTATAAGTTTAAAATGTTCTAAAAACAGGGCATGTTTGTAATAAAGACAGTAAAATCGATATGTAATTCTTAACCGCTATAATCACCAAAGCCGCATGGTGTCAGTAAAAGCTAATATGTGTGTGTGTTTGTGTGTGTGTGTGTTTGTGTGTGTGTGTGTGTGTGTGTGTGTGTGTGCTACAAACACCATTTGTGTGTGACTTATCGTTTCAGAAAGGCTTGAATAAACTCCACCACAAATACATCAAATAAACTTACTTGGTATCTTTGACTAATGAGCTGTATTTCAGCTTCATCTGAGTCTGTCTCTGTCACTGTGCTGTCTATCTGATGTAACGCATGATGAGAAGCAGACACACACGTGGGAACGGTATGTGGGGAAAAGCAGCTCATTTGCATTTAAAGCCACAGCCTACAAAAACAGCTAAAATGTACTCAGACATCAAAATGAGCAGGTTCTGGAGGCTATAATAAATAATCTGATGGGTGTTTTGAGCTAAAACTTTACAGACACATTCTGGAGACACCATAGACTTATCTTACATCTTGTAAAATGGATAAAATAGGGGCCCTTTAAAATAAGTCAAAATCTTTACATTGAATGTTAACAATTTCGATCAAAATTTAAATGACCAAAAGCCTTTATTTTGTCCACATTTTACCATATTTACCATACCAGATCAACATTCCATTTTTATGTCCTGCCCTAAACATGTCGCTGGACAAAATGAACTGCGATTGGTTGCTTTGCATGCCAGTAACAAGGCCTATAAGGTCCAGTTTCACAAACAAGGCTTAGCTTAAGTTAGGACTAGAACTTAGTTAAATTAGCCACTTTTATAAATATGCTATTTTTAGTTAAGACAGCTCAAACATGCAATTTAATCTAAGACTAGCCTTAAGCATTGTCTGTGCAACCGGATGTCGATTGACCAATAAAAGCTAATTTGGAGGCCTGAACTTCTGAAGGTTATGCGATGTGAGAAAAAATGCAACTGAAATAGAACAAAATACAAAGAATAGTCAAAAACTTGGTCAAAAGCATTTATAAAAGCATATGTAGCTTATGAAAGAGTCTTTAAAATAAGTTAAAGACTTAAAAATGTTTACACTGAATGTTAACAATTTCAATTCTTAAATTTAAAGGAACAAAACTCTTTATTTTGTACACAATTGACCATATTTAGATCAACATTACATTTTCACGTCCTGCCCTAAACATGTCACAGAATAAAATTAACTGTGATTGATTGCTTTGCATGCCAGCCACAAGGCCTCTAAATGTCTATGGGCCAATCAAAGCTAATATGGAGGCCCGAACTTCAACTGAAATAGCCAAATATATAACGAAAAATCATATATACACTTTTGTCTTTTATCCCCCAAAGAAGCAGCTTGCCAGAATATTAGCAAATTGTGACCCAAAATAGGGTCAGTTCTGGTTCATTTGGTTGAATTCTGGCTGAAATGTGGTATTGCTTTGGCAAATTTGTGGCCCAGATCTGACAAACAGGAATGGACCACCCTAGAGTCATCATTCCATTCATTATGTGGTCCAGATGTAAGTGTCTGGAGTGGGCCGGATCTGGGCCAGAAAAAAAGCAAACTGTGGCCCAGAATAGGGTTAGTTCTGGTTCATTTGGTTGAATTCTGGCTGATCTGTGATATTGCTATGGCTTAATTGTGGCCCAGATCTGACAAACAGGAGCGGACTGCCCAAGTGCCATCATTCCATGCGGTATGTGGGCTGGATGTAAGAGTCTGGTGTGGGCCAGATTCCAGCCACATGAATTTTGCTAGCTGGGTGTGCTATGCTTCAATGAATTGCTCCGTGCAGACATGACTCACAGAGTGTTATAATCTTTAAGAAATACAGCCCAATTACAGCCACTTCATGACGAGCACTGAAAGCACGCTCTGAGATCAGAGACACATGAGTCAGCTCTGTCCATTTATCTTGTTTTCTACTTCATAAATATGAGAGATTTCTGTTTTACAGTCTCAGTCTGTTGGGATCAACCCTCTGTACATCATGGTGCCCTGCACACTCAGCGCATCCTTTGCATTCATGTTACCTGTGGCGACTCCTCCAAACGCTATAGTCTTTTCCTATGGATACCTCAAAGTTTCAGACATGGTGAGTTCCAAAATCTTCCACGTTTTACAAAAAATTGCTCTGTTTGATTAGTCCAAGTGGCAATTTTTGTTCATTTATATATATAGGGTTGGGTATCGTTTGGGGTTATTTCGATACCGGTGCTAAATCAATACTATTAAAACAGTACCAGTTCCAAAATGGTCCATAAACCAATACTTTTGTTCCACAAAACTATGGTGGATGACACTAGAAAAATCTGTTATTTGACCAAAAAAATATTTAATAATTTTAATTGAACAATATAATTAAAGTTTAAAGTACACATCAATTCATATTTTATATTTTTGAATTGCATATAGTATTTGTTTTGATCATTTATTTGTTAGCATGAATTTAAGATTTGCATTATGCAATTAACATTACATTACCTTACTACTAACCTGTGGAAAGCCTGTCATCAAAATAGTGAACTCCTTTTTTCTAGGGTTGGGGCTTGTGACTACATTTACATGGTCATCAGTAATCAAATTATTTGCTATAATCTGAATAAGACAATGATATGATGAAGGTGTTTACATGAGTTGCTTTTTGAATGTTTCTTTCATGATCCCGTTTTACATGTTATAGCAAATAGATTGATTAACGTCATTGCATCACCACTCTATCCACATTTCCTCCGGAGTTTCATTTAATTTAGGGTGTTTAATTTTTCGACTTTTATTCAGCAACATACTGTTCCTACACGCAACTTTTGTAAAGCGTCTGCTGCACGTTGCTGTGTCAGAATTCTTGCTTGTAAAATATAGCAACATTTTAGAATGCATTGGCTTGCCATATTGAAGGAAATCGCTCACCGGATGTGCTGTACTGCATGCGTTGCCTATGTGCGTGTGTTCCTTAAGCAACAAAGATAAATGCAGACAGTGTTCGTATCCCTCAAGTTGTTTAAAATTACATTTTTAGAGATGGTGTCACACAACATACCTATCTGTGCCTTTGATGTACCCCTTGATGTTTCTAACGTCCTTGTCACAGCACCAAAATTAGGCATCGAAATTCATTTGCTGATTTGGTCAGGTACATACCGGTTACAAAGGTACCGGCACCAGGTTTTAGTACCCAACCCTATTTATATAAGCAATATATAAAATGTTAATTTTGTCATCATTTATTCCCTCTAAAAAAGTGCTGTATTTTTTAACCCAGTGTTGGATCAAATATGGACAAATCCAATGCTTTTTTTAATGCTTAGGATTTTTAAAATAAATAAATTTAACCTACATTTTAAAATTTTGCCTACATTTTGGGTTTGTCCATATTTGACGGCAACCTTGGGTTAAAACAGTAATGCAAGTATATTTATAAAGCATATTTCAAGCACAATCAAATTCCTGTACACGAAAAAGATCAAATAAAAATAATGTTTATTATTTATTATTTATTACTATTTAAGTAATAAAACAGAGAATTAAAAGTGATTACAACAGTGAATATAAACCATAAACCCAAAAATGCTATTTAAGGCCTGATTGCTTTACTGTATGTGAACAGATTTAAATTGATGTTAATGTATTTGGATCTGCCTGTGCTTGAGGCACAAAAACCAACAAGGTTTATTCTTATACACTGTTACTGCTGTGTTCCTGTTCATGATTGCTGATTAATATATAAATGCGAATAAAAACCTAAATTAAATATGTTAATCAAACAACATAATCGTGTCTCTTTAAGTGCTGGATTGGGCTTATGTAAAATGCGGTAACACTTTATTTTGATGGTCCATTTGAGTATTAGTAGACTGTCAGCTTAATATCTGTTGATACTGCTCCTTCAACAGACATTTAGCTGACTATAAGAAACTTTGCAAATACATGTCAACTTACACTAACCATAACCTAACAGTCTACTTAGAATTTAATGAGAATTAGTTGGCAGGTAGATGAAATGTAACTTAAATTCAACAAACGGACCATAAAAATAAAGTGAGACCTTTATTTATTTCCTTTTTTTTTGCTTTAGAAAAGACGAAGAGACAGGAATCTAGACAAACCAAAGTCAGTTTACTACTAAAAGACTTTCTTTCCCAGCTGCTCCAGTGACCAATAAACTCACTCAATGACTTTTAACTTTTTGTCTTTCTCAGGCGAAAACTGGCATGATGATGAACATCATAGGAATTCTCTGCATCACCTTAGCCATCAACACTTGGGGAAAAGCCATGTTCAACTTAGACTCTTTCCCTGCATGGGCCAACCAAACAGTAATATGATGGACAGTACGAAGCCAAATGCAGACCGAAAGGGCTGAACTTTATTTTAAACCCAAAGTTCAGCACACTGAGCACAGAAAAACTGATCTCTCAGAAGACTATTTTGGACATATAACTATGGACATATAACTAAGCAGCCATATATCTTCATGTAGTTTCAAAAGAGCAGGATTAATACTGTAAAAATTATTACAATTTAAAACTACTCATATTTCAGTTTTGTGATGTCATAGATGAATTTTCATCACGTCTTCATCATGTGATCCATCATAAATCAATCTGATATACTGATTTGCTGCTCAAGTTGAAACAGTTGCTTTTTAACCATTATACATTGCTGTTCAGGATTTCATTCCATTTCATTTCATGATGAACAAGGTTCAGTTGAACAGCACTTATTTAAAGATTGAATATTAGAACACTTTTATAATAATGTAAAAAGTATCCTTGCTAAATGAAAGCCTTATTTTGAAAAAAGTGTACAGTACATGAACACATTGTTAGCAGATTTGTATTTGTAATATTAATAATATGTTTTTGATCTTTAAAAAAAATGTTTGCCTAAAAAATATATAGTGGATCAATATAAGAAAGCAGAGAAAGAAGTGGAATCAATAAGTGAGCAGTTCAGATGGTTGAAATGTTTATATATTTCCAAACATATCTTTTACATATAGTTCTGAGGACATCCTAATCTCTCAGGACCAAGTGATTAAGCAATCTTTTCCTCTGAATTTCTCTGGAAAACACTTGACTGCATTAAATCTCAGGGCAATGAAAATATGCAATTCCCTACATTAAAATAAGCAAATACCTCGTGGTTTTAACAAATACATATCATAAGTCATAACAGGTGTGATGAAATGCATTAACATACAAATTCAGCACATTATAAGCAACAAACTGCATGGAAATTATTTTATAAGATCAATGGTGAAGTGCAATTTTAAAAATGTTGTTTTCGTTTGTCACTAACAACAACAGCTGATTTCTTTTCATGGGTGTCTTCTGTTTGGGGCAGAAAGACAATTATAATTCCTCTATGTTCTTGAGAGTTAACAGTTTATAAAAGTGCAGCTTTAATTCTATTTGTACTGTACATTTCTTCAAGTGTTTATAACTCCATTGAATCGAGTCCACACACTGTAAAATAAACAAAAGTTGACTAATCTTAAAATTTAAGGCAGCAGTTCTTTTTGAGTTGACTCCACTTAAATCAAGTCAAATGCAGTACTTGGGTTAAAAGTTGAGTCAACTCAAAAAAAGTTGTGCAGCAAGTTGCCTTCCAATTATAAGGGCGTTTTCACACCTGCCTTGTTTAGTTCGGTTGTATTGCACTAGAGTTCGTTTTTCCTCTTGGTGTCGTTTGGGCAGGTGTGAATATAGCAATCGCACTCGAGTGCGCACCAACAGCAGACCAAAAAAGTGTACCGAGACCTCCTTCAAGAGGTTGTCTCGGTACGCTTTCAAACAAACCCTGGAGTGGTTTGTTTTTGTTGAGAACATGATCCGAACTAAAACAGACCCAAAAAGTACTGCGCCTTTTTGGACTAATCCAGCTGCTGTAGCCTGATGCGCTGTCCCATCTTATGGGGTGTGGAGGAAAAATATTTGTTGACAGCGCTTTACCAACCGTTTTAAACAGAGAGAGAGAGGGAAAAACATTACCTGATGAATCGTTTGTAATATTTCCAGAAAATGACCATGTCGCAGTTTCCCACACATTAATTCTGACAAATCGAAAGGCAATTTAGGAAATACGTTCAATAACATCTGGCCAATGAGTGATGTGGATTATCACATGACTGCATTTTGGTTCTTTTCAACTAGTTCGGATCAAAGCAATCAGTGTGGTGTAAAAAGGACCCACAACGGCAGAAAAATGCTACAATGTATAATTTGTTGCCCTTGCTCCGGAACAAATGAACCGAACCACAGATGTGAAAGCACCCTAAGGTTGAGTCAACGTTTTTGATTTGACAGTGCAGTGTGTACTGTCATCAAAATGACTTTGTAAAATTGGAACACTGCATAATTGGAAAGCATATGGCTTGAATGCACATATACAGGGATGGTATTTTGAAGTTTAACGCACATACTGTGTAACTTTACATTCCAGTGTGATGTGTGAGTTCTTTAGTACACTGTATCTCATTTTGTTTGATTGCTGAAACATATTTTTGGAGAAAGTATAAGAATAAATGAATCGGTTTATGAAAATTAAGCACTTATAGGGCATGTGAGTGGAATGTCTTCAAACTGCTGTTGAGAAAACTGAATAAAACTGTTTAAATCCTTCCCAACAATGTTATGCTTCTTATTATTGCAATTTAGATCCTAAATTATGCTTTTTTTATAAATTTTAAATTATAATTTTTAAAAATGATCAATTTTACTTGTATAGAGTACATTTCAGTTGTGCTCATTTTAAATTCTGCTCATCATACCGGCATAAAAGTTTGTAAAAACGGACACAAGTTGATGTTTTAAATAACTATAATCATGCAACTTAAACTTTGTACAGCAAGAACTTTCAGTAAGTTCAAGAAGTTTCATTAAGTTCAAAGTGATCCCGCCAGTACAAATTAAAAATGAAGCAAGAACTATTTGGGGAAGGACATGGCCCAGAAGTAATGACAGCAAAGACAGTGCTCTATAAACACTGAGTCCCATAAAATAGCTCAGCTGACTGTCAAGCCAACAGAACCAGAAAAGCTTTTTTTCCCACTTAAAAATGAAATGCCAGCCTGTAATATACAAGACAAAGACGAGACAGGTTTTACCAAAAGTGCAAAGTCAAATCTTTAGCATTTCAACTTGCCTTAATTTGATTTATAGTTGATAACTTATTTAATTTTTAAACTGAGTAATTAAGGTTTACTTATATATTATTTATTTATATATTTGTACATTATATAAAGGTTTAGTTAACCCCAGCACTAAGGGTAAAGGAAAATTACATGTTCAAATGTTTTAGAATTGGTCATCATAAACTATTTCAAGTGTTAAAAACCCAAAAGAGAGCCTGCACAGAATGTTCTCTAATGGTTATTTTTGCATTTTATTTTATAACCAAAAACATTCCAAGAACTAAAAACTTGTTTGGTAAACGCCTTCCTCTAAGAAAGTTTAAAAGTGCCTACGAAACATGATGTATGCTAGCAATTAACGTACACTTAACAAAAAGCAAGGGCTTCCGTGCAAAAGCGGTAAGCTCTCATGTAAAGACATTAAAAAGCAATGTTAATCTTGTGAATATGACTCTAAATTATAATCTCTAAAGTCAAACTATATGCTTAGAGGAGACAGCACTGCATCACTGCTAATCCACCTGATGATTTCACAGAGCTGCCGAAGTCAGAAGCACTGGATTAATCATAGCTCATGGTCTTGCGGAGACAAAAGACTAGACTTCCCAACCATGTGTTTACAGTCTCCAGTCAGCGGCCACAACCCCACAGTGCATAATACTGCTCAATTGCTGAGGTACGAGCAGGTTGAAACCTCATGATCATTTCTTGCAATTGTTGCAATAGCTAGAGAGGAATGTTGCAATTTTGGTCAGGTTTAGATCACATGCATGCGGTCAAAAAGAGGGAATTGCGCCAAACGAAGAAATGCTTTTTAAAAATAACACACACTAAAATATGTGGTATGAAATAAAGCATTAAAATAGAATTACAGAACGTGACTCTCAAAAAGGTCTGGCTTGCACCACAGAATGTCTTTTTTCTATTTAAGAAATTAAATTGTTATAGAGCTAACAAGTAAGCAGTTAACAAGCGGTTGGGTGTGCAGTGACGCTGTGATCACTATGATCTTAGATCTTTGAGGGAAAGAACAGATATAATTACAGTGCCCTTTTCTGCTTTTTCGGCATCTCTAACACCCACTCATTATCCATCTGAACCAGAAGTGCATATATACCTCAGCCTCCAATTTGGCTGGATACATATAAAAGCCCCAAAAAATAGTTTATTGGTAAAATTCATTTTTGCTTGGGGGTTATTCTTGTCTATAAGACCTTTTGCTGAACTAAGTGAAAGTGGTCACGGTAACTCTTTACTGTCTGGAAAGCAATAACATGTGCATGGAGTTACTTTTACATTTCACTTTTTTGCTATTTGTCACATTGGAATGCCAGCTACTGCAGGTATAAGGCTTAGTGAACAATGTTTTCTCAGGCAAGTCGATATAATAATAATAATAATAATAATAATAATAATAATAATAATAATTATAATAATAATAATAATAATAATAATAATAATAATAATAATTTCTATAATGCTAATTTTGTGTAAACAAATTGGCATATATTTAGGAGAGGAACCGCTGTTATTTATTTGACAGGGATTGTATAGGGTTCATGCAATATATTTTTAAGACCAAGTAAAGCAAATGCAATGCAGAATTTGATGTACATTTAAATCAAACAATGATTTAAAAAGAGCACAACTTTATAATGAACTCTATCATTTCAAACTGGAAAAAATACAATTTAAAAGTTAACAACTCGATGCTCAATTACTAAATAATAATAAATAAAGATATATATATATATATATATATATATATATATATATATATATATATATATATATATATATATATATATATATATATATATATATATATATATATATATAGTTTAAGTCAGATTTTTTAGATTTTTTTCAGATTTAATAGCCCCCCTCAATTATTAGCCCCCACTGTTTATTTTCACCCCAATTTCTGTTTACAGAAAGAAGAACACATTTCTCAACATAATAGTTTTAATAAATCATTTCCAATAACTGATTTATTTTATCTTTGCCATGATGACAGTAAATGATATTTTACCTAATATTTTTCAAGATATGTCTATACAGCCTATACATTTAAAGGCTTAACTAGGTTAATTATGTTAACTAGGCTGGTTAGTGTAATCAGGCAAGTTATTGTATAATGAAAGTTTGTCCTGTAGACTATGGAAAACAAATAAAGCTTAAAGAGGCTAATAATTTTGACCTTAAAATGTTTTTTTTATTAAAAACTGCTTTTATTCTAGCCGAAATAGAACAAATAAGACTTTCTCCAGAAGAAAAAATATCATCAGACATACTGTGAAAATTTCCTTGCTCTGTTAAACATAATTTGGAAAATATTTAAAAAGGAAAAAATTCAAAAGCGGTTAAAGATTTTGACATTAACTCTATATGTTTTTTCAATTTGGATCTCAAGCAAATATTGGATAGTTCAAGATGTTTTGAAAAAAAGCTGAAAGGCTGAAACCAAATACAATGGATGTCAATGATTACTGTTTTCAACAGAACAACAACAAAAAAAAAAAAACAGGTTTGCAACAAGCGAAGGATGAGTGAACTATCCCTTGTTTAGATAATTGTATTACAAAGCAAAAAATACAGAGGAATATTTTTAGCAGTGCATGCAACATTTAACACCATTTCAGTTTTAAGACCATTTAAAGTCCTTAAATTGCAAACAGATTAATGTAGACTTTTGATAAACTATTTAAAGCTCTGTTTACACACCTTGTTGTAAGTGTTTGTATTTATTGTTGTTTCATTTTTTGTTTTTCATATCTGCTATAAATATAAAGGTATATATAAAATATAAAATGCCAGAACTCTTATTATGTACTGCATCATTATAAACTATAGTTAACTGAAACTATAAATTAAACCATATAACTAAAGTATTTTTGTTAATTGAAATAAACTATTTTAAAATATATTAAAACATTCATTTTTTAATCTTCAGTTTAAACTATATAACTAAATCTGAAACTATCATAAAACTATATAGACATAAAACTTACTTAAATTAAAAATGAAAGTATAAAGACAAAGCTAATTCAAACTATTGAAAAAAACTGCAACTGTTCCTCGATTAAACAAAAATCGCATGTGGATATCTACAATTTACAGTAAATCAGCTCAGAAATTATATTGAAACTTAACTTTAACATAGCAACTAATAACAATTTTAGGATAAATAGCTCCATCTACTGGTAACAGTACAAACTGTAGTTGTGCCTACAATGTTTGACTAAACATAATAATTAAAAACAGCAAGTATTATCTTTTGCCAAAGTGAGGATGGCATTCAAAATCACGCTTATTTACTGAATATAAAGTGGGCATTCCACATACCGGTCTATGGTTGCTTTTCTGTCTCCAGGCTAAATTAGGAAAGTCTGAATATCACACTTGTTGTTATATTATAATCGGTTATAATAGTAAATGTCACTATTTACACTGTGGGTGTATGTTAAGAGGATAATAATATATGTACTCTCTCCCTGACGGATATGCTGCTGACTTTGCTATCTGACTTCTCTGTGCTGCTTGTGTTGCAGTATTTCTGCGCGAGCTAAAATGAGCCGAAGTAATGGTTCCTACCGTTCAAAATACTCTGCTAACAAAACGTGTCTACTTTAAACCTTCATATGGATTTCATATGGAAAACAATTAAATAGTATGATACCTATTAAAAACTTACAACGTATCGATATTGGACACCGACATACGTCACAAATCAAGTAGCCAAGGTAACGCTCAATTCGATCCGCCTACTTTGGATTTCGTAACCGTGACTCATTTATAGTGACATCACTGAAAAAAACTCTTGAAGTTGAACTTTATATTCAACACTACAGAGATAAGACGTTATTAGCTTGCTTAGCTTTCTAAAGGCACGTGTTTCAGCTTTCTGTGAATCAGCCATCATACTTTTCGTCAGGATGAACGAAGCAGAAAACTCCTCCAGATGTGGATGGTGCTCTAGGTGCTTTAGTTTTTTACCAGTGGACTATACGAGAGAGTTAGTAAGCTTGTGTACTTTAGCTTTTCCCGTGGTAAGTACGTCAATATAATTGACTATATTATGTAAATATGTATTGTTTGATCATTATACTTGTGGTGGTGTTGTTTGATTAAATAATTCATAATTGGCATTTAAATGGCATCTGTGTGTGGGCATCGTGTGTGCTAAAGGCATAGTTCATACAAATATGAAAATTATCTTACTCTCTTCTCAAGTGGTTTTAAATCATGTGGTTTTCTTTCTTTTTTTTGTTCAACACAAACATATTCTGTAAAATATTAGAAACCTGTTAACATTGACTTTAATAGTAGGAAAAACAAATACTATGTCTACGGAAGTGAGTGAGCAGGGGTTTTACATTTTTTCAAACATTTTTAAAACATAACATCTTTTGTGTTCGACAGAAACATTAAACTCGAATAGATCTGGAACAAGTGAAGGATGAGTAAATGATGACAGAATTTTCAGTTTTGGGTGAACTATCCCTTTAAGTAATCATTTGGCCTATGGTTACATTGAAGTAATCTCACAGTGATGTTAATAATGAAGTTTGAATACTACATTGGGTCATATTATTTCCAATATATTTTTAAAAGGAAACAACATAATAGCACAGTAATACTTTTTTTTTTTTTCATTTATTATTAAGCAAAGTCAAACTGGATGCTCACTTACCTAAATTCAATACAAGGGATTGTTAAATGTAGTCTTTTTCAAAGGTTGCACCAGGTATCTGTTCCTTTTTGGATAAGAGATCTAATATGAACATCTTCCTGGCACATCCCATCTCTTTCCATGATTTTACATGATTTTCCATCAGTGTTACATTCATAAAGTATAGCTCTAACCATGACAGTTCTGGGTGATTAAATTACATATGGGCAATAGACATTCAATAACTGGTTAGAGCAGTTTTTGGAAAACAGGTTTCTTTCAGAAGCATCTGATTTGAAAACCGATTAGCTGATAATATTGTGCATGTGTAATTCATAATGAAGATAACAAACACAAAGTGTACAGTACATGACTGTGTGGAGTGCCTGCTGTTACTGCCTGACACAGCACTAACTCTGAAACTAAAATGTTTTAACTAAAACTGATTCTGTTAACTTGAATCAAGGGATCTCAAAAAACTTGTCAGAGGATGATGACTACACTGTAAAAAAATCCTGGTTGCCTTACATTTTTAAAGTGAAACAAATTAACCTTATGAGTCCATTGAACTTAAGAACGTAAGTTATAAAATTAAGTTAGAACATGAATAACTTAGTTTAATAAGTTACAATGACCTAAAAACATATATTGTCATGACTAATTGATCATATACTTTTTTATAGCGTAGGTGATGACTATTTTGACCAGTTCAGTAAGAAGAACCTTACAAATTCAAACATCTTAAAGGGATATTACACCCAAAAATGAAAATAAACTTACTATTTTCTCACCCACAAATAGTTCCAAACCTTCATGATTTTTATGTTGATAACCTTTTTACTAAATATTTGGAAATAAACACTGTTTTTGCTACAAACATCCCGACCCAAGGTGTTAATTCAATTAAGGTAAATAACATTTAAAGAGATAGTTCACCCATAAAGAAAAATTTACTCACCATTTACTCTCCCTCGTGTGGTTCCATCTTTTTATGAGTTTCTTTTTTCCACTGAACACAAAGCAAGTGTAATTTGTACAACTCTTAGATACTGGTAGCCATTGACATCTATAGTAGAAAAAAAAATACTATGGAAGTTGATGGCTGTCAGTTTCCAGACTTTTTCAATAAATATTCTCTTATGTTCATCAGAAGAACAAAAATTAGTTTAGAACAAGTGGAGGGTCAGTAAACAATGCCTTTCTTTAGTGAACTATCCCTTTAAAAGATAATTTTGCTACATTTCTGCTTGTACACATTACACACATCAATTCAATCTGGGAATTACATTTTCCGTTTCATTTTGCAACTTATAAAGCACTCAAATTTGTATGTAATTCAAACACTGTATTAAAACTGTGGTGGAAAACTGCAAATATAAATTATAGAATTTTACATTTGTGCATATATATAAAGCATATATTTACATTTGTGATGGTGAATGCAAAATTTGCATTTTACATATTGCAATGCTGGTTGGTATGTTACATTTAAAAATGAAGTTTTTCTACTCATATGCTTCAGTATTGTGGAACACGAGAACAGTGGTTTACCTAAATTACTATTTCCACTTAGTTTTCCGATTTGGCCTACAGCTTGCCATGATTGCTCTGAGATTATTACCATTTTTGAAAAATAACCTTTATATAAATCATTCCTTTGAGATTTAGTTTGGCTAGCATGACACAAATGATTGGCCTTACCTCAATAATAATAGCAACTTTAAACATCTTTGTGTTTTTTTCCTTATAGTTTCTCGCCATTCTTTTCGATTACTTAATCCTTTTGACAAGTTCTGTGTTTTGTGGACACCTGGGAAAGTTAGAGCTTGATGGAGTTACTCTTGCCGTAGCTGTGAGTTTCAAATATTTTTATCCTGTACAAAATGTGGTTTAAAATAATGTATATTATAGCATAATAATAAGAGAGTAATGAGTGTTTTCTCCAACAGGTCATCAATGTTTTAGGTGTTGGCATTGGCTTTGGCTTGTCTGCAGCATGTGATACACTTATTTCTCAGGTTACTGCATTGCTCAGTTCATTCACACACTATCAAATGCAACATTTTATTTACTTTTACAAGGTTGCTTTGTCTTTTTCAGACTTATGGAGCTGGGAACTTGCCACAAGTTGGTGTTATTACTCAGAAGGCAATTATAATCCTTCTACTTACATGTTTGCCATGCTGTGCCATTCTTATCAATACGGAGTCAATATTACTGCTTGCGGGTCAAAGCCCGGAGGTTGCCAGGTGAGAACTACTGTGATTATCAAACAGAAACTAGCACAAAAGTAGACACTGTTTCTTAATTAAAAGGAAGAGTCCATGCTGTACTAGTATCATCCTAGAAAGTTAGCTTCATGTTTTTAACAGCAGAGTTGGGTGTAACGCGTTTCACTGTAACATGTATTCTAATTACATTTTTAAGGAGCACAATAATATAACAAACTACATTTTAAATTTGTGTAATTTGATTACAGTTACTAAAGTCAATGTAATTGTGTTACTTGCATTACAAATATAGTTTTTAGAAGTAAAAATGCTTCTTTTAAATCATGATTTCCACTGCAACATCAGTTAACAAGCATGCACTTTTAATTTGCTGGAGATTGAATTTCCTTTGTATGGAATATAGACATTTAGGCAGATTAATTACTTCAGACAAACCCAAAACAACCAAACACCGCAGTATTTTTTATGCTATGGATGTCAATAGTTACAGGTATGCAGTTTTCTTTGTCTTTTTTGTTTAAAAAAAGATGCACAGGTTTGAAACAAGTGAATGATGAGAGAATTTGAAGTTCTATCTATCTCTTTACGTGTTTGGATATTTCAAGCTGATGTGATCAACCCATTTTAATGTTTTTTTTCAGTTAATATTAAATTACTGAAAGTGCTGCAGTTTATTTTGTATCTTTTATAGGTTTTATATGTTTTTTTATTTTTTTTATTTTGAGTTTTCAAGTGAAAATACATATGTAGTATACATAATCTCTCATACAGAAAGAGACTTACAGATCTTGTATATGCTTTGTATTTTCTTCCCTTTAACAACAACTATAAACAGTATAACATGAGGAGCTACAAATTCTTTAAAATATTTCCTTTAAAGAAGAAAAGATACTTATTTAGACACATAATATTACATTTTAAAGTTACAATTCAAGAAAAAATTGGGCATTTCATATGGTGAAATATACTCAATCTATTTACTCCAAATTAGAAAAAAAAAGTATTCAGACTGTGTTCTCAATGATAAAGATTTTTTTCATGACATATAAATTGTGCACTGTATCAATTCATTCTTCAACTGTAGGTGACTCTAATTTTAACAATTTTTTGTCTTCAAATCTTTCAGAAGAATGAATAACAGTTTCTTGTCTTTGTCTTTATTTATCCATCCATCTAAATTTATATTACCTAAATATAAAGATTCTAAAGTGAAGACAATCTCTACTTCAAAAATGGCATCTAAATGTATTTTAATCTCTTTCCGCTATGGGGTTAATTTCTTAGAATCCCAAAAAACATGATAGTGATTATCTACATTTTCCCCTCACGTTCTCCAGCAGCTAATGCCTTTTCCTCTTTGTATTTTCTGTGATGGTGTAATGAAAAACCTTAGAGCATTCAAAGCACTTTCAAAGTTTTATATGTTTAAAAAGTAACTTTAAAGTAATTAGTTATCTGATTACTTTTTATATTAAATAATTAGTAATGTAATCAAATTACAATTTTCCAGTAGTAATTTGTAATCTATTCCTTTTAAAGTAACTTACCCAACACGGTTCAACAGTTATTAGTTATTTTTAAAAGCAAGCTACGATGAAATATCATATTTTCATTATGAGTTTTTTTATGGCACTTTCTATCCCTTGCATTTAACTGAACAAAATCGTCAATTTTTATTGCAATATACCAAAAGAAATAATAAATGTGGGCAGAAAAATATATGAATATAAAATCTTTTGTGTTTTCTCTTTCAGAGTATCACAACTCTATGTGAACGTTTTTTTGCCTGGTCTTCCGGTAGGTACTTCCACATACTCATTTTTAAAAAGGTTAAAACATGCATTCTTATTTTGTCAAATTTTCAAGTACTGAATGCCAAAAAAAACTTTATGGTCTTCTTTTTGGGCTAATGGTCATTTGATAGATCTGGTCTTTGTTAAATCAGGTGTAATCATATAAAGAACTTTTATATACTTTTATCTTTGTCTCACAGGCTGTATATATGTTCATTGTTCAAGTAAAGTATCTACAGAATCAGGTAGGTGTAAGATATTAAAATGTGAGGTTCTAAAAAGCTTCATTGTAAAAACCTAATTAAATCTATCATTTCAGGGAATATTTTGGCCCTTGGTCATAACTGGAGTAGTGGCAAATATCTTGAATGCTTTAATAAATTATATCCTCCTCTTTGTCCTGAAAATGGGTGTTGAGTGAGTTTTCACAACATTTGCTTTTAAATTAAAGGTAGGTATAAAAACAAAAACTGACCATGTGTTTTTTATCTTCAGAGGCTCAGCAGCAGCTAATACAATCTCACAGTACAGTTTGGCAACCATATTGTTTATCTACATCCGATGCAAAGGTCTTTATAAGGATACTTGGAAAGGTAAGTAATTATACGATATCTTCATGTTTGTAAATTCGACAACCATTGCAAGTTGATCCAGCAGACAGATGTACACTAAAGCACTTCTTTGTGGCCGTTTAGGTTGGTCGATGGACTGCTTGCAGGAATGGGACTCGTTCATTTATCTGGCCATTCCCAGTATGCTCATGATGTGTGGAGAGTGGTGGACCTACGAGATTGGAGGCCTGCTTGCAGGTTAAAGTGCATGCTTGTCGAATTAAGGACCTGATATACTACAGATTCATTTGACAGCAATTTTTTGTTGTTTTTTTAAATAAGAAATCACAGATTAAGATATGATTATTATACAGTGATTTATACTAAAGAACTGGATTGCTCATGACATCAAAACTCCTAAATATGAAATTGATATTTATTTGGGATTGAGAAGCTCTTCTGCTCTAGTTAAAAGAAGCTCTAATGTTAAGATATGATTAATATACAGTGATTTATACTAAAGAACTGGATTGCTCATGACATCAAAACTCCTAAATATGAAATTGATATTTATTTGGGATTGAGAAGCTCTTCTGCTCTAGTTAAAAGAAGCTCTAATGTTAAGATATGATTAATATGATTGATATACAGTGATTTATACTAAAGAACTGGATTGCTCATGACATCAAAACTCCTAAATATGAAATTGATATTTATTTGGGATTGAGAAGCTCTTCTGCTCTAGTTAAAAGAAGCTCTAATGTTAAGATATGATTAATATGATTAATATACAGTGATTTATACTAAAGAACTGGATTGCTCATGACATCAAAACTTCTAAATATGAAATTGATATTTATTTGGGATTGAAAGCTCTTCTAATCTAGTTAAAAGAAGCTCTAATAATGAGGAAAAAATCTTACAGGAAAAAGTGTCTCGTGTTGCATAACAGTAGATAGCAGTAATGCTTTATTTAATTTTTTTAACCACTAAAAACTAAGAAACCAGCAACTAATATCAAGTGTTGCGTGTCATTGTTGAAAGAGGCAGATTACTCCATAATTGTATACGTATAAGGCTATAAAAGAGATGTTTCTTTCATCTAAAACTGTCCCTATCGGACAGTAATTTAAGAGATTTACACATTTATTGCAGCTGTCGCAAAAATAGCTTGAGAAGTCGATTCTTCATCAGTTCTGAGATTTTCAAAAATGGAATGCTATTCTCTGTTGAATACCGTCACTGTGGTGTAATAATCAAGAATCGTAATATCATTGTGCTCGCTCCAGCCATGGTACAGCAACAAAGTTCCTTACGCAAAAAGAAGAGTATAGTTCCAAGACATATCAATAGCATCTAAAATAGCAACTTTTCATTTTCCGTTAGTACACAGTGTAATTACAAAAGTGTCAAGCTTTAAATAGGAAATTATTTAAACTCTTTTTTGAATTTTTTTATCTAATCCAATTCAATGATGAATTATGCTAAGCTAAATGTGCTCACGCCAGACCCAAAGATCATATGAATGGATTCAAAAATGGTAAAACTCACTCAACTTTTTAATTCTAGGGGAGAATTTTTATTCTAATAAAATGAGAAGAAGCTCAGAATCGATTCAAGAAAGAATAGTGATGCATCTCTTAAAGGATTTTTTTGACACATCTCTAGCATTTACGGTTGACTTTTCTGTATTCCTTTTTAAATAGGTACTACTCTTGCTTTGTTGAAAAAAAGCTCCACAAATGAAGAAATTTGCTTAAATTGAACCTGAAACTGATTTACCACATTCTTTGGAGTACATAGTGTTATGCCTAAAGCAGAACAGTGACTCTGTCAGTAGGGACTACCAAAATGGCCACTCAGTCACTTCCTGTGGTTCACTGTATAATGGCAGTTTAGAACACAAGAAGCAATTTTGGGTTGTAATCACTTTAAGTGTTCGAACCAAATTTCTTGAAATGTGTTTTATATTTATAATATATATTACTTTATATCACACAAATGTCTTATTATTATTGATTTAGTAAAGTATTAACTGTATGCGTATGGTAACACTGACATTTGAAAACTACTCTTACTTGAATTTGAGTCAAGTTAAATTCTCCTTTGTTAAAGGAATCTTTCAAAAAGAACATTTCCATCGAGTTCTGAACCCTTTTCCTGAACTTTGTTCTTTTTTATGGAAGGTCTGATAAGCGAAGTGGAGCTTGGAGCACAGTCAGTCATGTATGGACTGGCAAATATCGCATATATGGTATGTATTCATTATCATGAAAGCATTTTTTTTTGAAGATTGTATGAACACTTGAAATGAGTGTCCTGTGTTCAGTTTCCTATAGGCTTCAGTATAGCTGGCAGTGTTAGAGTGGGCAATGCAATGGGTGCAGGAGATGTGGCTCAAGCCAAACTCTCTGCTAAAGTCTCTATAATGTGTGCAGGTAATATTAAATATTAAAAACAAATAGATTTCTGTGTTTTATATTTAATTTCATATCAATTCTTTGTAAATAAGTTGTTTATGCATCAATTGAACAATTTTTATGATGTTTATTTTATTCTGCATTTTTATTTACAGTCTCTGTTGCAGTGGTATTGGCAACTATAATTGGTTCTTCAAAGAATGTAATTGCTCGTATTTTCACAAACGACAAGTAAGTGTTTGTCATTTAGTTAAAAAACAACAACATTTGCTTTAAACTATTTTCTCTGTAATTTTCTCCCAAAGTTGATGACAACAAACTAGAAGTTGTAATTAACTTTGCTTATACGAGGCATTTTACTGTATTTCTTCAGAAAAGAGATTTTAATATGTTTTCTATTTACAATCAAAATTTATTTACTGTCTACATTTGATCATTTAATAATTTATTAATATAAAATAATAGATTTTTAAAGAAATAATTAATATTTCTATTTTATATTATTGTGAATAAATATATATTTAGAATTTGGAAATAACAATGTTTCAAATAAATAAAACAAATACTGAAGAGCATTTCATATAAGTCAATTTCATTTAAGTCAAATTTTCCTATTACTATACAATATTTGTGTGTTTATTATTGTTATTAATAATAATTTAATAACATAAGAACATATAGTGAATACACACAATATAATTTAATAAATACATAATTATATACATGACATATGCCATTATGATTTTTATATATATATATATACACACACACACACAGTTAAAGAACGCAGGGAGAACATGCAAACTCCACACTGAAACGCCAACTGACCCGGCCGAGACTCGAACCAGCGACCTTCTTGCTGTGAGGCGACAGCACTACCTACTGTGCCACTGCATCACCATAGTATAACTGTCTTGTTTATCATTAATAAATATTAATAAAAATAACACATTCAATAAATTGGGAAAAATAACATTGAATAGCACATATTTAATTCAAAGTAGTATTAAATATTTTCACATCACTTTAAAAAAAGTTAAATGTGTATATATTTATATATATATATATATATATATATATATATATATATATATATATATATATATATATATATATATATATATATATAGAATTTTGAAATTGTTGCATCTGGAAATAACGTGTAAAACATTTTAAATCCTCAAACTCATAAAATTCAAACAAAGGTTACAAAAACAACACTAATATTGGGACAATTGTTTTCGTTTTTTTCTCCCCCAGAGACATCATCCAGAGGGTTGCCACAGTAATGGTTTTATACACTCCTTTTCACATTTTCGATGCCACAACGGTAGGTCATTAGCAGAGTTGTGTTAGAGCACTCTTAGCCCTCATTACTGATAATAACAAAACTGACAACATCAACCCAATGACCATGAAAGTGGACTTTAGACCTTAATTAAACTAGATGTATCCATTTAAATGAGAGAGTCCACTGAAATGGGTCATCTGTGGACAAGATGGCAATCTCTTTTTTTTGTGAACCGAATCAGGCAGCAGGTAGCAGTATAGTGAAAGGTCTGGGCAAGCAGAAGCTTGGCGCCATATGCAACCTCCTGGGATATTATGGAATCGGATGTCCTATTGGAATACCCTTAATGTTTGCTGCTAAAATGGGCATTTTTGGTGAGCTAAATATAATATAATATAATATAATAAATTATAATATAATATACATAATGATTTCATCATAATACAACCTATAAAATTAAAGAAAAAATTTATGAAAATTTGTAGTTTGCTGCTAAAAATGGGAATTTTTGGAAGATACCATGTAATGTAATTAATACATAATAAATTACAATATAATAATAATAATAATAATATGTATACAGTATATAAATGAAATGAAATAAATGAAATAGTTGATTTACAATGAATACTATTATAAATTATACAATCCTACTGGATTACACTGTTGTTTGTTGCTAGAATTGACATTATTGTGTATAATACAAAGTAATGTAATATAAATTATTAGGATTTAATAATTTTTATGTTTTTTTGTATATATCATGGTAAAATTAATTATATATAAAATTGTATTTAATATTCACAACATATTTAAATACAAATATATATATATATATATATATATATATATATATATATATATATATATATATATATATATATATATATATATTTAAATTTATAAGGATATTTAATAATGTATTTCTTTATTGCCTCAAGGTCTGTGGATTGGCCTGTTAGTTTCAGTCTTCCTTCAGTCAATATTCTTTATCGTTCTTCTTGTCAAGCTGAACTGGAAGAAAGCTTCGGAAGAGGTGAGGAATATAGGATTTCCTTTCATTCAATATTCACAGCAGTCACTTTCAGTTCAGCGATCTAAATATGAACAATCTTCAGGCGCAGATCAGGGCCGGTGTGGCGATCAGAAGGACGAATGACGGTAATATGTTTGTTGTGACACAAACCATTCAAAAGTCTGATTACATTTAATGAGGCATGCTAATAGGGGGTGATTTTCTTGACAGCCTCGCAGGAGGACGGTGGAAATATGGAAGGCTGTGATGTGAATGATGCTACAGATGAGGATGTGCTGGTGGTGAATGAGGAAGAGATCGTGGCTACAGTGAAAGTGCAGCTGCCGTTGAGTGTTTTAGTGCTGCGCCGCGGCCTTGCTCTGGCAGCAATGCTAGCGCTACTCGCTGCGGGACTCGCCGTCAAGTACAGTCTTAAAAGATGATGATAGTTTAAAGATGTGATTACAGCAGACAGAAAGTTCACACTGTCTCCTAGCATGTTCAAAATTGAGCATCGATGCACCAGCAAGTCTGGTCTGGGAAGAACAGGCACTAAGAAGGGCACATTTTTTTGTGTTCGAGCATTAGTTAAAGGGTTAGTTCACACAAAAATGAAATCGACCTCATCATTTACTCTCCCTCATGTGGTTTTAAACTTTTATGAGTTTCTTTCTTTGAACACAAAAGAAGATGTTTTGAAAAATGTTGGTTGCTGGGAGCTCTCTAATTGAAACTAAAAATGACTATGGAAGGCAAAGGTACCACCAGCTACTAGCAAAATATCTTGTTTCGTGTTCAACAGAAGAAAAAAACACTACAAACTAGATTTTGAACAAGTGATTGGTGAGTAAATGATTGCAGAATTAAAATTTTGGGTGAACTCTCTCTTTAACAAGTCATTGTTTTGTTTTACATCAAACGAGTCATTATGTACTCACTCATATTGTATCAATGATTATATTTATTTATATAAATATATTTATTAATATGCTGTTTATTCTTTTGAACAAAAAGAACCTACAATGTTGCTGTATATCCAGCTGTTTTAGCAAATACTGTACAGATGGACTCTGAATCCCACACATCTCATGAATTTATATTAAAAAACAGCAAATGTGCTGAAGCAAACATGAACATATTAAAACTTTTTAAATGAATGTTATTTAATGAGTTACAAAGTGCAGAAATTGCACAAACGCTGGTAATATTGTGAATGTTGACGCATAATAGACGCACATTGATTCACGTACAAATTCAAATAGTTGAAATAATATGGACAGTTCTTATTTTAGGGGGTCGTGAACTGTTTAATTGAAATACCCTTAAAGGGATACAGTAGTTCACCCAAAAATGAAAATCCTCACCATTTACTCACAACTGTGTGACTGATGAATTTCTTTTTTCAGTTGAACACAACAAGATTTTGTGAAGAGTGTTCAAAATCTTCTTTAGGATAATACGTTAAACCAAGGTCATGACTCTCTGTGGTCATTAAAAATCCCATGGCACTTCTCGTAAAGAGCAGGGGTGTGACCCCAGTGCCCTGGCCAAATTCCCTCCATCTGCTCTTAAGCATCATGGCCTCCCAGTCATCCCCATCCACCAAATTGGCTCTATCACTATCTCTCCACTCAACCTGTAGCTGGTGTGTGGTGAGCGCACTGGCGTCATTGTCCTGTGGCTGACGTCACTTCATCCAAGTGGATGCTACACGCTGGTGGTGGTGTGGAGAGACCCCCCTCATGATTGTGAAGCGATTTAGGTGTCTGGCCACACACAATAAATGCGCTATATAAATACTCATTACATAACATTACATTACAAATTCGTCCAAGGTCTGTGGATTGGCCTGTTAGTTTTCGTCTTCCTTCAGTTAATATTTTTCATCGTCCTTCTTGTCAAGCTGAACTGGGAGAAAGCTTCGGAAGAGGTGAGGAATACAGGATTTCCTTTCATTCAATATTCACAGCAGTCACTTTCAAGTCACACTTGTGTGAATGATGAATTTCTTTTTTTAGTTGAACACAAACAAGACATTGTGAAGAATGTTTAAAACCAGCAGCCACCGATATCCAGTAAGAACAAAAGTACTATTAAAGTCAATGGTTTTTGCTTTGCAACATTCTTCAAGAGGGTGGCGCAGTAGGTAGTGCTGTCGCCTCACAGCAAGAAGGTCGCCGGTTCGAGCCTTGGCTGGGTCAGTTGGCGTTTCTGTGTGGAGTTTGCATGTTCTCCCTGCTTTTGTGTGGGTTTCCTCCGGGTGCTCCGCTTTCCCCCCCAGTCCAAAGACATGCGGTACAGGTGAATTGGGTAGGCTAAATTGTCCGCAGTGTTTGTGTGTGTGAATAAGTGTGTATGTGTTTTCCAGTGATGGGTTGCAGCTGGAAGGGCATCCGCTGCATAAAACAAATGCTGGATAAGTTGGTGGCTCATTCCGCTGTAGCGACCCCAGATTAATAAAGGGACTAAACCGAAAAGAAAATGAATGAATGAACATTCTTCAAGATATCTTCCTTTGTGTTTAACAGAAGAAAGAAACAACAGGTTTGGAACAAGCTGAGGATGAGTAAAAGAGTTTTCATTTTTCAGTGAACTATTCCTTTAATCTTTAGATACTTGATGTATAAGGTCATTATACTATATAAAACCTCCTGTAAGTTTAAGAACTCAAATCTTTCTTGTTAGTCTAAAAACAACAAACCTGACAAAAACCCAGTTGTGACATCATTTACTCGCCCTTCACTTCTTCAAATACCTATTTCTCTTTCTTCTGTTGAACAGAAAACAAAATATTATAACAAAACTGGAAAGCTGATTTCCATACTTTTTTTCCTACTATGAAAGTCAACTATTTTCTGAAGAAGAAACTTCTAAAGGTTTGGAAGCTTTGGAGTAAATAGTGAGTAAATATAAATTTTTGGGTGAACTAATGTAAAAAAAATACCAATAATTATTTTTTCTTTGTATTTTTGCCCACATCATTTAAAAAGC
The DNA here is from genome assembly GCF_903798145.1 of Danio aesculapii. Lineage (NCBI taxonomy): Eukaryota > Metazoa > Chordata > Actinopteri > Cypriniformes > Danionidae > Danio > Danio aesculapii. Next base: position 22,042,529 of record NC_079449.1, on the reverse strand, counting down.
TTCCCTTCCTTGTCACACTACCCTTTGTATGATGACATGTGAACTGATGCGAGGTTGGGATAATAACCAGTCACTCAAATGAGAGTACCCAATAGCACACCACCATCACCAGTCAGTTTTCAGTGGACAAAATCTGCGGCCAGATCAATTATATAAATAATATCCTGTATCTATTCTAAGATCAAGTCAAATGTGCATACAGTACTCAGAGAAAAGCATGGATAGAAAAAAACATCCGTACGCAAGTCAACATCCAAATAGTTTACATAAGAATGACGATTGGCAATATTTGCTTAGATTTCAACTCTGCCATTTGGGAAAACTCCTGCTCAGAATCTTAATTTCATTCGTCCTCAAGTGACCTGGCTCTGGATGTAGCTGATGCAGAAAAATAAGCCCAAAACACACTGGATATAATGGGATAGTGATTTATTGACCCGGGGATTTAATCTGTGATAAGCTGCTCTATGTGCAATCTTTGCTGCTGTTTTAAAGTAGGAACAAAATCTAATTATAGATTATCTTTTTTACAGTAAACAGTTCTGAGGATGGGGTGTGCTTAAACACAGCACAGACTACCAGAGGGCATAAAAAGCATGTGCGTCTTTTTTTGTCATCAGTTTAAATCATGTCACTGACTTTCTCAGCTCCAGTGAAACAACAACAACTCAAGTCATTCTTCGCTCCTTAGAGCTGAATAAGACACTCATCTAACTAACACTATGTGAAAACAGCCCAGAGTTATAGTCAAATCAGATGTTTAACCCAGTAAATTAGTTAATCCTACTGGCTTATGTGGGAACATCACACATTTACATTTAACATGCAGCAAACAATACCAGCATATATATTAATAATGTATATATTAGTAGGCTTAAGAAGAAGGCAGTGTTAGTAGTTTGAATGGACAAGTTAATATATGCTGTATAGTGCGTTCTGTTCATGCACAAAACACAAGGAAAATGTAACTCTACCAAATATATTTAATATACAGTTGAAGTCAGAATTATTAGCCCTCCTGTTTATATTTTTCCACAATTTCTGTTTAATTGAGAGATTTTTTCAACACATTTCTAAACATAATAATTTTAATTACTCATGTCAAATAACTGATTTATTTTATCTTTGCCATGATGACGGTAAATATTATTTGACTAGATATTTTTCAAGACACTTCTATACAGCTTAAAGTGACATTTAAAGGCTTAACTAGGTTAATTAGATTAGGCAGGTTAGTGTAATTAGGCAAGTTATGGTATAATGATGGTTTGTTCTGATGACAATCGAAAAATATATATCTTAAAAGGGCAAATAATATTGACCTTAAAATGTTTTTTTATAAAATTCAAAACTGCTTTTATTCTAGTTGAAACAAATAAAGACTTTGTTTCGGCAAATAAGACTTTCTCCAGAAGAAAAAAAAAATCAGACATACTATGAAAATGTCTTTGCTCTGTTAAACATCATTTGGGAAATATTTAAAAAAGAAAAAAATTCAAAGGGCGGCTAATAATTCGAACTAAAGCCTAAAAAGATGTCCAGCCAGGGACCTTCAACAAATAAAGAGATCACATTATGTCTCTTGATGGTTGATGAACATTTACTGTAACCTTTAAAATTTCAAATGTGAACAGTCTCATAAAAGGTTGCATGTGTTTTGCCTTGCACAGTGTCTACACCAAAGGGAAGTAGCATGAAATGACACGAGCAAATATCATATTTATTTATAACATATTTTATTTATATATATTTTATTATAATTTTATATATATATATATATATATATATATATATATATATATATATATATATATATATATATATATATATATATATATATATATATATATAGTTAGTGTATTTCAATTTGATGAATCACAGATAATAAACGACTTCTTGTTTTATTGCTGTAAGCGCAACAGTATAAACAGATTTGAAATGTTCACTTTGGTGCATTCATTGTACACACATTGACTATCAAATAGCAAAATATGCAGTGTTATTGCGCATATGAAGGGCATTCACACAGAACACATTTTTGTGTTTTATGTCATTGCACTGAATTTCCAGGTTGTGTAAAACTTGTGCAAAACCTACATCTTGGGCCCTATTTTAACGGTCTTAGCACAAAGTCTGACGCGCATGGGTCAAAAGCATTAAGGGCGTGTCAGAATCCACTTTTACTATTTTAAGGATGGGAAAATACACTCTGCGCCACGGGGCACGGTCTAACAGGGTTGAGCTTATTCTCTTAATAAGTTATGGGTTTGTTTCCAATCAGAGTCTCATCTCCCATTCCCTTTAAGAGTTTGTTGCATCGCTCCATGGCGCATTTGCTATTTATGGCAGACGTTGTAAGTGGAAAAACTGAACACTTCAAAACAGTTAAGAAAACAGTTAAACAGCGTCTGCAGCAAGAGGATAATGAGGATAAGAGGAAAATTTCAACACATTTCTAAACATAATAATTTTAATTACTCATGTCAAATAACTGATTTATTTTATCTTTGCCATGATGACGGTAAATATTATTTGACTAGATATTTTTCAAGACACTTCTATACAGCTTAAAGTGACATTTAAAGGCTTAACTAGGTTAATTAGATTAGGCAGGTTAGTGTAATTAGGCAAGTTATGGTATAATGATGGTTTGTTCTGATGACAATCGAAAAATATATATCTTAAAAGGGCAAATAATATTGACCTTAAAATGTTTTTTTATAAAATTCAAAACTGCTTTTATTCTAGTTGAAACAAATAAAGACTTTGTTTCGGCAAATAAGACTTTCTCCAGAAGAAAAAAAAAAAATCAGACATACTATGAAAATGTCTTTGCTCTGTTAAACATCATTTGGGAAATATTTAAAAAAGAAAAAAATTCAAAGGGCGGCTAATAATTCGAACTAAAGCCTAAAAAGATGTCCAGCCAGGGACCTTCAACAAATAAAGAGATCACATTATGTCTCTTGATGGTTGATGAACATTTACTGTAACCTTTAAAATTTCAAATGTGAACAGTCTCATAAAAGGTTGCATGTGTTTTGCCTTGCACAGTGTCTACACCAAAGGGAAGTAGCATGAAATGACACGAGCAAATATCATATTTATTTATAACATATTTTATTTATATATATTTTATTATAATTTTATATATATATATATATATATATATATATATATATATATATATATATATATATATATATATATATATATATATATATATATATATAGTTAGTGTATTTCAATTTGATGAATCACAGATAATAAACGACTTCTTGTTTTATTGCTGTAAGCGCAACAGTATAAACAGATTTGAAATGTTCACTTTGGTGCATTCATTGTACACACATTGACTATCAAATAGCAAAATATGCAGTGTTATTGCGCATATGAAGGGCATTCACACAGAACACATTTTTGTGTTTTATGTCATTGCACTGAATTTCCAGGTTGTGTAAAACTTGTGCAAAACCTACATCTTGGGCCCTATTTTAACGGTCTTAGCACAAAGTCTGACGCGCATGGGTCAAAAGCATTAAGGGCGAGTCAAAATCCACTTTTACTATTTTAAGGATGGGAAAATACACTCTGCGCCACGGGGCACGGTCTAACAGGGTTGAGCTTATTCTCTTAATAAGTTATGGGTTTGTTTCCAATCAGAGTCTCATCTCCCATTCCCTTTAAGAGTTCGTTGCATCGCTCCATGGCGCATTTGCTATTTATGGCAGACGTTGTAAGTGGAAAAACTGAACACTTCAAAACAGTTAAGAAAACAGTTAAACAGCGTCTGCAGCAAGAGGATAATGAGCCTTCTCCATTTGGCCTTTGCTTTCACTTTGACTCTTTCGTGGATAAGGAAACAGTGTTGTAAGCACTCCACTGAAGATAGCAATTAGCCTACATAATTTATTTTGTTTGTTAAGCACAAACATTTGTTTCAAAACTATTTCTAATTTCAGTTCTAATTTCAAGCAAACCAATAAACGAACAATAATACCAAAGTGTGGTAAAAAAAACTGAGTTATATCCAGAGACATGTCCTATGCCCTACATGGTCCAAAACCTGACAGGTGGGCAAATCTAAGCTGGTTTTAATAAAACAAATATAAATATGCATATAATAAATAATACTAATGATAATAATAACAACATTATACAAAAGTAAGTTGTCGTGAATAAACGGAAAAAGCCCCCGAGGTGAAGAAGGCATAAAGGTACTAGTTTTTATATTTATGTAGAAAATAATCATTTTTGTAATATTTTAATCCTTTAATTCTCATTCATTTGTAAAGATATTTCTGTTTGCTCTACATCCTGCATGTTTTAAGCAATGTGTAAGTGAGGTGCACAACTAACGTGCTCTGCTATATGGACTTTAGACCTGCTTTCAGCTGGTCTATTGAACAGGCTATTTTAGTTGCTCAAAATAGCAACACACCAACAATGTGCCTTAACACATCTCTTTTCCAGACCACCCATGAGTCTACAAAGTGGCGCAAATGGATTTGCTATTTAAACAACATGGCGGAAAACAGGAAAATTAGGGTTGCGTTGGTCTCAAACTGCAACACATCATGGAAACTAGTCTTGCGCCTTATTGCGCCGGGTGTATAATAGGGCCCCTTGTCTCAAAGTTTGCAGAAAATATTCAAAAGATTCGACACTCACATTAAAAGACATTTAAAAACACCTCGAAAGCTTGCTTTTTTTATTACACATAACGCAAAACCCAATATGTAAATTTCCCATATAGTAGTAAGGTTTATTAGATGTCTTTTTTTGTTAAACTTATAAGGAACACTTTATTTTGATGGTCCATTTGAGTATTAGTAGACTGACTGCTTATTATCTGTTGATACTTCAGCTGATAAACAGACATTTAACTGACTATAAGAAACTTTGCAAGTACATACTAACCCCAACCTAACAGTCTACTTATAATCTAATGAGAATTAGTTGGCATGCAGATGCAAAGTAACTTAAATTCAACAAATGGACCATTAAAATAAAGTGTGACCAACTTATGCACCATATGCTTACAATGCCTTGTTAAAGCACTTCTGTGTGAAAACAAGCAGAATGTAAAAATATGTTCTGTGTGAAAGTTTTTCTCGCAATTTTTGCAGCATCAGCAACATTCTAAAAAGAGAAAAATATAATTCAGAGAAAACTTTTTTCACATGCAACTGCTTCAAATCCTACATCTCCATCATGCTTAATAATACATCTTTCTCAATTTTGACAGTGGCTTTGGAGAAATACTGCCAAAAAGAAGATATTCTACAGTGGCAGTCATCTGACTAGAAATGTCAACCGGAGAGATTATATGACTGTGTCACTGGGGAACAGACCTTTTTTTTCTGCTAAGCTGGTCGATTTACTCACTCCTCCAGCCTAATGCTGTGGACAAAGCAAATGCGCTCAAGATAAAAAATATGATCATCTGTCTAGGTCACAATCTACAGCCTGGGATCACTGTTAAAAGGCTTGTTTTTTGGCCTTATTCAGCATAAAGATATAAAAAGTTCACAGTGAATCTGTCTGGTCTTGGTTTCAAATGAAACTCGTTGAATAGATGGGATTGGCTGTGGTAAAGTTGGAGTCCACAGTATAGTTCGCACCAGCACCGTAAGATACCTGAGGTAAGGGCACAGTGAGATGGACGATTATTCCTACGGCGAGGATGAGGAGAGCGGCGACGGTGGTCAAACCCCTCCTGAGAACCAGCTGAGTAGTGGACAGCAGAACTGGAGGCTTTTCCTCCACGCCAGTCACGTTTGGCTCCTCGGGTACCGCAGTACTGTTAAGTCTCTCGTCCTGATCCTGAGAGCTCACAACCATGTATCCATTTCCATTCTGAAAGCATAAGACACAATTTCACCATTCTAAGTGTTTCACAGGGATGATATGTACTGTAGAATTTATTGATTGTGCTTTTACACACATAACATGGTAAAAACACATGGCAAACTTTTTTTATTCATTTCCTTTCATTTTCTTTTCAGCTTAGTCCCTTTATTAATCAAGGGTCACCACAGCGGAATGAACTGCCAAATTATCCAGCATATGTTTTATGCAGCAGATGCCCTTCAAGCTGCAACTTCACTGGGAAACACCCATACACTCCCATTCACACACATACACTACGGCCAATTTAGTTTATTCAATTCATCTATATCGCATGTCTTTAGATTGTGGGGGAAACCAGAGCACTCGGAGGAAACCCACGTGAACACGAGGAGAACATGCAATCTCCACACAGAAAAGCCAACTGAAGAATCTAACTAATGATCTGAGAATCCTTGTAGCAAGCTAATGTGTATGTTGCTTCAAGAAAACAAACATTCATTTGTGTCGTGTTTTATTTTGATTTGTTTTTATTCATTTATTCCTTATTAATCATATAATCATTATTTATTTATATAATTATCATTATATCATTTTATTGATTATTAGTTATTAGATTATTAGTTGATTTGACCTTTATTGATCATTATTTGTCATTTGATTATGTTTTTATATTTTATTATTACTATTTTCATAGAATTATTTCTTCGTTATTATTTCATTTTTCCACATTGTTATAATCTTATGACTGTGTGGACTCAAGCAACACTTGTTTTCATGAGTAAGCGATAAGAGAATGTCTCCATTTCCAATGTTTTTGAACTGTGGGGGAAACCCACACCAGCACGTGAAGAAAATAAACTCCACACAGAAATGCCAACTGACCCAGCCGGGACTCGAACCAGCGACCTTCTTGCTGTAAGGTGACTGCTAACCACTGAGCCACCGTGTTGCCCTTATTTTTTACAACAATAATGTTTAAGTGAATTAAATAAAAAGGTATTGATTATTTAAATGAAACAAAAAAAATACCTCTGCATTCAGGACCACCTGGTAGAAGCTGTTGCGATGGTTTGAACAAAACTCAGTGGTCATTGTTCCATTTGCTGCTCCATTTGCACTCTTTCCTGTACGCGCAATTGCCTTTCAAAAAGGAAAAAGGTTTTAGTCATACAAGTCAAGAATTAATTGCATGACTATGAGCATCTTAATTAGAAGAAACATGATGTTTAAATAGACCTGATGCGCCTACCTCTTCTGTCATTTTCTTCCAGTTTAGTTTGAAAATGGCCACGGTGAAGAAAATTGCTAGCAAAAAGACCGCAATGAGGAGGCCCAGCCAAAAGCCTGCAATAAACGAGGATAAATCAAAGGTATTAAAAAGAATTGGTGTATTTAAAAAGCATTTATCTTGACTCTATTTATTTATTTGTAATAGGACGAACCAGCAACTTGTAAACCGGCCGTAAACATCAGAACAATGCTGGATGGGAGTCCAATACAATAGTAGCCAAAGAGGTTTGCAATAGCTGCTATCTTCTGCTGCCCAGTGCCAAGGAGAACGCCCATGCCAACACACTGAAACAGTGAGAAACAAAGGATAATACACACTGTAAAAAATGCAGGGTTCCATATAATACATTCATGTTGACCCAACACAATTCGATTAAGTTAACTTAACACTTCTAACAAATTTATGTGGATTGAACATAAAAAATTAAGTTGTCCCAATGAAATCTCAAGAATTGTGTTTTTTCAGCTCATTTTAATTAAGTAGTTTGAACAAGCAAAATATATATTTTTTTTAAGTGCAGGAACTCATGATGAGTTATATGAAATATTGCATTTGACAAGATAAATATCTACAAAAACTTATATATATAAACTACATATTTTTTGACTACAGCTTCTGTTTTTATATTTCATCTAGTTGCCATATATTCTATATTTCTTATTTATTTTAGTTTGGCAGCTTTTAATAAAAAAAAACAAGTGTAAGGTCAATATTAATAGCCTCGTTAAGAAATAATTTTACTTAATTGCCTACAGAACAAACCACTGTTGTCCAGCTAACTTGCCTAGTTAACCTAATTAACCTAAATAAGCCTTTAAATGTCACTTTAAGCTGAATACTAGTATCTTGCAAAATAAGTAGAAGAATATTATGTACTGTCATTACATCAAAGACAAAACAAATTGGTTATTACAAATTATTAAAACTATTATGTTGAAAACTGTGTTAAAAATCAACACAAAAATAACACTTGGGAAACTATGTTTCAAGGACGGCCTATATTCATAAGTCAACTAATAAAATGGCAATATTCAACAAAATCAGAAAAAAGATAAACATTAGAAAAGGGCAAAATATAAATCCCACATCAAAATACTAACAAAAGACGTTAATGGTATATCACTGCTGTTAAAATAAAATTAAAATGACACCAAGTTATATTAACATCATGCTAGAAAATTTCTGGAAACTAGCTCTTAACTCAAAGGCAGGACTTACATTTGTACAATCCTATTCTGAAGGTTACAGTAATGGTTAATAGTAATGGTCCCTCCCCTTATACAGTGCTCAGCATAAATGAGTACACACCCTTTTGCAAATGATTCTTTTTATCCATTTCGCAGTAAATATAGTCACTACTTTTTGATGCATTGAAACAAATCATTTTTATTAAACTTTTTATATCTTTTATAAAACATTTTTATTCATTAAAATAAGAGTTTGGTCACCGAACATCTTTGGGAATAGAAAGATAAAATATTTTACTTTAAACAAGTTATTGGAAAACAAGAAATTAAATAAAATTACAAACTACAAAGTTTAAACAAAATTGTATATATTTTTCTTGATTTCTTCCTGTTTATTAAATTTTTCTTTTCATACTTTTCCCCAAAATATTAATTTGTGTAAGCTGATTTTTGGATTGTGATCTTCAGTTTTTTTTTTTTTTTTTTTTTTTTTTTTTTTCTATTAGATAAGTTGCATTTTGGCCAGCTAATCTAAAGTTTATGCACAAACATATTATTGTAAATGTAACCATCCAACCATCCATAGTTTGGATCACAAAGTAAATTATTTGTATTTATTTCCCTTTTATTTGTTTACTTCTATTTATATGTGTATATACACTGTATACACTGTATATGGGGGGAAGAAGTTTGTGCAGAACTCACCAATATTCCATTAAAGACCTGAAGAGGGCAGTAGATGTTCAGCAGCTGAGACACGAGCTCTGCTATGGACCTAAGCATCACAAACGTCACAGAAAGCAAATTTGAAACGCAGCTGTTGTTTACATGGTTTCTGTTCAATCTTAATTTTCTATTCTGAAGAGTTGAGTGTTCACAGATTTGTTAAAGTGTACTTATACCAACAAACTTTTTTGTTGTTGCTGTACGTGTTTGAACATAAAAGGCTTACTCATCCGAAGTAAATATGTAGCCGATGACCGTTTTTGTGGAGCCCAGAACAAAACCCTGAAGGACTGCTATAACAGCTAGAAAACAAAAATTAACGTGTTTTACAAAACATCACTTCCTGCTGCATACGACTGTTTCGGTGTCATAATGAGCTCCTGAATGACTGCATATCACGATGAAACGAGTGTTTTCACCTGCACTGATAAGAGACACCTTGCTGGTGAAGATTGCAGCAGCTGTTTCTCCAGCGCCGAGAGCGTTTCCTACACGAACACACGCTGCACCCTGCATTCCTAATGGGATCTGGAATTTCAAAAAGGAACTGATCAAGAACAGTCCTTCATGACAAGAATATGGATGAATTTGTATACTGACCACCCAAACACACCATATAGTTGATGTATGCCAGCATTATAACCACATGTTGAGCAGCGAGGTCCACCTCACTCAGCATTCCTAAAGGCATGAGGATGAAGTCTCATTGGTTAAATGTACTAAATTGAAAGGCACAATAGGATACAATAACAGCAATTTTAATCAACAACTAATATTCAATACCAATATTTGTAACGTATTCCAACTTTTGTCTTTAAAATTTGATCCATAACACCGTTAAATAGTTTTGATCATGTTTTAATTTACAAAAGTAAAAAATACACACCTTAAGGTAAACTAGCATCAAATTAACATCAATCTTTTTTTGTTAAAATAGACTGAATTGATTTAACATTCAATAGACCAACATTATTATTATTATTATTATTATTGAACTATTTTTCAATTTATTCTTATTATTATATGTCAACAGACCCCTGCACAGACCCTTATAAATAATATCTCACTTTAAGAATTTATTTAATAAACTGCTGGTTTTATCTGCTTATAATTGCTATATTATATGCTGATGGTTCATAAATATGGTGATAAATAGCAGAATCCTACTCTATATACTTACAGTACAGTACTTACTGTATCTACACAGTAAAAGAGATTAGTTAACCTTACACTCAACTTAAGGCAACAAGTTTACTTACTTTTAAAAATAACGTTTTTTGCATCATTAGGACATCCGTGTAGTATATAGTTTTAGTGCATTTATTGTGTTTTTGTCATTTTTTAAAAAATATGTTTAATTATTTTTGTATTCATTCATTTTAGAAAGTTGTAAATATATTAAATGTTTTGAGAGCTGGCTGAAATAAAATAAGTAAATGGTTTAATTAAATTCTAAAATAATTTACTCATAAAAATTTTTACTAACTGAATTTTTATTCTATGAAAAAATATCTAATAATGTAATACAACAATAAAATGTACCAGCCAGGAATCCTCCAACTTCGTAAATCCACCATTCAAAGCAGGTCATGAGTGTGCTGGGGATTGCCAGCTTCATATATGAGCCCCAGTCCTGCAAGGCTTCTAAAGACCAACCTGTTGAGATAAAACAGTAAGAAATCAGCCACGGAGCAAATATTTCACCCAAACTCTATGAAAAGAAATCATACACAAGCTTTTGTCATTTGATTTGTACAGGAACCCAGGAATCATCACAGGAAAATTATTACAGACAGCATTTAGCTCAGTAATCTTCTTTTTTTTCATCAAGAAATAGCAGTAGAGTGGCAAACCTTTATTAGTGTAGCAGCTCTTTTAATGTAGCCAATTTAGTGTTTGATTTATTTCAAATAAGTTTGAAGTATAATAATTATATAATAAGTTTTATAGTATTACAATAAGGTATCATTTTAAATTAGTATAATGACTAAACTAACTAGTAATATTAAACAGTCTCTAACTTTGCAAACTTACAGTTTTAAAGCAATTCTTTCAACATAAACACTCACCTCCCCAAGTTTTCTCATGGAGCTTCTGCCAGCGAATGAAACAAAACAGGGCAAAACAATTAAAAACCTGAGCAAAGGTGTTTGCGGCAGCAGATCCACTAAAAATGCACAGGAGAAAAAAAGTATCATGCTAAAATTTAAAACCAAGGAAAGTATGGATGTATAAATGAACAAATAAATATATATGCAAATAAAAATATGCAAAACATATTTTGACTTACTAAACACCAAAGTCCCACCAATACAGCAGAAAATAGTTTGCGATGACATTGGCAACATTAGCCACAGCAGATGCGTACATCTGAGGCTTGATCACTCCCTATAGAGAGTTCATAAATATTACAACAATCACATACAGCAACTAATTGCATTTATTGGGTTTTTTTATGTACCTGATTCTGAAGATATGACAGCTGCAGCTGATACAGAAACATGGCCTGTAGTATAGAAACATGACAGACTTAACATGAGGATGGACAGCAATGCATACAAAATAGTTGAATTAATCTATGCTGAAAATGCAACCCATAATCATCCACTAGTGAGCCTTACTGGAATTGCTGGCAAATAAACCACCACATAAAGCTGTGCAATCCTAAGAGAGACAGAGAGAGAGAGATATTTCAGTTAAAAATCACAGACAGATATGAGCTCTAATGCATCAATACTCAGTTCAAGCATTCAACAGTCAATATCAGTCTACATCTATTTAGTGTGTGTATGTAAATATTGTATAATGACCTATAGTTGCTCTCTATTAAGATGGTTTACGAAGACATGCCTTGTGTCCTCGTGATTTAAAATGCTTAGAAATCATACTTAACAAGGTCTTTTGACATTCAAAATTTGCCACAGGTTTCCTGTGAGGATCGGGTTTAGGGGTAGGGGATAAAATACATTTGGTTGTTATCACAGAAGGGCTTTATTCTGTGAACCGCCTGGATGTACTTTATACATCCTATTACACAACCAGTCTTACCAACTTAGCCATTTTATTTTGCTAGATTTAGCAACCTTTCATACTACCCTAGCAATATTTTATTTTTTAAATAAACCTAGCCACAAATTTAGCAATGTTTAAAATTCATTTGGCTACTTTTAAAAAGTAACTCAAATCAAAAGATCAGTAGTGACTGCAGGCTTAACACCTCTTTGACACTGCACACACTAACAAAGCAGAAGAAGAGCATAAACAGCACATGTTTTTTTTTTCGGTGCCCATGTTAAAAAATTTGAGATTTTAAACTGTACACAATAGCAGCCATCATTATGGTGCCTTGAGAAAGCCAACATACTGTACTACATGAACTTCTTCTTCTCCTTCTTCTAAGACACATATCCTCCTAGACCGTTCATACTACAACCACCAAACTAACTCCAAACCTCCAAACTATACTGAATTAAGTTGCTATATCGTTTCCAACTGATCCGACTTGCGGTTTTCCGAAAACTATCCCGGAAAATTCAGAAAAGTCTCATTGACTTAACATTGGACCAACCTTTGGACCTTATAACTTTGCACCAGAGTGTGATACAGACTTAAGGTTGGGCCCATTTAACTCAGACTACCAATCTGTCAATCACTGAAGACCTTTTTAACTCACTAGCCACACCCTAGCAACTGTCCCATAGACTTCCATTATAAAAAAACTGCCATTGACTTCACATTGGACATTCTAACAACATACCAAGTCATACTAGAAACACTAATGACATACCAATCCATACTAGAAACATACTAATCCATACTAGAACTTTACTTTTCTAGTTTAAGCATCAGGTCTATTTTTACAGCGCTGCTTATGATCAGTTAAAGTGACAAAGCTATGAAAATGAGCAAAAACACATTGAATGAGTAGTTTACCCAATAAGTGCATTAATAATATGCACTGATTTTTGAATAGACAATTGAATTAACTTAATTGATCAAAAAAGTACAACAAATATTCCAAAACACTTTTTTTTTGTGGCCTAAACTACAAAACCAAACTTCATGCAATGACGTCACAAAGTCATTTAGCAACTTTAAGAAATTGTTAGCAACGCCTTTAGAAACTTCCTCTGTGTACATGACTACTTGCGAAAAAACGTAAACATTAGAGACAAAACATTGTTCTGAGGCGCATTATTTATTCTTTAATTAACAGCAACGCAGACAGGAATGAAAACATCTGAAGCATCTGGAGCATACACAATCCTACATATTATTCAGTCACAAGCTGTGACAAGCTGAGTCAAAAACAACTGTGTAAGAGACAAGTATATAAATATGGATGTGATTGTATTCACTGATGGTCTAAAAGATTCTAAGTACTAAGATGAGCCTGTGTTATTGGTTCCAGTTGTTATCTTGGAATAACATACATGGGTATGCTGTGAATGACCAATCATAATCAACTATTCCAAACATTTGTGTAATAAGGCCACATAACAAGTGTTTTTTACAGTATAAAATACATTACGGCTATAGAGAGTCCTTGCAAACCACATTTACAATTGTGTGTGTGTCTGTGTTAAAGAGTGTGCGGGTCACCTGGCCACCTCAGGGTCCTGTCCCAAATAGAGAAGGAGAGGTTGGGTGTTCAAGAGCAAAGCCCAGCAGGGCAAACTGAAGAGTGTCAGAATTACGATGCCTCTCTGCAGGATGATCCCAACACGGAGAAGATTCTTGCTCCCGAATGTCTGAGGGAAACATCCAAGATGTGACACTTGCCGAAATCAACATTTACCAAAATGGCTACATTTCCTGCAATACCAAAAAAATCTAATATAAATAAATAATAATAATAAAGATATAGTTTTAGCAATATTTTGTGTATCTAATTTAGTAAAGAGCTTTAAATTAAAAAGAGACTGCTCCAAAGTTGGTTTTGGTTCTCTGGATTTGCGATGTATGTGGAACAAAGGCCAGCTAGTAAGTGCTGTGCAGGTAAACCTCACTCCTCTGACCTCTAAAGGTGCTCTAGCGACAGATGCTAGAGGCCATGGTCTTTAGCATTCTTGTTAGAGCAACCGACTCCCATGAGAAGGATCGCCGGTTCGATCCAGCTCGGAGCGGGTTGGGTGTTGTAGGACCGGCGGGGTTACATATGTATGTAGAGTATTTATATATGTATGCAAAATATACATTTTATATATATACAAATTTTTGTCCAATATTTAAAGTATATTTATGTTGATCTATTTCAAATAAATAGTCTAAATAAAAATATTATTTGAAAATTTGAACACAGTAAATAATGAAAAAAATTAAACACTAATAACATCTATAACATCCACAAGACATAATAATTTCGAAGTGGTCTTTTAATTGTATCATTATTTTATATTAATTGTATCATTTATTATTAAACAATATTTATTATTTTTTATATATAAGGTTGCATTCTTAAATCAATACATCCAGGATTGATCTGTATTTAAATACACTAATATATATTTACCATTTTATTATAAGTTGTAATTAAAACTATTTTGACTGTATTTGACTATTTTTTACAAGCAAACACATACAAAAATGTGTTATGTGCATTAATGTGCAACTATTTGTGAAATTTAATAGCAATTAATCAGTGCAATTTGTTTCTACATCACATCATTTCAGTATTATGTACATGATATGAGTCAAAGATATCTCGGAAGTGTTTTTATTAACATAGAAAGCATATTAAATGTATATTAATATAAAAGCATTTACTTTATGTCGTTCATTCATTCATTCATTTTCTTTTCTTTTCGGCTTAGTCCCTTTATTAATTAGGGGTTGCCACAGCGGACTGAAGTGCCAACTTATGTAGCATATGATTTATGCAGCAGATACCCTTCTAGCTGCATCACTGAGAGACACCCATACACTCATTCACACACATACACTACAGACAATTTAGCTTAGCCAATTCACCTATAGCGCATGTGTTTGGACTGTGGGGGAAACCGGAAACCCGGAGGAAACCCACTCGAACATGGGGAAAACATGCAAACTTCTTGCTGTGAGGCGACAGCGCTACTGCAATTGTATATGTTTGCATGTGTATGTATGTGTGTGTGTGTGTGTGTGTGTGTGCGTGTGTGTGTGTGTGTATATATTTTGTAATTATTTTTTTTGTTTTGTTTACAATGTAAGGGTGAAATAATAGGACATTGTCATTCAGCGTATGTATGTTTATTTTCAAATGAAACAGAACGTACTGTGTAAAAGAATATTTCAAATTTTAGGGTAAGGGTTTCAAGGATAGTGTACAAAAATAAAGTGATTTCTTTTTTAAATTCACCAGTTTATTTAGAGAGCCTTTCAAAGTGTTTTAAAAAAAAAAAGAGACTAATAAAGTGTTTTTTTTTGTCAGTGTCTCTTTATTTGGGCTTTTGGTTTATTATTTTAATAGTCAGTTGGAGTGCTGTTTGTATAATAAAACGCACCTGTGATACCAAAGTGTCACATGCCAAAGCAAGTCCCAATCCCGTCGCTGCAGCTGTAACATTAATTGTCTGCAAAACAAATGCATTAGACATTCTTTGTAAGCTTGGAAATTATTGCTAACTACATCGCACATATTAAAATATTGTCAGTGCACATTTCGTCCAGCAGAAACTTTGACCTATGCAAACTTACAGCTGAGGCCATGGCGTAACCGGCCAGCACAGTGTTCCCTAGGCGGCCACAGAACATTGTCACCACAAAGAAAAGGAGGAAATTCAGGAACCGGCACACAAGCTAAGAACACAAACAAAGAAATATTTAGCTCAAAACGAAGATGAAAGTGCTGGACTCAAACGGAAAAGGGTTATTAAAGTCCACAGTCACTCAGACGAAAAACAAAGACAAAAGAGTGAGTAACAACACTTTCTCACTTTCTCAGTTTGTCTAAATCCACTTCGGGTTTAAAACTAAATATATAAAAAAAAAAAATTCCCAATTTGATAACTAACATAAAATACAACAAATAAACTTTCCAAAAGGATACAAGTAAGCTGTGACATGACTGTATGACAGCTTTTAATGTTATCTGATCTAATAATATATCACTTATATATCAGTCAATAAAATGAAATGATTAAATTTCAAAGTTTTTTATGGATTAATAAACTAATTTTGATGCTTGTGGTGACCATGATTACAACAATTTTAAGTTTGAACAAGCAGCAAAAATACATTTTATAAAAAATACATACAAAATGGGTACCATAGTTCTAATAATAGCATAACAGCACAGTTTTAAAATGTGTCTCATCTGCACAGTTGAAATATCCAACTGGTTAGTGTCTATAGTTAGTGAAACATTAACCCCTTAACTGTCAGCATCTTTTAGTAAATTTGTAAAAAAAAAAAGTGTCTAAACCTGAACTTATCTTGACAAACTATAAATGGAATCTGCATATATTACTGCATATATAACACTTTTAACGATTTGCTAAAGAATTTACAGTAACATAATGTACTTCGCCAGTAACAGCAGCAGTTCGCCAGTAACTTACTGTAAATAAAACTGTAATTACATTTACATTATCATTTATATTACTATATTTGTATATACAAAATGTTATGTATATCATTACTGTAAAATATACAGTAATTTTCACAATGCAACTATAAAATACAGGAACACACTGCATAACTGTCCTACAGTGAAATACAGTTCATTTTACAGTTAAACACTGTGTAATTTACAATAAAAGTGTGGACTCAAAAATGTGGGGTGACATTTAAGGCATTAAAGAGCTGTCTAAACTGCTAAATACCAGTCTAGGGATTAAAATAATAGCAGATTTACCTCAATATTAACATATACTAAAATCTCATATGAAAACTTTTTTTCTGTCAGAAACTTTTGCTATTGTTAAATTTACAACAATATTTTAAAAAGATATTTGACATTTGGCTTGATTTTTTTCCTACGTGTATATAAGTGTAAATACTTGAAATTAAGATTTATGCAGTTGAGATCAGAATTATTAGCTCCCCTTTGAATTTTTTTTCTTTTTTAAATATTTCCCGAATTATGTTTAACAGAGCAAGGACATTTTCACAGTATGTCTGATAATATTTTTTCTTCTGGAGAACGAATGCTGTTTGTTTTGTTTCAGCAAGAATAAAATAAGTTTTTAATTTTTTAAAAACCATTTTAAGGTCAAAATTATTAGCCCCTTCAAGATATATTTTCTTTTGATAGTCTACAGAACAAACCACTGTTATACAATAATTTGCCTAATCACCCTATTCTGCTTAGTTAACCTTATTAACCTAGTTAAGCCTTTAAATGTCACTTTAAGCTGTACAGAAGTGTCTGGAAAAATATCTAGTCAAATATTATGTACTGTCATCATGTTATTAGAAATGAGGTATTAAAACTATTATGTTCAGAAAAGAATTGAAAGAAATCTTCTCTACGTTAAACAGAAATTGGGAAAAAAATAAAACAGGGGGGTTAATCATTTCGACTTCAACTGTATGTCAAGTTAAACAAATATGCTTTCAACTGATGTTTCTTAGAATAGGACAATATTTGGCTGACATACAGTTATTTTAAAATTGGGAGTCCGAGGTTGCAAAAAAATTGAAATATTGAGAAAATCACCTTTAAAGTTGTCTAAAAGTTCATAGCAATGCACATTACTAATCAAAAATATAGTTTTGATAAATGAGCACAAGGAAATTTACTAAATGTTTTCATACAACATAGTCAATATTTAATATTCGAATGATTTTTGGCATAAAAGAAAAATCTGTAATTTTGACCCATTTTTGGCTATTGGTAAAAAAAAAAAACTTGTGCAACATAAGACTGTGGTCCAGTATCACATATTTGATTATGGCTGATATAGTACGTTTTGTTATGCAATAACGTGTACAAATGTTGTGTAATCCATGTGTGCTACATCTAACCCTGCATTCGTTTGTTCTCCTCTCACTCCAACAAAAGGGAATTTCATTTGTAACTTATTACACTAAAAGTGTACAGGTTTGTTGCTGCATGAAACATAAAAGTTGAATCAAGTTAACTTTTCAAGTAATGTACTTTGTCAATTTTAATTTCAAGTTGTAATCTGTATAACTTAATTAACTTACTAAATTAAGTTAAAATAACATAAAAACGAGCCATTTTGATCATATAATATTTTATTGTGTACTTGACTCAACTGATCTACTTAGAAAATCCCATAAAAGACAGACATATTTCAATATGGTATTATTGCATGCAAGACTGAAGGCATATCATGCAAGATTATGCAAGCATTTAACAATCAAATATCCCATCATCCGGGATTAATTTGCATTCAAACAGACATGCATGAAGAAAAACTACACACCAGCACACAAAGCCACTACATTTCTCTCATGGCGCTCAGTTTTCACACAGGACAAGCGTAGCATATTATCATGAAGTGAATGCGACAGAAGCCTCACCAGGGGTCCCGTCATGCGCAGGATGTGGTACAGCTCTTCTCGATACACCAGAGGGATGCAACGCCTCATGAAACCACAGCAAAACAGCTTGGCACTGGGCTCCATTGACAAATTGTCAGTTCCCGGACTGGAGACGTCCATGATCTTCTTCTCAGCACTGATCCTCCAAGTCACTGTTAGGGGCCCGTGTGTTGCTTCATAGACTTCGAGAGGCCCTTCCACAGCTGTTCGTTCCCCAGGTCCAAATTCAGCACCTTTGAAGGCTTACCGATTAACCGAGGTGAAGACAATGACGCTTTGATTTAATCCACAGGATGGGAGGAGGATGTTTGCAGTCCTCGCAGAAAGTTGCATTGTGTGACGATTGATTGTTTCACGAGATCAATCAGTTTTTTCAAGATACAGTTTAAGTTGATTAATGACACATGTATGGGGTGTAAAGGCACATTAGAGCAATGATAAGTAGCAGATATAGTGAGAAAATGTTTGGGCTGTGTAAAAATGTTAAACTGAATGACATTTTAGAAGGTGTCTTCTGGAAATCATGGTCAAATTGTAAAATATAATACAACTAGTGTAAAATTGCTTTGCACTTCTTGTTTTTATGTTTGAAAAAGCCTTTTCATGTCTCTTTTACACTCACACACATTTGTTTTTGTGATTTGTGGGGACATTCAAAAGGTTTCCATTCTGTTTATACTGTATAAATGTATTTTCTATCACACTACCCCAACTTTATTCTTAAACTAAACTCTCACGTGAATCTCTGTGCATTTTTACCTTCTGAAAAAAACACACACACTCTGTATGATTTATAAGCCTTTTGAAAAGTTGATCAATGACAACATGTATGGGATGTAAAAGTTCATTAAAGGATAGGTTGTGGATATAGTGAGAAAATGTTTGGAGTGTGTAAAAATGTTAAACTGAATGACATTTTAGAGGGTGTCTTCTGGAAATCATGGTCAAATTGGAAAATTATAATACAATTATAGTGTAAAATTGCTTTGCACCTCTTGTTTTTATGTTTGAAAAACCTTTTCATTTCTCTTTGACACACACATTTATTTTTGTGATTTGTGGGGACATTCAATAGGTTTCCATTCTGTTTATACTGTATAATTGTATTTTCTTATTCTTAAACTAAACTCTCACATGAATCTCTGTGCATTTTTACCTTCTGAAAGAAATAAAACACACATTCTGTATGATTTAGAAGCCTTTTGAAAAATGGGGACATGGGAAATGCCCTTAAAAGTCACCTTCTCCTTGTAATACCTGTCAATGTAACCATACCAATGTAATTATACAAATTTATGTCTTGATATCACAACCACACACACATACAGCTATTTACTGATTAAAAAGGGCGTTCACTTGAAAATAAAAAGTTAAAACATATTTGAAATAAAGATGCATGTAAACTCTGGATTACGTTTGATGATGATTCTCACAAAAATGCGTTTACTGTTTTAAAGAACTGCCAACAAACCATTAAACCAATCCTGACCTTACTGTATATAAATATCATACGCATCTGTTCACTACTGTAAACACACAGTGACAAAACACAAATGAAATATAAATAGAGTAAGTATTAAGAGGAGCCTATCATTATGATTTAAGTGTTAATGTCTGATGGCCACATACTGTAAATATAACACCACTAACACTTGCAAACTCCTACAAAACATGTTTTTTTTCACCTGCATCGTATGTTATCACATGATTGAATGAGTGTTATCAGTGGTTATCAGCTGATAGATATGGGCCAGTACACTGTAAAAAATTATATGAACAATTAATAAATGGAATAATTCATTTAAATAATTCTCGTTAACTTCCAGCTGCAGCCGTATGTGATCTATTGCTGATTAACCATGTGGATGGATGATTACAGCCTTCTAAGCCTACCAGAGGAACCCTACTGACCCATATCTATCAGCTGATAACCACTGATAACACCCATTCAATCGAGTTATAACATTCAAATCAGACGTTTTCTTTAGCAAACATCCATCATAAAACACATGTTAAACATGCAGCAATATTGAAAAATTACTATATAAAAACACAGCACTAGTGTGTATGACAAGACACCACATAGACAACATGTTTGAATGATAATAATGGAAATTTTAACCTTATTACTTTGATTACAACTGTCATCAATCAACGTTTTACTATAGCGAGACGTTAGTTTGCTGTATCTCTACAGTCTTTTTAACAGGGACTTTTTTTACAGAGGAAAAAAAACACATTTTTATATTAAATATAATAATTATACTTATTACTATGTAACATACTGTACAGTACCACAGTTACAGTGGCTCTACAACCACCCCAGCTATGGAGTGACTCTTTTCTTTTTTGTTACTTTACTTAAAGACTTTAGTCAAGTTAGACATCATATTGAATTTAACCCAGATGGAAATGTGCTATGAGTGACAACATTTACAATGGCAGGCAATTTTCACAGTTTACAAATTTGTTTGAGGAGTGTTTTTTTTTTTTTTATCAGAAAAAAAAATTCATCAGCTAAACATCTATTGAATCCACTGAACTTCCTTTCCTCATAGCCTTGTGTTCACTCCTGTCACCGATTAAAAATGGCACCGCCTTGAGTAGTTTGCTGAATCATACAGTAGATTGGTGAAATGTTTACTAGTGAACTCTGCACTCTCCGAATGTACAAAAACTGCTGCTTTGGCACTAAAAAGGCACACATTTATTTGATTTACCCCTAAAGGGTGCATATTAGTCCTTCAGGTCCAAATAGAATTTGTGCTTGCAGGAATCCACAGAAAACCCACAGATTTTTGGGCTCATTTGTTTATTTTGTTGTATCTGTTTTTGCATCATTCAAGCCTCTATAACTTTTTTATTTTTTTATTTTGAGCATTATAAGCTCTAAATGATGGATAGTAAAGCCCAAAGATAATTAAAAAAAAAATTGTTTTTAAGCAACTGCGAGAAAGTGCCTGAGATGGTGAGGGTGAGAAGAATAGCGATATAGTCTCAGAAAACTCAGAAACTGCATGATATCTTCATCAAATTTGAAATATAAACTTATTAGACACTCGGCTTTCAAGACATATGTTTTCTAGGTTATTACAAGACTCGTGTGTTTGTATATGAAAAAACAAATATTGAACAGTATAATTTTTGTTTCTCATTACTTTTGCATGAATAACTTTTTATATTTTTTAACATTAAAAAAAATTGATGGATTACAGTAAAGTTTTCCAATGAAACCCAATTTAGTTTTTTCCTCACTGGGGTCAAGAACTGTTACTATTTTAAGTTAGGTAGGTTTAAATCCCCACGAAAGAGTGCTGGCTAACAGGTTAAATGTGTGTAAATATATATTTATTAATTACATTTTCACATTAATTTCAGTAACGTTATGGAATAATATGCAAATGTTTAGATCATTTATGTATATGTAAATACACTAAATAATTAAGCATTTTATTTTATTTTACAAACTTTTATTTAGCAGAAATAGCTTATTAAATCTGCAGATTCTGTCTGGGCGTATTTATGATACCCACTAGTACAATGTGCACATTAGTACATAAATAGTACAAAGGATGCTGAAAACTGTATGTTTTGCCTCAACATGATGCCCATATGCCTCAATCACAGAAACTGTTAAGCCATTTTAAGACTTTTTAAAATAAGATAGAACCAGCATCAGATATTTAATATTTTTTGTTAATTTATACTACAGTAGTTTATATGTAGCTTTTCAAATTAAAAGTACAAAAACAGACAATAATATTTTAATAAGCTATAATATATTATTTAATCATCTAATTGGGAGTAAAAACTGCAATGTTTGTTGCATAAATTCTCAAATTTCTATTCTCAAAGCATTTCTATTCATCGAAAAGGATTAAAAACTATACTACACAACACAACTGTTTTCAACTCATAAGAAATGAGCAGCAAACTAACATATTTGAATGATTTGATCATCCGACACTGAATACTGGAATAGTAAATGCTTTGTTATCGCAGAAATAAAGCATTTGTACAAAATATTTCGACAGAAAACGTGATATTTCAAAATGCAGTATCTCATGACATCACTGTATTTTTGATCAAATAGATGGGGCCTTCTTTCAAATTTTATGCATGTAAAACACACACACATACACATGCAGATACATGCACACACACACACACAACCATATATACTGTATATGGTTTAAGAGGACTATCCATATTGGCATAATGTAATTTAAATTGTAAACAATGCTTAATATATGGTCCATATACCCTCTCTATATAATATCTACCCCTAAATTTGGAATGTCAATAATCCCCATTAAGTACATTTTATTACCATTGATTTTTAGTGAGCTGAAATCCCCTTTGATTACAGGCATATATATATATATATATATATATATATATATATATATATATATATATATATATATATATATATATATATATATATATATATATTTGTTTTTTGTTGTTGTTTTTTTGCGTGCCAGGTGCATTGTTTGCATGTTAGCTCTCATTTCTGCTTTTCATGACTCACGCAGCTGCTATTTCAATGTTCAAGCTAGAGCCACAAAAATGACTTTAACATTTCAAAAGCCAGCATTTGATTATCATCACGACCTGCTTTCAATTGTCCTTTCCTAGTAATGTCACTGTAATTGTACATCTATTTTGATTTGTTTCTTCATCCTCGGTCACACAGACATTCACAAACAAATCAGTGAATCATCAGTCAGGTTCCAAGAATACATTTCATAAGTAACTAATACCTAAACCTACGTACATTAGACTCGCGATGTGTTGGATCATCATATAGATTTGATTTTACAAAAAAGGATTACTTTTTTAAGGACAGAAGCAAACATTAACATGTCTTTCCATTCTCCTCGCACCAACCTTTGAACCTGTGCGATGTTCACAAAGCTGAAACGTCTGGCTGCATTTCAAGAACAAAAAAAAGTAAGAAAGAAAAGAAGAAAATGTGTTGAAACAGCTGCTCTGAGTTCCCACAAAGCTGGCCTCATGAATTTTAATACTGTAAATGTGTGATGAGTAACAACTTACACATGAATGTGTGTGTGTGTGTGTGTGTGTGTGTGTGTGTGTGTGTGTGTGTGTGTGTGTGTGTGTGTGTGCGTGTGCGTGTGCGTGTGCGTGTGTGCGTGTGTGTGTGTGTGTGTGCTGCTAGACAGAATGCTTGATTCTTGCTTGATTCTCACTCTTTTACTTTAACTATTTATGTAAGATGTGGTTTTATTGCAATGTTTTGTGTCCTGTAACCTCCCAAAGAAAATACAGCCCAGACAGAAGCTTGTCTGTATTAATTTCTTGTTTATCTTTTTCACTTTTGCAAATTAAAATGAAGTTAGCATTTATTTAATTTATATTTCATCTTTTTTGTTGTAATTTGGCATGTAATACAACTGCTATATTTAATTTATTATTATTATTTATTTCAATTGCTTTTATATCTACAGTAATTCGTTTAATTAATTTCACATGTATTATTTTAACTGAAGGTTGCACATGAATGAACATCGGAACATCTGTTTAATCATGCTTTTTTTTTTTTTTTTTAAACAAACTAACCATGAATAAATTATTTACAGACTGGTAGGGTTTTTGATGCATGCAATGGTGAAATATAGAAAAATACACGCAAAAAGATTGTATTATAATTTCTTCCTTTTATTAATCAGAAATGTTAACATAATAATGCTATAGGCTTAGTGTAAAACAGGTAAAGACTCTCATTTTCTTTTTTTTTTTTCTTGTGCAGAATGTGGTATTTTCTTTTCTCATTAGTACCGAACATGTTCAGTAGAAGGGAATTGCTATGTTCAAGGTGACTGTGTGAAAAAATTACTTTCTGGACCATGAATCCCTGGGGAAAAGGTGAAGATGTAATGGATTATGCCATTTTTACTCCTCAAGAATCTCAGTAAAACACAAGTCAAATACATCTGTAATTGATTCTGCTTCCAGCTGGGAATAATAAAATGTCATTTATTCATTCACTTCCCTTCAGGTTAGCCTCTATTTCAGATGTCGCCAAAGCGGAATGAACCGCCAACTATTCTGGCATATGATTTACGCAGAGGATACCTTTCCAGTCACAACCCGGCCTATTCACTCTCACATCACATATGCACTATTTTGTTTACCCAATTCACCTATAGCGCATGTCTTTGGATTGTGGGGGAAACCAGTGCACCCGGAGGAAACTGGCGCGAACACGGGGAAAACATCCAACTTCCACACAGAAATGCCAACTGGCACAGCCGCGGGACTCGAACCTACGACCTTCTTGCTGTGAGGCGACTGTGTCACCCCACATTTAAATAAACTAAATAATTATCTACACAAAAAAAGAAAAGGGAAAATGAGAATGATATAATATATTTGTTTGGCTTTCTTTCCATTTTTATATAGCTTTTTTACACAGCAATGGCTGGTGAGTGTATATGTTGTTGTACTGTATATACAGCATACAGTATATGAGTACACCCTCCACAAATTTCTCTTTCATTCATTCTCTTTTCGGCTTAATCCCTTTATTAATCCCCGGTCGCCACAGCGGAATGAACCGGCAACTTATCTAGCATATGTTTTTACACAGCGGATGCCCTTTCAGCCGCAATTCATAACTGGAAAACATCAACACACACTCATTCACACACATACACTACGAACAATTTAGTCTACCCCATTCACCTTTACCACATGTCTTTGGACTTGTGGGGGAAAACGGAGCACCCGAAGGAAACCCACGCGAACATGGGGAGAACATGCAAACTCCACACAGAAACGCCAACTGACCCAGCCGAGGCTCAAACCAGCGACCTTCTTGCTGTGAGGCGAATGTGCTATCCACTGCGCCAATGTGCAGAAAAATCTCTCATTTAAATGATTATTTTCTATAGGAAGCTGTACAGTGTTATATTTGTGCATATACATAGATTTGTCAGTACTAGAGCCAAATCTGGAGCTTATCTAACAACATAACTTACAATAATGGTTCAAAAATTTGTAGCCCAAATATATATCTAAGGGAAAAATATTAAATAGCATTTTCAAAAAAAGCAAAAATCAAGAGAAACAAAAAATATATACAATTTTGTTGAAATGCTGTAGTTTGTAATTTATCTGCAATATTTTGCATGAATTTAAATGTATTATCTTTCCATTTCTAAAGATGTTTTGTGACTAAAATATTATTTTAATAAATATATCGGTTTAATAAATCCGTTTTGTTCAAATGCACCAATAAAAATGACCCATATTCACTGAGAAATGGATGAAAATATTCATTTTCAAAAAGGGGTGTACTCATTTATGCTGAGCACTCTACTGTATATGTAAAGCTTCAGCAGATTTTAAAATTGTGGGATAATCTAGAAAATAAATCTAACCATATTTTTCCCTCCTCTGATATTAGAACCCTTTGTAAATATGAGCAAAGAAGGCTGTGAAAAAATGCCTTTATTGTTTAAAATATTGATCCTTTTGCTCAAAATATTTTTAAAAAAGAGCTCTGCTCTTATTCATTTATTCATTCATTTTCTTTTTGGCTTAGTCCCTTTATTAAAAAGGAGTCGCCACAGCGGAATGAACCAACTTACCCAGCATATGTTTTACGCAGCAGATTCCCTTCCAGCTGCAAACCATCACTGAGAAACCATACACACTCATACACACGCATACACTACGGCCAATTTAGCTTACCCAATTCACCTGTACCACAAGTCTTTGGACTTGTGGGGGAAACCAGGGCACCCGGAGGAAACCCACACAAACACGGGGAGAACATGCAAACTCCACATAGAAATGCTAACTGATCCAGCCGGGGCTAGAACCAGCAATACCTAGTATACCCATTTTTAGTATACCTCCCCCATGAAAAAATACTGTAGTGATTTATAACAAATATTAAGTGTTTTAAACCATTCTAAAGTAAAGTACTTGAAATAATAATAGAATTCAATAGTCATGCTGTTGATACAATAATTACAGTAATATAAATACCCAATATTGTAATTAAAGTTTTCTACAACTTCATATTATACCACAGTTTACTGTAGTAAAAACTAAATTATTTGACATTTTTATCACAGCTTATCAGTTCACTAGGTAATAATATAGTATACTGCAGCATTCATTAACAAATTGTTGTTCGCTTAGTATCTATTTCAAAGGTCACTACAACGGACACACTCATTCACACACACTCATACACTATGGACAATTTAGTTTATTCAATTCAGCTATAGCGAATGCCTTTGTACTGTGGGGGAAACCGGAGCACCCGGAGGAAACCCACGTGAACACAGGGAGAACATGCAAACTCCACACAGAAACTCCAACTGATGCAGCCGAGGCTCAAACCAGCGACCTTCTTGCTGTGAGGTGACAGTGCTAACCACTGAGCCACAATGCCACCCTAACAAAGTGTTGTAAATACTATAATATAAATAGTGCACCTTACTATAGAATTGTTCATAAACACTATAGTATTTATAGTATATACAGTATTTACTACCTCTGTTAGTCTCATGTTAATTTCCCAACGAGCAACTTGATGTTAAAATGATATCAAAAAAACGTTTAAAAAAAAAATCAAGGCAGTTTCCATGCATTACAGGGACACAACATCCAGTGTAAGGTTGTCATATATAATGAATAAATTTTAAATTAATTTCTGTGTCGCTATTTTGGTGGTCAAAAAGGCATCAGGGTTTTGACATCAAGTCAATGTGCCTTTTTATTTACGTGTTTTTGACTGGGTTGCCAAGAGGGCCAGCTTTTGCGTGGGGCAGTAGAGTCTACAGTGTGATCAGCTAGAGCTCTAGGCTTATATAGACACTGAAGTGGAATGAATGAGTGATGAAGGTGTGGTAAAGTTGGAGTCCAAAGTAAAATTTGCAGCAGTATAGTTAAACACCTGAGGTAATGGCACAATGAGATGAACGGTTATCCCTCCAGCGAGGATGAGGAGAGCGGCGAGGGTGGTCAAACCCCTCCTGAGGACCAGTTGAGAGGTGGACAGCAGAACTGGAGGCTTTTCCTCCACGCCAGTCTCGTTTGGTTCCACGGTCGGATCAGCTGTGCTCACAGTCATGTACTCTTCCCCATTCTGACAGCAGACAAAACAGATTAGAATTTCTGAGATGTTTCGCGTTAAGATAAAGTAAGAGTCAATAGAAATACCTCTCTGTGTCTCGGGGTGACATTATCAGGAGCTGTCATTGCAGAGATTTTACTCCTTCCAGCACGTTCCACTGCCTAAAAAGTTATCATATGATGAAATACAGTGTATTATTCAGAAGAGGATCAAAATGACTTAACACCAAGTCATTTATTTTCCATATTTTAATATGGGGATTTTAATATTCACATTGATAATCCAGAAATCAATGCTGTAAAAGAACTGAAGACTGTTTTGAACACTTTTGATCTGACTAAGCATGTTAAAGGACCCACACACAATCATGGACACACTCTTGATCTACTTATAACTAAGGGTTTACACATTTCATCGACTGTTCTTAAGGATGTTGCACTATCTGATCATTTCTGTATTTTCTTTGACATATTGATCACTCTAGCTATTAAAGACAGATCTGTCCCTGTCAGAAAGAGATGCCTAAATGAGAACACTAGTGAGCAGTTTATGAAGGCCATTTCGCTAGCACCAAGCATATCTGCAGACTCTGTTGACTCTCTCCTTAATTTGTTTAACTCTAAAGCTAAGAATGTCAAAGATGACATTGCTCCTGTTAAAGCCAAAGCCAAGAAGATGACTAGCAGACAGAGAGCCCCTTGGAGAAACGCAACAGCAATTCAAATGATGAAAAGACAGTGCAGAAAAGCGGAGCGTATGTGGAGGAAGATGAAACTAGTAGTCCATTATGATATCTATAAAGACAGTCTTCATGCTTTTAATGTGGAACTAAACACTGCTAGGCAGGATTTCTTTTCAAACCTTATAAACAGCAACGTAAACAATGCTCGTAAACTCTTTGCAACAATAGAAAAACTCACAGTCGAATTCCCAGTGAACTACTTTCTGAAAGCAAATGTAATGAGTTTGCTCATTTCTTTACTGACAAGATCAATAATATCAGAAAAGAAATCAGCTCATCCAATCTGCCAAGTTGTGTCGAAGTCAGACTAGCTCAACCACAACTTAAGAAATCAGACATTATGTCCGATTTCATGGCAATTAATGGTAAAATCTTAGAAGAGATCGTGCAAGTTATGAAAACATCAACCTGCAGTCTTGACACGCTCCCTACATCATTCTTTAAAACGGTGTTTACCTGTTTAGAAATGGATCTTCTAAAAGTGGTAAATGCTTTACTTCTCTCAGGGATTTTTCCAAACTCACTTAAAACTGCAGTTGTTAAACCCCTCTTGAAGAAGAGCAACCTGGATAATACCCTATTGACCAATTACAGGCCCATCTCAAATCTCCTTTTCATTGGCAAAATCTTTGAAAATGTTGTTTTTAACCAGGTTAACAAGTTCTTAAACTTCAAGGGGTGTTTAGACAATTTTCAATCTGGTTTCAGACCACATCACAGTACAGACAGCGTTCTTATAAAGATAATCAATGATATACGCCTAAATACAGATTCAGGCAAACTAACAGTGCTGGTACTGCTCGATCTCAGTGCTGCATTTGACACTGTCGATCACAGCATACTTCTGGATAGGCTGGAGAACTGGGTTGGGCTGTCTGGAACGGTCCTCAAATGGTTCAGATCTTACCTTGAAGGGAGAGGTTACCGTGTCAGTATAGGTGACCATAGGTCAAGGTGGACACCCATGACATGTGGAGTCCCACAAGGCTCGATTCTGGCACCTCTCCTGTTCAACCTTTATATGCTCCCACTGAGCCAAATAATAAGAAAAAAACAAATCTTCTACCACAGCTATGATTATGACACTCAGATCTACCTAGCATTACTGCCTAATGACTACAGCCCCAATGACACCCTCTGCCAATGCATTGATGAAATTAACAATTGGATGTGCCAAAACTTTCTTCAGTTAGACAAAGATAAAACTGAAGTCATTGTGTTTGGGAACAGAGATGAGGTTCTCAAGGTGAATGCGTACCTTGTTTCTAAAGGTCAAACAACAAAAAATAAGGTCAAGAATCTTGGTGTGACTCTGGAGTCAGATCTGAGTTTCAATAGTCACGTCAAAGCAGTTAGTAAATCAGCATACTATCATCTCAAAAACATTGCAAGAATTACATGCTTTGCTTCCAGTGAGGACTTAGAGAAACTTGTTCATGCTTTTATCAGCAGCAGGGTGGATTACTCTAACGGCCTCCTCACTGGTCTTCCCAAAAAGACAGTCAGACAGTTGCAGCTCATCCAGAACGCTACGGCCAGAATTCTGACCAGAACCAGGAAATTAGTGAACATCACACCTGTCCTCAGGTCTTTACACTGGGTCCCAGTTACATTCAGAATAGATTTTTAAGTATTATTACTTGTCTATAAATCACTAAATGGCCTAGGACCTCAATACATTACAGATATGCTCACTAAATACAAAACTAACTGATCACTCAGATCTTTAGGATCATATAAACTAGAAACTCCAAGAGTTCAGTCAAAGCAGGGTGAATCGGCTTTCAGCTAATACGCCCCTCGCTGCTGGAATCAGCTTCCAGAAATGATCAGATGTGCTCCAACATTAGGCACGTTCAAATCAAGACTGAAAACACATCTGTTTAGCTGTGCCTTTACTGAATGAGCACTGTGCTACGTCCGGCAGATCGCACTATTATGTTTTTCTCTTCTTTTTCATTTTTTTATGACACATTTTATCTGTTGTTATGCTTATTTATTTATTTATTTATTTTTATTATTTATTTTTATTTCTCTTATACTTGTTTCTTTTATTCCTGTTTATGTAAAGCACTTTGAATTGCCACTGTGTATGAAATGTGCTATATAAATAAACCTGCCTTGCATTGCCCATATAAAACAATACTTACTATAGCAACTTATTTTTATATTTTTCATTTTATTATTTAGACAGTGTAAGCTACTGGATAATGTTAATAAACAGCAGTTTAGTCATTGCCTTATCACATTTTGTTGAGTTTAAGTTAAGTAGACTCTTCGGTTGGGGTTAGGGTTAGTGTAAGTTGACATGTACTTGCAAAGTTTCTTATAGTTTCTTATATGTCTGTCGAAGGAGCATTATCAGCAGTTCCTCGTATTATTAGATCAAGAAACAAACGTACTGTGTGCTCCAAAAATAATCTATTAAGAATTAAACCAGAAAAAACACGAAAAAGTGAAAATACAAATTTCATGAAGCTTGGTCTCCTAAACATCAGGTCACTAGCACCTAAAGCACTTATCATAAATGAAATAATAACAGATAACAATCTTAATGCACTCTGTCTTACTGAAACCTGGCTGAAACAAAATGACTATATTAGTTTAAATGAGGCAACTCCTCCAGGATTCTTATATAAACATGAGGCTCGTCAAACTGGTCGTGGTGGTGGAGTTGCGTCAATCTTTAGTGATATTCTTAATGTTAATCAGAGAAACGGACTTATGTTTAGCTCCTTTGAAGTACTAGCGCTTAATGTTGTCCTTCCAAACACTATGCAAAAACCTATGTTATCTCTCGCTCTAATCACCATATATAGACCTCCAGGACCCTATGTCAATTTTCTAAAAGAGTTTTCTGATTTTATCTCTGACTTACTAGTTAAAACTGATAAAATACTAATTGTAGGAGACTTTAACATCCACATAGATGACGCTAACGACACGTTAGGGCTCGCGTTTACGGACTTGCTGGTCTCACTAGGAATAAAGCAAAATGTTATTGGTCCAACTCATCGCCTAAAGCATACACTAGATCTAATTCTGTCTTATGGAATTGAGGTCACTGATGTAGACATTATACCACAAAGTGATGATATTACAGACCACTACCTCTTACTATATAAGCTGTGTTTACCTGAAATTAGCAGATCCGCTCCGATATATCGTCCTAGTAGAACTATTGTTCCATCCACTAAAGATGAATTTATAAATAACTTACCTGATCTTTCTCTACTTCGAAATGCACCCGCAAACGCAAATGACCTTGATGTAGTAACCAGCAGTATGGATGCCATCTTTACTAGCACTTTAAATACTGTGGCACCCATCAAACTAAAAAAGACTAGAGAGAATAAAACTACACCGTGGTATAATAGTCATACCCGCGCTCTCAAAACAGCAACCCGTGCCCTGGAACGTAAATGGAAAAAAACTAATTTAGAAGTCTTTAGAATTGCATACAAAGACAGTATGTCCAGCTATAGGAGGGCTTTAAAATCTGCCAGGGCTGAGCACCTCCGCAAACTGATAGAAAATAATCAAAACAATCCTAGATTCTTATTTAACACCATCGCTAAATTAACAAATAATCGGTCATCTTTGGAACAAAACGTTCCACCGCAAATTAGTAGTGATGACTTCATGAATTTTTTCAGTGATAAAATAGAAGGCTTTAGACAGAAAATAGGAGATATTAAACTTTCTGCACCGCCTTATACTTCAGATCCAGTAAACACGGCTCTGAATCTAAATAACCTACAGTGCTTTAAAATCATAGAACAGGAAGAGCTAGACAAAATTATAAATAGCTCTAAATCAGCTACGTGTATATTGGACCCAATTCCAACAAAGTTACTGAAAGAATTGCTACCTGTTATAGGAGAACCTCTTCTTAACATTATCAACTCTTCTTTATCTTTAGGCCATGTTCCAAATCCCTACAAGTTAGCTGTTATTAAACCTATTATTAAGAAACCACAACTGGAACCCAGCAACTTAGCTAATTATAGGCCTATTTCAAACCTTCCATTTATATCTAAAATACTAGAAAAGTTGTTTCTGCTCAATTATGCTCCTTTCTGCAGACCAACAATGTTTTTGAAGTGTTTCAGTCAGGTTTCAGAGCTCATCACAGTACAGAAACTGCATTAGTGAAAATAACCAACGATTTACTCTTAGCTGCTGACCAAGGGTGCATCTCGCTATTAGTTCTACTCGATCTTAGTGCGGCATTTGACACCATTGACCATGGTATCCTTATTAATCGCTTAAAGTCTACAGGTGTCCAAGGACAGGCCCTACAATGGTTTAAGTCATACTTATCTGACCGTTACCAGTTTGTAAATATAAATGGACAGCCTTCACAAATCAGCCCAGTAAAATACGGGGTGCCTCAAGGATCAGTTTTAGGCCCTTTACTGTTTACAATATACATGCTACCCCTGGGAGACATTATTAGAAGACATGGGATCAGCTTTCACTGCTATGCAGATGATACTCAATTATATATTTCAACTAAACCTGACGAGACGTCTAATCTGTCCAAGCTAACTGAGTGTATTAAAGATGTTAAAGACTGGATGACCAACAATTATCTTCTCTTAAACTCAGACAAAACAGAATTATTACTTATTGGGCCTAAATCCTGTACACAGCAGATCTCACAACTCGATCTACAATTAGAGGGATACAAAGTTAGCGTTAGTTCTACTATAAAAGATCTGGGTGTCATATTAGACAGCAATTTAACTTTTAAAAATCATATTTCCCATGTCACAAAAACTGCTTTCTTTCATCTGAGAAATATAGCTAAGTTACGAAGTATGCTATCCATCTCAGATGCAGAAAAGCTAGTCCATGCTTTTATGACTTCTAGGCTGGACTACTGTAATGCTCTGTTTGCTGGCTGCCCAGCATCCTCTATTAACAAACTTCAATTAGTACAAAATGCAGCTGCCAGAGTTCTAACCAGGTCTAGAAAATTTGATCACATCACCCCAATTTTATCCTCCTTACACTGGCTGCCTGTTAAGTTTCGTATTGAATTTAAAATATTGCTTCTTACATATAAAGCTCTAAATAATCTAGCTCCTGCTTATCTAACCAATCTTCTGTCTCGCTACAATCCAACTCGCTCTTTAAGATCTCAAAACTCAGGACTTCTGGTAGTACCTAGAATAGCAAAGTCGAGTAAAGGAGGTCGAGCCTTCTCATTTATAGCTCCTAAACTCTGGAATAGCCTTCCTGATAACGTCCGAGGCTCAGACACACTCTCCCAATTCAAAACTAGATTAAAGACCTATCTGTTCAGTAAAGCATACACTTAGTGCACCACTTAGGGGGCTTCCACACAGGTTATGCATCTTGCTGATATACACTGTGAACATCAGCTACGCTAATTATTTTCTTTATTCTCCATTTCCACCTGGGGATACTCTTCCCGAGGCCCTCAGACTATGCAGAGTCACTGATTCGATCCAAGACCAACGACGAGATGATCCCAAGGTTTCCATATCCTGGACCAGGCCGAATCCTGAGCAGCTACTGCGATGGTCATGGAAGAGTGGAGAACATGAGACTGTTTCCTATGACGCTCCAGAGACAGACGAGTCTTCGCTGAGGCCAGCTTCCAGCCTCCGCCACTGAGACTGCAGCTCTGCACAAGACGTTTGGCCAGCGGAGAAATTAAAATGGTCGTGCCCAACTGAGCCTGGTTTCTCTCAAGGTTTTTTTTCTTCACTTCCGCCTTTAGTGAAGTTTTTTTTCCCTCTCCGCTGTCGCCACTGGCTGGCATGGTTCAGGATCTGTAGAGCTGCGCATCGTTGGATTTGCTCTTCAATATTTGGACTCTCAGTAGTGATTATTAAACCACACTGAACTGAGCTAAACTGAACTGAACTTAAACACTACAAACTTAACTACACTGTTCCTATTTACTGTGACCTTTTATGTGAAGCTGCTTTGACACAATCTACATTGTATAAGCGCTATACAAATAAAGGTGAATTGAATTGAATTGAATTGAATTGAATTGAACATTAAGCAGACAGTCTAATAATACTCAAAGGAGAAGTAATTGGCAATTAGCCAATATATATATATATATATATATATATATATATATATATATATATATATATATATATATATATATATATATATATATATATATATATATATATGATTTGTATAATAATAGTAATAAGAAGAAAAATAAGAAGAGGAAGAAAAGGAAAAAGTTCATGTTCTGTCGTCAAAGTTGATTCAAATTAACCAAACTTCTAATATTTTAGTGGTTTTAGTGCAAACTGGAAAACAAACAACTATTTAGCTACTGTTTTTTCAGTTCTGCATACATTCCGATGTCATATTGGATATATAATGTATACAAAGCTCCATCATACATTTTTGTCTCATTAAATATCTGCTTTACTCAAAATAGTAACTTTATGAAAGTAAGTGAACTGTAAATGATAATTCAGTCTGACAAAAAATGAAAGACAGAAAGCAGGCTTACTTAAATGTATGCACAAAACAACATTTTCATTTCAAGTTTATTTGTGGTGCTTTAGACAATAATTATGGCTACTTTGTACCTTTACAAATAGTGTGCATTATTACATTACAATATTAAAAGAACTGTCAAGCATATACATAGTTAATTGGCATTTATACAATATGAAGCATTTAAAAAAAAAAAAAAAGATGATCTATTCGTTTCTATCAACATAGGCTCATTCTGAATATGTAGCCCTATGTGAAGTTTCAGAAACTAATTTTGAGAGGAGCATGTGATAGGATTGACTGCAGCTGGTCAATATAGCTAATGATTAGTTAGCCAATCGGATCATTCCAAATGTAACATTAATATCCAGCCTAACTTCATTGCCTATCTTCGTTTTGAAAGACCGCCCTGTTCATAAGATAGTGTCTGGTGCATACGGAGAGGAAAAGAGAGGAAAGAGTGTGTTTCCCACAGGTGGTTTGTCTAGCCCACTCACCTGTGTGAAGCACACTCAGAATTGCACAATGAATGTAGTCATTTGAATGGAGTCATTTGAAACGCATGATAGATGCGGCTAAATCTGAGTAGAAAAACAAACCAACGTAAAGTAAAAAATTATTTTAAAAAAATAATAAAAAATAAAAAATAAAAATAATAATAAATAAAATAAAATAAAATGACACTAAAAAAGAGGACTAGAAGGAGCCTACCTCTTTGGTCACTCTCTCCCAGTTGAACTTAAAAATGACTCCGATGAAAAAACTGGACTGCAGACAAACACAAATGAGAAGTCCAAGCCAAAAGCCTGCAAAAGCAAGAGAGGACATTGCTGAAGGACAGCTGTTCCCTCATTACAGAATATTTTAATGAACGCCGTTCTCTGCACTCGAGATGCATTAATGCAATTCTGCAGGGACCAGTGCTGCGTTCACTGATGTTCTCTACGTGCTTCAACCCAATGAAAATTTGATTAATAAAGCAAGTGACCGGAGAAGTTGACAAGGTCACAGAATATCAATGAGTACAATATGTGACAATTTATTTGAATTGTAAATAAGATGAAGGAAAACAAACCAACAACGTCTAATTTTGCAGCAAACATGAGAGAAGTGCCAAGTGGAAGTCCAATGCAGTAATACCCAAAGAAATTAGCAACAGCTGCGATCTTCTGCTGCCCCGAGCCCAACAAAACACCCATGCTGACACACTGAAGAGAGAAAAAACAGAAGACATTCATATTTATGCATTTACAGATGGTTTATCACTACACTGTAAAACCCAACAGTCAACTTTATCAAATGAAATGAGTGTAGTTAACTCAAAATTTACTGAAAGTTAATTCTACTCATTTGAAGAGTTTTGAACTGAGTGTTGAATGTGTTGAGTTAATTAAACACCTCATTACTTTAATTTAAATGAAGTAAGTTTACAGTACTCCTATAGATTAGTTTTTTAACTCAAATGGTTGCAATGTTGCAATAGCGTTTCTCAAATGATTTCAGTTCCCTTAACTTTTTGGGTTTTACAGTGTATTAATTATTGTATTGTTTTTCCTTTGAGCTACACAATGCCATTGTGACATGAGTATAGATCCAGTTATCCAAGGAGGAACAACATGCATAAGCTAAAAAATGATTTTTCTTTCAATATCAAAGTGTAATTTCTGCAAATAAATCATGTTGCATACACAAATGCATACACACACATACATATTTACAGTTGAGGTAAAACTTATTCGCCCCACTGTGATTTTTTTACTTTTTTTTTTTTCAAATATTTCCCAAACTATGTTTAACAGAGCAAGAAAATTTTCACAGTATTTCCTATAATATTTTATTTTATTATTTCGGCCAATTTTAAGCCATTTTAAGGTCAATATTATCCCCTTTAGGCAATATATTTGTTTTTCTTGTCTAAAGAACAAACCATCATTACACAATGACTTGCCTAATTGCTCTAACTTGCCTATAATTAACCTAGTTAAGCCTTTAAATGTCACGCTGAATACTAGTGTCTTGAAAAATATC
This sequence comes from Danio aesculapii, assembly GCF_903798145.1. Classification (NCBI taxonomy): domain Eukaryota; kingdom Metazoa; phylum Chordata; class Actinopteri; order Cypriniformes; family Danionidae; genus Danio; species Danio aesculapii. The sequence continues at coordinate 22,005,588 of NC_079449.1, read as the reverse complement.
TAGTAAAATATTTTGTACTATCATTATGGCCCATATAAAAGAAATCAGTTCTTTGACTGGAGGTGGAGTTAATAATTCAGGAGGGCTAATAATTCTGACTTTAACAATATATTTTATATATGACATATATACATTAGTGGAAATAAATGCCATTACCATGGCAGCATAAAGATGACTTTAATGTGGAGAATGAAGTCACATGCATTGCTCAGGTGTGATTGTCCACTCTGGTTTCATCTCCATCATCCTGACAATGTAGATGTTGGAGTGAAGCAGCTAATATTAATTTACAATTAGGAGCAGAGGGTTTGCTGAATAACTTCAGAGAGATTTAAGCTGCTGGCTGGCTGGCTACCTTTTTACACCTCCTTTTCTTCATGTGTTCAATATTTTTCCCTGTGTCTTTTCATTTTATTACACATAACCTAATTTGTAAACTAATATGATTTGTTTTCTTTTCATATATGTAATTCTTTAGTTGTGATCAACATCTGGTGAAAATTTCACGTCAAAACACCTTTAGAAATATGTTTTCTGAGAAAAAATGGTGACGTGTTCAATGCTCATTTCCACCGCTGTATATATTTTGATGTTTCTTTGCTTAACAAATCAGTGATTTCAATGAACTGGAATTAAAAATTGTTTCGCGAATCAGTGAACAAATCAGTAGATGAATGATTGAGTAATTTATTGCACATGAAGACATTTCATGCATCCTATATGCCACTATTCCATTAAGTATGTTTTAACATGCCATCAAATGATTCTTGTTCTAACCATGGCTGGAAAGATTTTTTGCATTATAAACTATTGTTACACTGAATGACATTTTTGTGGCCTTCATGTATCATATAGGCTACAGTACATACAGTACTGCATATGCTTAAAAAGAGATATAAGCTGAACACTGCTTTTTTATTTTTTACAAGGAAATGCTTTTTGCAGTGAATTTGGACAACAGTCATTTATCTGCCAGTTTTTCAGAAAAAAATCATTACAATGCAGATTACTTACAACAAGACCATCAAAGAACTGCAGCACACAGTAGACGTTCAAGAGTTTGGAGACAAGAGCCACAATATGTCTATAAAATATGACAGTCATCATCTGTTCAGTACTTAAAAAACATTCTCTACTTAAAATATGATATGATAAACAATTAAAAAAAAAGATAAACACCTGTCTGTTGTAAATAAGAAACCAATGACAGTTTTCGTTGATACAAGCACAAGACCTTGCAAAACAGCCAAGGCAGCTGTATCCAGATGATAAAGGGAAAGAAGAAAGACATGTCAGACACAAGCAGACAATGAAAGATGAATGCGCCTCAAAGGAATAGGAGTGTTTGTAAACCTGTGCAGGTGAGGGAAACCTTGCTGGTGCGGATCGCTCCGGCCGTGTCTCCAGCTCCGAGAGCATTACCCACACGGACACAAGCCGCTCCTTGAATCCCTAATGGAAACTGGCATTCCAGAGAAAAAACATGTTAGGAAAGAGCACTGCTGTTCAAAGTGTTAGATCATGAAAGATGTTTTTTATGTTTGTTACTTGTGCTGAAAGACTGGGGCATTTTGTTGGGATTCTTGAGTGAATGGAAAGCATTTATTTGAATGTTTTGTAACAACACAAATGTAACTTTTAAACAACTAAATGCATTCTTGCTAAATAAATTCGCCGTTTAAACAACATGTTGTATCCGCCGTAAAGGTTTGTCAATTTACATTGTATCTGGAGAGTATTCATAGCGCTTCACTTTTTCCACATTTTTTTATGTTAAAGCCTTATTCCAAAACTTCATTAATTTCCTCAAAATTCTACACACAATACCCCACAATGACAATGTGAAAAAATATATATATTTTTTTTTTGTAAATTTATTAAAAATAAAACAACTTGAAAAATCACATGTGCATAAGTATTCACAGGCTTTGCTGTGAAGCTCTATATTGAGCTCAGGTACATTCTGTTTCCACTGATCTTTCTTGAGATGTTGCAGCAGCTTAATTAGAGTTGACCTGTGGTAAATTCAGTTGATTATACATGATTTCAAAAGGCATACACCTGTTGATATAAGGTCCCAGGGTTGACAGTGCATGTCAAAGCACAAACCAAGCATGAAGACAAAGGAATTGTCTGTAGACCTCTGAGACAGGATTGTCTCGAGGCACAAGGCTGGAAAAAGTTACAGAAAAATTTCTCCTTCTCTGAAAGTTCTAATGAGCACAGTGGCCTCCATCATCTGTAAGTTGAAGATGTTTTGAACCACCAGGACTCGCCCTAGAGCTGGCATTCCATCTAAGCTGTGATCTGGGGAGAAGAGCTTTAGTCAGGGAGGCGATCAATAACCCGATGGTCACTCTGTCTGAGCTCCAGTGTCTTCTGTGGAGAGAGGAGAACCTTACAGAAGGACAACCATCTGTGCAGCAATCCATCAGTCAGGCCTGTATGGTATAGTGGCCAGACGGAAGTCACTCCCCTCCTGGAATTTGCCAAAAGGCATCCGAAGGACTCTCAGACCATAAGAAACTACATTTTCTGGTCTGATGAGACTCAAATTGAACTCTTTGGAGTGAATGCGTTACGTTTGGAGAAAACAAGGCACCGCTCATCACCAGGCTAATACCTTCCCTACAGTGAAGCATGGTGGTGGTAGCATCATGCTGTGTGGATGTTTTTCAGCAGCAGGAACTGGAAGTCTAGTCAGGATAGAGAGAAAGATGAATGCAGCAATGCGCAGAGACATCCTGGATGAAAACCTGTTTCAGAGTTTTCTTGACCTCACACTGGGGTGACAGTTCATCTTCCAGCAGAACAATGACCCAAACCACACCGCCAAAATATCAATGGAGTGGCTTCACAATAACTCCATAAATGTCCTTGAGTGGCCCAGCCAGAGCCCAGACCTAAATCCTATTGAACATCTCTTGAAAGATTTGAAAATGGCTCCACACTGTCGCTTCCCCTAAAACCTGATAGAGCTTGAGAGGTACTGCAAAGAGGAATGGGAAAAAATTCCCAAAGACAGGTGTGCCAAGCATGTGGCATCATATTCAAAAAGACTTGAGTCTGTAATTGCTGCTTAAGGTGCATCAACAAAGTATTGAGCAAAGGCTGTGAATACTTTTGTGCATGTGATTTTTCAGCTTTTTTATTTTCAATAAATTTGCAACAATTTCAAAAAACCTTTTTTCACATCGTCATAATGGGGCATTGTGTGTAGAATTTTAAGGAAATAAATAAATTTAATCCATTTTGAAATAAGGCTGTAGCGTAAAAAATGTGGAAAAAGTGAAGCGCTATGAATACTTACCGGATGCACTGTAGCTCTGAACAGAGTAAGGATCTCAATGTTTAGGAAATTGGTACTGAAAGCCCACAGTGACCAAACCTCTCATAAGCAGATAGAATCAAAAGGTCAGATTAACCTTTGCTGAGGAGCATGCTGTGTGGATTGAGAAAGTTCACAAAAGTTCACAAGTCAAGTCATGAAAGCTACTTTAAATTATCTGGGTTGAATGGAAAACACTTATTCATTCATTTTCCTTTGGCTTAGTCCCTTTATTCATCAGGGGTTGCCACAGCGAAATAAATCGCCAACTTATCCAGCATATGTTCGACACAGCGGATGCCTTCCAGCTGCAACCCGGTACTGGGAAACATCTATACACACTCATTTAAACATATACACTATGGCCAACTTAGTTTATTCAATTTACCTAGTGCATGCCTTTAGACTGTGGGGGAAACCGAAGCACCCGAAGGAAACATGCAAACTCCACACAGAAATGCCAACTGACCCAGCCAGGACTCGAACCAGTGATCTTCTTGCTATGAGGCGGCAGTGCTAACCACTGAGCCATCATGTCGCCCTAAACATTAATGATATAATTAATAAATAAACATCCACCCAGCAAGCATTTTATGTTTTTAAAAGATGTCTAACAGACGTCTAAACATAATCGTCTTGGCTAAAACAAGGCTAAATTTGGGCTGTCAGTGAATATATAATAGACGTCTAAGAATAGGCCAAAACTAGACTAGTCATCAAATAAACATAAATGAATGACTACACTTATAAAGTCTGTCTAATCTGTCCATTTGATGACAGTCTAGTGTTGGGCTATTCTTAGATGCCTATTAGATTTTCACTGACAGCCCAAGTTTAGCCTGGTTTTAGCCAAGCTGTCTAGGTTTAGTTGTCTATTAGATGTCTATTAATCACAAAATTGTTTGCTGGGCATTGTCAAACTTATCTTGCTTTAATACTAAATTTGACTGCTGCTACTGAAATGATAATTTTGTAATCCTTTGTCACTTTTCTTCAAGCTACAGTCACTGTGTTTTCTACAAAAATTGTTAGAAATTTAAGTTACTTGGTTGTTTTGTAAACAATATTCTACTTACATATGATGTAACCATAACTAAATAAAAAAGAATGAATACTACATTATTTCTGGTAAAATCATTCAAAGTGATCATCAATTGTTCGCTAATTTTGATCTCCACTTTATGTGTAACCCTAGTTGTTCTCTAATTGTTGTATTTCCATATACAGTACTTGTTTATTTGGCTCTGTTTCAATTAAATCATTTCTGAAAATGGAAATTGTTGGGAAAATGAAGCATCTGCTATGTTTGCTTCAGGAACTTTATAATTGGTGAACTACTGGGGTCTAAATTACCATGTAGTTGATAAAAGCCAGCATAATGACTGCGTGTTGAGCTGCCAGATCCAACTCTCCCAGCATGCCTGAATGAGACGGACATATGGGAATATGTCTGACAGTATTATTATAACGTTACATTTACAAAAGTCTTTTCTATTTTCCAGTAGCAATCATGCATGACAAATCATCTGAGGCTATAGTTAATAACCTGAAACATTTTTAAGCACTGCATCCAAACAAACCAATTTTTAATTGGAGGACATTCTTCAAAAATAAAGAATACTAAAATGCCTAATTCAATTACTGTATATAATACAGTCTCTATTTATAGTGCATTAACAAAAATAAAGGGTTTCTTTTTGGATTATTTCAAAATTTAGTTCTTTTGAAAGCACCTGCTAGGAAACCTCCAACCTCATAAATCCACCACTCGAAGCAAAGCATCATGGTACTGGGGATGGCCAGTTTCATATATCCATCCCACTCCTGCAATGAGTCGCATGACCAGCCTGTGGTGGGCAGAGAAAGAAATCACAGCCAAAGATGAGACACTTCAGCTGAATTTTATGCAGTGTGCATCAGTTTTATGGAGCGTTATACGAAGCTAGTCTGGATTATTGGTAAATTTAAGCTAGTTAACTCACCTCCCCATGTTTCAACATGAAGCTTCTTCCACCGAATAAATAAATAGAGGAAAGCGCAAATATAGATCTGAGATATGGTATTGGCAGCAGCAGATCCACTGAAATACAAATGCCAGGAAAAAAATTACAGTACAGGCTGGGTGAAAAGTTACTTTAATAGAACTTATTAACTTGTTATGATGAAAACAGTCTCTGAAGAGATAACAGTAAATAGGATTTCATATTTCCCATGTCGACAGTACAGGCATCAGCCACGAAAGGCAGTTTTACAAATACAGACCTTTGTTTTTTTACCATGCACAGTTTCAGTACTTTCCACCCACCCTGTTGTTTATCATTTTATGCATGAATAAGCAGACGTTTGCTACCTTATAGGATAAGAGGAATATGGATGGACGAACTGCACTTGATATTGTTTTTATACAAGTTCTTCACCTTACAGTTATAATGTGCTCTCCGAAATCATTGTGAAAATGTAGCTACAAGCTACAAATTAAGAAAATGGAGATAACATCCGCATCAATTTGACAACACACACAAACACAGAAATGTTCCAAAGTTAAGGAAACATAGGCATTTTCGAAAAACACTCGATATATCGAAAGTCTTTAAAAACTTATATTTTCTTTTATTTTCTATTGCATAATTTCAATTTCTCCATAGTTTAGATTCTGTTGTTATATTATTAATTTATTTTTAAATTGTTGTTACTATTTCAAGATCACGAGTGGTTGGTTAAGCATTCACCGCATATCATATTGTTTATGACTCTGTATGTGACAAATAAAATTTTATTTGAATTGTGAAACACTAACAAATTGAGAAAACTCAACATTCCTGCTGTATACAAAATAGAGAATCATGCTATAAATGACGCAGATCACAACAGAAAATGTGTCAGGCAACCCAAAAAAGAGAATCATCTGGCTGCTTTCTGTTTAGAGTCAGCATTTAATGTTAATTGTACAATTTGTCAGATCATTAGTGTTAAGAATAGTCAAACAGCAAGGAACTATATGATCAGGATATTGAAATAAATGTAAAAATCTATCTCTTAGATCTCCAACAACATTACTAAATCTAAACAGGAAGCAGCTATGTTGGGAAATTCAACACATTTCGATCAAGGTGTGCATTATTTTAAGAGTGTTTCTGTTTGTGTACATGTTTTGAGAATTTCATGCACGTGTGCTGAAGATGTTTTCTTGAATTGATGACGTTTTTCTATTTGCAAGTGTTTTCTTAACTTAATATGCTATTTTTTTTACCTTTATCCCAAAAGCACAGTGCCAATAAGGTAAGACAAAAATTATATATATATATATATATATATATATATATATATATAATTGTAATGCTTTAAATAAGAGAACAAAATTGTACATTAAGTTAAACTGAAAGTGCCCATGCACACAGACAAGCTGAACAATAGAAAAATCCAAGAATTACAAAAGTAAGTTCTGATCTTATAATCTACAGACTACACTGTAAAAATGATTTCGCATTTTAGTTTTTTTCAACATGATTTTGTAAGTTGCCCTGGTAAACTTTTGAAAACTTTACCTGGTAAGTTTTCTCTGTCTCAACTGGTAATAGAGTGTTTGTCGACTCAACTTAAAAACATTTGCTGAATCAGCATCCTTTAAGTTGCGCACCATACTTCCAATCTAGCAGGTGGCAGAATATGCACCATTAAGTCAGTTTGCCAACTGCCAGTTAAACACCAGAAGAAGTCAGACACATGGGATATGTTTTCACCAGATTATTTAATTGTTCAGTCATCACATTTGGTAAGTAATGCTAACAATAATGTGTAAAATGACACATGAAATGATTGTCAATGTATTGTTCCCAGAATAAATGTTTCTAGAGCAGATTAGACCTTTGTTAATACAGGTGGAGTTTGGCCTTATGAATAAAGCTCAGTAAAGTTTGTTTTAGGTTTGAATTTGCAATATCTTTCCAGTGAGGACTTTGAGAAACTTGTTCATGCTTTTATCAGCAGCAAGGTGGATTACTGTAATGGCCTCCTCACTGGCCTTCTCAAAAAGACAGTCAGACAGTTGCAACTCATCCAGAATGCTGCGGCCAGGATTCTGACCAGAACCAGGAAATTAGAGCACATCACACCTGTCCTCAGGTCTTTACACTGGCTCCCAGTCACATTCAGAATAGATTTTAAAGTATTATTACTTGTCTATAAATCACTAAATGGCCTAGGACCTCAATACATTACAGATTTACTCACTGAATACAAACCTAAAATAACTCAGATCTTTAGGATCAAATAAACTAGAAATTCCAAGAGGTCAGTCAAATCACGGGGATCAGCTTTCAGCTACTACGCCCCTCGCTGCTGGAATCAGCTTCCAGAAATGATCAGATGTGCTCCAACATTAGGCACATTCAAATAGAGACAAAACACATCTGTTTAGCTGTGCCTTTACTGAAAGAGCACTGTGCTATGTCCGATAGATCGCACTATTATGTTTTTCTTTTCTTTTTCATTCTTTTATAGCCTGTTTTAACACATTTTAATCTGTTTTTAATAATTTTTATTATATATTTTTTTTATTTTCTTATACCTGTCTTTTTTATTCTTGTTTATGTAAAGCACTTTGAATTGCCACTGTGTATGAAATGTGCTATATAAATAAACTTGCCTTGCCTATCTTAATATGGGTAGAAGTACTTTTCTAGCTCCCTGACTAATCTAATACAGGTCTTTTTATTTAGATTTTATTGAATCTCCCATTTATTTACAGTAGAATATAATTTGGAAAAATATTATCAGTAATTTATTTAAATGTACTTCTAATTTTAAAGGTTGTTCCCAAAGAGCAGACTGACTTATTAAAGGTGAGATATTACCAGTATTCATTCATTCATTTTCTTTTCAACTTAGTCCTTTTATTAATCTGGGATCAGCGGAATGAACCGCCAACTTATCCATCATATGTTTTACGCAGCGGATGCCCTTCCAGCTACAACCCATCACTGGTAAAGTATTTCCATTTATAAATGTACAGTAGTCAGATATTTAAGACCAAATATTTACAGTAATTTACCCAAATTGGATTTTCTCATTCTAAAGTTTGTAGCACATTCCCAGATTGACTTATAACAGGTGAAATTTGATTAAACATCTATTTTTTAGTATGTTTACAGTAGATTAATATTTAAGAAAAATATTTACAAAAATTCACATAAATGCCATTTTTCTCATTCTAAAGGTTGTAGCACATTCCCAGAGGCCAGGCTGACACAACAGGTGAGATTTTATTAAACATCTATTTTTTGTATGTTTACAGTAGACAGATATTTAAGAAAAATATTTACAACAATTCATAAATGCCATTGTTTTCATTCTAAAGGTTGCAGCACATTCCCAGAGAATGACTGACTTACTACAGATGAGGTTTTCCCAAATATATCCTGTCATATGCATACAGTAAACAAATATTTAAGCAACAGTAGACAAATAACTTTGAAAGATTTCAGAAAATTTATGTTTCAAAGATTTAGTGATTACTCTGATCTTGATTGTGTACATTATTTATTAAAATATGGCTTATCTTTTCTTTTCTTCATAGAATTACTTCAAGCAGTGTGGGGCATTATTGTTGATAAGTTAAGTGGAGCTGCAAGTTTCACTACAACTAATCAACAAATTGTCATAAGACACTAAAAGCTGAAGCACTGCCATCATGCAAGTAATGAATTGTAGGTAAATAAGATTTGGGGTACAATTTGCCTAACTAACCTCTTCCTAAATAACTAACACAACTCTATAATGTGTAAATGAGTAGTGACATGGATTACAGACTTACTATACCCCAAGCTCCAACCAGTGAAGGAGGATGTAATTTGTCAGCACATTAGCAACGTTGGCTGCGATGGCTGCATACATCTGAGGCAAAATCACGCCCTGCAGGCCCAAAACAGCCCCATGTTAATGTATCCTTTGAACTGTAGTCACACATTACATTGAATAACACATATATGAGGCCACGTTTTCAAATAAACCACACTTTATCATATAGAAAGATGTTCTCGGCCAGTACAGATCATAATGTAACAGTTGGAGACTGCCTGTGATAAGTATACAGCTCTGCGGGTCTCGAGATCCTGCATGCAACAGTGATTTTGAAGAGCTCTGCTAAGGTGCTTATCTGCACTTATCTGACAAAAAAAAAAAGATGGCATACCTGGTTTTGGAGATAGGCTACTTGCAGCTGATGCAAAAACATTGCCTGTGTGAAGAAAAAGAGGAAAAGCAATACACTATTGGTTGACAGTAGGGTGCATACAGTATATATATATATATATCATAATTCAAGCTATGTAATGCAAATTATGCGACTGCACTGGCAGGAGGAATATGATGTTATTTTTTATGACTCACTGGAACTGCTGGCAGGTAACAGACCACATAGAGTTGAGCTATTCTGAAAGGGAGCACATTTGTTACTGTGATATAGAGAGGACAAGGCAGCATGACTGATTTTAAAAGGAAAGCTGCGAGTTATCATGCTGCAGAATAAATCTGGTGCGCTGTGTCATTTCCATCTTGGCTTGCATCTAAATTGAGTATTAGAACGTGTGTCTGTGCACATTAAAATGGCTCATTTAACAACATCGTCAACATTTATTTAGGAAGGGAAGTTGCAAAGTATGTTTGCTAGAGATATGGATGACAGACGCTTTCTTGTTTTCTCAAAACCTTGAGGTCTATAACTTTATTCTGGCATGAATAAAGATAGCTCTTTTTTGTTCTAGTCCAAATGATTTATTCATAATAAAACAGTAAACAACATTCAGCATAAGCTTTTTATCAGTTGTTTATCAGAGTTGAGCTGAAGGGCTATGACTCACTTGCAAAGTTTGAACCTGCAGCATTTTAATGACCTTTAGCCACTATTTTAATAAGAGATTTTTGTCTTGTTATTTTTAATCATATCTAAACACCTTTAAAACAAGATACCTTTTCTTTATATTGATATATATTTTTTTCTACCTCCTCTTTTTCTCCACAGAAAAGGATCTTGTTTTCAGCATAAAATCAAAGCATTTTGTTTGAGTTAAGAGAAGAAAAGTATTTAGAGAATCCATCTTATACATCTCATCACACAGGCTACCTGACAAAAGTCTTGTCACCTATCCAAGTTTTAGGAACAACTTGACTTCTAGTTGATTATTTGGAATCAAAAGTGGCTTATATAAAAGGCGTAGGCCTCTAGATTACAAATATTTCACCGAAATAAAATATGATCACGCTTTGATTTTAGGTATTTAATTAGAACAGTAAGGTCTGACTTTGCTTAGACAAAAGCCTTGTCATTTAAGAGAAATAATGTACAGTATAGAAAATAAAGTCATGGTGCAGTGGAAAAATTGTTCATGTTGTGTATGACTCCAATGAGCTTGGACGACTGCATCCATACATCTGTGCAATGACTCAAATAACTTATTAATAAAGTCATCTGGAATGGCAAAGAAAGTATTCTTGCAGGAGTTCATCAAGTTTCTTTGGATCCATCTTCAATGAATATATAATACATTCAATGAATCTATAATACATCTTCAATAAATGTCATAATACATTGGACTGCTAGTTAGTTACATCATACTACTAACCTTTTAATTATTACACTGATAAAGTGACATAATTATCATGTTTACAAGCCTTTTGCACTATATACGGTTTACGTTATACTGTATTTTTGCACTGCATACTGTTTTACATCTCCACAACTCTGGTTTTCCCCTATTACCATATGCCCCTAAGTGTAATTGTATTGTTTAGTACAGGTTTAGAACAAGTGAAGGGTGAGTAAATGATTACAGAATTAGTATTTTTGGAAGAATTATCCTTTTAAATCAATAATGGGTCACATATGGACAAACCTAAAGTTGGGTTAGTTTTCTGACATTAAATTTAAATGACATTTTGGGCATGTCTATATTTGACCCCAAAGATGGGTTAAAACAACCCAGCAGTTTTTTTTTTTTTATTACAACTGAAAGTTTTGTCTGACTTAAAATTGTGAAAAAGAAATTCAGAATCAAAAGGTACTGGAATTTTAATTTTATACTTCACAATTCTGACTTTTCTGCATTTATTTGATGCAATTGATTTTGATTTACAGTTTACAATATATCTTACAATTATGATCAGCATCTTTTCATAGAATTGTGTTTTTATTTAATTTAATTGTGATTTTTTTTTGAAAAAGTCAAAATTGTGTTATTGCAATTTAGAGTTTTTTAATCACAGTGATGACTTGATTAAATTATTATGCAATAAAAAAATTATCCCAAAAATCACATTGCCAGTACGTACATAATAGACAAACATTTTCCCTAAAACTATTTATTTAAAATAATAATACAGAATTTAAATGTATTTAAAAATTGTGAATAACATATAACATTATAATAAACATGTAATTAAATACTGTACCGAAAACATGGCATTTGATTTGAATTGTCTGTTTATTTTGGCATGAATCACCTGGCCACCTCTGGGTCTTGTCTCAGCAGCAGAAGGATGGGTTGTGTGTTGATAAGCAGAGCGCAACATGGCAAACAGAACAGCAGAAGGATCAGTATGCTTCTCTGCAAGATGATGCCAACACGACGCAGGTTCTTTCCACCGAAGGTCTGACACAAACACAAGGCAGCAAAATTGACACTGCATTCATGAAATGTCTCATCTGAATCCAAATTCAAAATCCGGTGAGGTTTAAGAGCCCCAGTGAAAATGCTTTTATTTTGCAATTTTGGTAACACTTTATTTGAAGGGGGCGTTCATGATATGACACGTTGTGAATATGAGATTTCATGCATGCTTATGACTATTGCCATTAAGTGTCTTTAGCTCTGCTAAATGTCCTTTTAAATGCAAAAAATACATTCAGTCAAAAAATGACTTTTGCTGCTTATTCAAATTACTTTTTTAAAATGAGTTGAAACAAAACAATTCTGAAGTTTTTTTGGGACAACTTAACTGTTTTATGCTCAATCCATTACGTTAACCTTATTGACTTGTTTGGGGATACCATGAAGGAATTGTGTGGAACCCATAATTTTGTACAGTGTTGTTCGAGATGTCTCTTTAATGAGAACTTGACATTCATTCATTCATTTTCTTTTTGGCTTAGACTCTTTATTAATCTGGGGTCGCCACAGCGGAATGAACCGCCAACTTATCCATCATATTTTTTACGCAGCGGATACCTATCCAGCAGCAACCCATCACTGGGAAACAGCCATACACACATTTACACACACTCATACACTATGGTTAATTTTAGCATACCCAATTCACATGTACCACATGTCTTTGAACTGGAGAAAAACCATGAGAACACGGGGAGAAACATCTATATACACTCATTCAAACATATACACTATGGTCAACTTAGTTTATTCAATTTACCTAGTGCATGCTTTTAGACTGTGGTGGAAACTGAAGCACCCGGAGGAAACATGCAAACTCCACACAGAAATGCCAACTGACCTAGCCAAGGCTCGAACCAGCGACCTTCTTGCTGTGAGGCGAACGTGCTACCCACTCCCACTGTCATAAACATAATTGTCATAAATATTTTTCTCAATCACTTTTTTTCAATGGAACAAAATGAATTTTTCATCAAATTTGCTCAATAAAAGCAACAATAATATATTTTACAGCCTTTTTAATATTTAGGGAAATTTTAATGATAAATTAAATTTGTACTACTGTGGTTGAGGTTAAGAAAATATTAATGACGCTGTTATAAAATTCATGACACAATTATAATGGCCTTATTACAGTCATGTTTATGACAAGCTATGTTAAGGTCAAGTTGTCATGACAAAGACAAGGACAGTTTGTGATGTATTAGTTTATGTCAAGCTGTCATAACAAAAACATCTCAAACAAAGTCACCTTTACATTTAAAATTATATAACCAAGTGAGTGACGCTTAAAGACACTTGTTATAAGCATGCATAAAATGTTATTCATATTCATGACGTGTAATGTCATGATTATTAATATTTCATGACAGACTTATGAACACTCCTTCACTTAAAGTGTTCCTTAATTTTATTAGTTACTCAATTTAATATAGATCAGAGTACTTGTGTTAATACATTTTTAAAGATTCATGATTAATTGACATTTTGAATCCCAGCTCTTGGGACTATTGTACAGTAGTCAACCTCTGAAGTGAATCCAAACTTTTCATCACAGCTGTCCTAAAACTATGCAATGACACCCATTCTTGTCTTAGAACAATTTTGAAAAACTATTTTAGATTTACTTCCAGAGTTGGCTACTGTATATACAGAACTGCATTTCCATTTATATTTTCATACCTGAGAGATGAGTGTGTCAGCCGCCAGTGCAAGACCTCCACCTGTAGCTGCGGTTGTGATGTTTATCGTCTGGCAAATCAGAATAACAAGCATCAGCTACTTCTCAGCCACGCTCCGAACTACTTCAACACACCAGCTTCGCAACCAAAAGGCTTACCAAGCCTCTGAAGGCTGAACATTACAATGCTGTGCCAACATTTGCATTTCATAAACCAATGTTTCTCTTTTACTACAAAGGAAAAAAAAAACTATGCGACACTCCGGAGGAACAAATAAACAGACTGAAACATCAACTCACAGCTGAGGCCATTCCGTAACCAGCCAGCACACTGTTTCCCAGGCGGCCGCAAAACATTGTTATGACAAATGGCAGTAGATAATTCAGAATGCGCGACGCAACCTGGAATGACAAACCAGCAGATGAGAAGTATATGAGCGCGCTGAGCCATACGGATGAAATAATGACACTTCTTTGCCTTTTCTGGTTTGCAGATTTATTCTTTGCCTCCTGAAGTTACTGTATCTTCCAAAGTTTCTTTTATGTTAATACAATGAATAATACGATCATAATTCATCATTATATTCAGTTTGATGTGCATACATTAGTAAGTGAAAGAAGGAAAATTGAAGCCATACCAAAGGTCCGGTCATACGCAGGATGTGGTAGAGCTCCTGTCTGTATACCAGAGGGATGCAGCGTCTCACGGCCCTGCAGCAGAAAAGCTTAGAACTAGGCGCCATTGAAGAAGCTTCAGTCGTGGGACTTGAAACGTCCATTATCTGCTTGGACCTGAAGCTCTGTGAGGCCAGAGATGCACACGGCAGGGGGCGAGATCCTGCTGCGGCAGCTGTGTTGCTGAAAGGGTCAATGTAGCAAAGTTTCACCATCTTAAAAGCTTACTGATTAGCCTCTTTCAATACTGTTGAACTCTGGGGCTAAATGACCTAAATACAGCCGAGACGCATGTTGTTTCTCGAGAATGGTGACAAGATGCGAATTTGAGGAATAGTTTTGCATGTGCTATTAATTTTAGGATTTTCATTAAATGAAGTAGGCTTAAATATTTAGCAGACAGAATAGCTATGTGTGCCATTTTAAAGCAGCCTCAGACATTAAAAAGAGCATCGTTGGCATGAAAATCACAATACTTATTAAATACTGATATTGGATTGTAGCCTTCTTAATGCATTCTAGCCATCTGCTTAGTTAACCTGATAAAATAGATGAATTATGAATGGGGTTGGCAACAGAAGTGTGGATTAAAAGGCAGTTTAAGTCAAATTAATCAGACAGGCAAGGTAAATACAGGAGCAAACTGAAGCATAAAGGTAATCCAAAAGAGTAGTCATTGAAACATGCAAAAAGGTCAAGGCAAAACAATGTAAACAGAAAACAAACACAGTAAGGCAAGACAAGAACAACGCTTTCAACTGTACACTCTGGAAACAAGACTCAGCACTGAATATCAGCATGTGGTGTATATCTGTAGTCCACATAATCAGCAATGATGACCCTCAGCTGTGTGTGTAATCAAGGAGTAATATAGAACTGGTGTGTGAGTGCAGTGCATGATGGGGTATATAGTTCAGTTGACTGACGGGGAGTGTTCTCCAGCAGCCTGCAAGGACAACACTACTGGGGATCATGCATATAAAGATACAAAAATCATATATTTTATTCCGTTGCATTTCAATAAAAAATAATGAAATACTTTGACACTGTACTGTAACATCACTAACATAAATAAGTTAATGTACTGTAAAAAAAGAAAAGAAGACCATGTTTGTATACTGATTCTCTAACAGCTCAGTAGTGATTTCAAACATCTTGCAACTCACAGTCAGAATCTGGAAAGAATTAATTAAATGAGTAATTTCTTTTAGTGAGTAAAATGTACACTTTACAATCTATTCACAGGGAGAATAAATTCATTGCTTTAGCTTTTAAGCCTAAAAGATATCCAGCATTTGGTTTGTTGTATTTTCAGGAATAAAATAATTAAATATTCCTTATTTCAAAAAGAAAACACTTTAACACGGTGCCGCTGCATAGCTACTGAATTTGATTACCAATGATTCAAATTAAACAATATTATTATTTATACAGCACATTTTAAAACAAGAGCAGCTGTAAGAAATTTGTGTCAGTAGGATTTAAAGGAAAATAGATTCAGATATCATCCATGAACGTGGAAGGACACCCAAATACAGTATAAAGAGTAAAAACAGATTGAACTAAATAAAGAAAAAAATAGAACTGAGGATTGAGCCCTGTGGTACACCACAACAGAGATGTGCTGCAGGTGAAGAGTGATAAAAGATAAACAGTAAATTTCCTATTAATGAGCAGAACCAGTTTAGGACTCTTTTTCCTTCAAATAACCATAAAACTTCAGTCGGAAGAACAGTATGACTAATCAGATCAAAGCCTGAACTAAGGTCTAAAACAAACCTGGGCATTTTACGGCCCGCGGGCCACATACGGCCCTTTGGTTGACTTCGACCGGCCCGCGTAAGGTTAATTGGAAATTACAAAATAAATTTATTTTCTCATGTTACCTCATGCATGGACTAAGACTGCATTGCTTTTATTTTGAATTTGTTTTTTTACATACACAATGACGCAATACGTATAGGAACAGGTGCCCGCGGTTGACATGGTGATTGTAACCCCCAGAAATGTCCGCTCATGCAAAAAAAAAGAAAGATAGATGCCGAATGCAGGATTTTCAACAAAAATTGGACTGCTAAGTATTTTTTTACTGAAGTCGGAGGTAAAGCCGTGTGTTTGGTTTGCGGGGAGGAGATTGCCGTGTTTAAGGACTACAATTTGAGTCGGCATTACGACAAGAAACACTCGGAAAAATACAAGAACTTGTCTGATGCTGAGAGGGCACGGACATCCGAAGCTTTGCTAGCAAAGTTGCAAAAGCAGCAAGGCTTTTTTACAAAGCTTCACACATCCAGGGATGCAGCGACCAGGACCAGCTTTGTGATATCCCACAAAATAGCTAAAAACAGTAAGCCATTTTCGGAGGGAGAGTTTGTCAAAGAGTGCATGGTGGACTCTGCCGCACTAATATGCCCTGAAAAAAAAGGCGCATTTGAGCAAATCCCGCTGTCCAGGCGAACCGTGACCAGGAGGGTCGAGGACATTGCGGGGAACCTGGAGCTTCAGCTGCAACGTGAAGTGGCAAGTTTTGACTTTTTCTCATTGGCCTTAGACGAGAGCTGTGATGTCCGCGACACAGCCCAGCTGCTCGTATTTGTCCGGGGGATAACGGACTTCAAGCTCACAGAGGAGCTTGCAGCAATGCGGTCGATGAAAGGGACAACGACAGGGAGTGATCTTTTTACAGAGGTAAATGCGTGCATGGACACTCTGGGATTAAAATGGGAGAGACTGTCAGGTGTCACAACAGACGGTTGTCCAAATCTTACAGGGAAAAATGTCGGACTTTTGAAACGCATGCAAGATAAAGTGACAGAAATCGATGCAGATCAAAAATTGGTGTTTTTGCATTGTATTATACACCAACATGTGTTGTGCAAATCAGTGCTAAAAATCAACCATGTTACTGATGTTGTTACTAAAATAGTAAACTTCATCAGGGCGCGGGCAATGAATCACAGACAGTTTGTCGCTCTTTTGGAGGAGCATGAGACTGAGCATAGTGACATCGGCTACCACACAGCTGTCAGATGGCTCAGCCTGGGGAAAGTGCTGAAGAGGGTTTGGGACTTGAAAGCAGAGATTCGAGAGTTTTGCGAGAGGAAAGGCAAAGACATTCCAGAGCTCTCAGATGAGGATTGGATGGCAGATTTTGCATTTGCTGTTGATGTAACTGCACTGATTAACGAACTGAACACCAAACTGCAAGGCAAGGGCCTTTTTGTTCATGAAATGCACAGCCTCGTGAAGGCCTTCATGAGAAAGTTGCAGTTTCTTTCAAGTCAACTGGAGAGCAACATTCTCACTCACATGCAAACCCTGAACGAAGTCACACCATCAGCTGATCACCTCAGCAGGTACTCATCCATGTTAGGAGCATTACATGGTGAGTTTTCAAGGCGTTTTGAAGATCTCAGAACAATCGAGGATGAAATGCACATGATTTCCTCTCCCTTTACCTGCAGTGTGGATAATGCACCCAGTGATGTGCAGCTGGAACTCATTGACCTGCAGTCTGATGCAGTACTGGCAGAGCACTGCAAGTCAGGATCTCTGCTGGATTTCTACTCTTCTCTTAAGGAGGAGAACTTTCCAAACCTGAGGAGACATGCTCAGAAGATGTTGGTTCTCTTCGGCTCTACCTACATTTGTGAACAAACATTTTCAGTGATGAAGTTTACAAAATCCAGGTATAGATCCTCTATAACTGATGATCATTTGTCAGCTGTGCTTCGCATCTCCACCTCAGACATTCAACCTGACTTTGATGCACTTGTTAAAGCCCAGCAGAGACTAGATTTCTCTCACTGAACAAGAAAAAAGTCGCTTAAAAACACGAAATAAGGTGTTTGGACCACAAATGTAGGCAAATAGCAGTGAACTGGGACACTTTTTTTTTTAAACCTCTTTCTCAAGATCACAGTTCAGTGATTTTATTTTACAGACAATACTGTGTGTCTGTAGAATGCTAAGAACATCTTTCCAACAATATTTGAAACTCAATATGTGTTTTGGAGCGAATGTGACTGAAACTGTTAACTAATATAAGTCACAAATGTTTAACAAAAACCAAATGCTCACACTTTGTTTACCATTGCCATGGGAAATTTGAATAAATCATATTTTTGTAAGGCAACCTCACTTTTTCCTTTTTGCTCATTTATAACATATAGTCTACTCTTACCTGCTTGAGAAAACAATGGTATTTACTACTTTTTATAAAGAAATACCATTAATATTATGCATAATTGACTTCAGCCTTTTGGCCTGGCCCTCCACAATATTTTCTGTTTCTCATGTGGCCCCATGGAAAAAATAATTGCCCACCCCTGGTCTAAAAAGAAAGCGCCGTAGCTTTTCCAGAATTTATAGTAATTAAAATCTTTTAGGAGTGCAGATTCAGGGTTATAATGTGCTTTCAAAACATGATTGAATTGTTTCATAGATGGAATGAACTGCCAGGAAGGATTTGCAGTTGCAGTAACACCACTTAATAAAGTACATTGGATATAAAAGTGGACCTGGGAAAAAACTGTAAAAGTAACTAAAGAGGTGGAATCCTACTACAGCACAACTGAGACTGTTGGGGAACATTCCAGTATTTTGGCATTTATTAAAGACTGTTGTCCTGGTCCAACAGCTTCAATGATTGAAAGCATAGAGGAATTACATCCTGTAAAAAACATGGTGGCTTTTATTTGATTATTTGCATAGAGATGAGCTCAAAATGAGACCATTTATAGAGACAGGAAGGAACATGTGAAATGTATAAGAAAGAGGACACATCTAATTTCACAGCATGAAATGCACACACAAAAGAGGGCAACAGAGCATTAATTATAGATGTACTGGAAAACTCAACTCCA
Source organism: Danio aesculapii (assembly GCF_903798145.1). Classification (NCBI taxonomy): domain Eukaryota; kingdom Metazoa; phylum Chordata; class Actinopteri; order Cypriniformes; family Danionidae; genus Danio; species Danio aesculapii. Next base: position 21,986,376 of record NC_079449.1, on the reverse strand, counting down.
CTTTCAACTTCACAAGATATGTAGATGAAGAATTCTTCTATAACAATACTTCTATAATGTACCTTTGTACAGTGCCTATTTTCAATAAAAGCCCATTATCATAGCATATTTCTTGACACAGAAATGTAACAATAATAGGTCTACATAACACACAGTATATCGCACATCATTTGAAATGTAGCCTCTTATTTACACCAAAGAAACTCATGTGAAAGAAATGAATGACAAGCATTTAAAGAGCCCCTACTATGCATTACAAAAGGTCATATTTTAGGTTTTAGGGGTCTCTAACAACAGGCTGATATGCATGCAAGGTCAAAAAAGACTTTCATCGTCTTATAATATGCATTTTGTTTTATCTAATTATCTCAAAGACTCCCAAATTATTTGTTCAGCAATTCATTTGTTGCCAAACCCTTTCTTTGCATGATGCTACTCTGCGGTGATTGGTCCAATGACCCAGCCTGTTGTGATTGATCGACTGCATTCAGTGCGAGACGGAGAGAAAACGAGGCAACCATTTTAATCACACTTCACACTGTGTAGGAAGGAGAAACTGATCCATATAAACTGTGCAACAGTTACTGACAAAGTCCCATACATTGGTAGTATGTGTTCCCTTACCTGTTTGAAGGGAAAGGCACGTTCACGTTTTACCGGCACTTCATATATGCCGATCTCGTATCAACGTCGAGGCGTACATGCAAAAGATCCGAACAAAGGTCAAAACATTAATTTGACTCTGAGTCGACTAAATAGAATCAATAGTTTTAAACACGCTGCACTTTCAGATTTAATCCTCAGCTGGATGTTTCCATTCACTTAGAGCTGTGTTACACACTGCATGGATGGTAATTTTCAAAAAAACTATTTAGGGGCTCTTTGAAGGCATAGTTTACCTCAAAATGTATTCTCCCTCATCTGGTTTTAAGCCTTCAAAAAGACCAAAGACATTTTAAAGACTTTCATAGTAGGAAAAAAACACAACAAAAAGGCAATGGGTGCCAGCTACCAGCACGTTACAAATTTTGTGTTCAACAGAAGGAAAAAGTTCTGAACAAAGGTCGAATTTTCATGTTTTTGTCAGTTTTTCCAAACTATTCTGTGTCAAAATAGCAGGATAAATCGAGCATGTTCTTTTGTCAACTTCCCTAATTGTTTATAATATGAAATTTACATACTTAATTCTGTAGATTTCATTTTCCACACCTGATTTAGTGTATCATCAAGGTGTGATCATCCGTTAATTACCCAAGAGCGTAACAAGGGAGGGAACCGTAGAATTACTACGCCAACATGTCTTGATCTATAAGCTGACAGGAAGCAGGTTGCATTGGCATGTTTTGCAAATAATTACAGGTCTAAACAGGTTGTTTGAAAACAGCAACCAAGACCATTCTGTGTAGTTTAAGCAATTACATTCTCGGTTACCTAGTGTTTCAATGAGTCTGTCTCAGTATTCTCTTCACACAGACATCCCGATATCACCAATCAGCTCAAACAAATTGCTTTAGAGAGCAGGGAGGGTGACAGCAAATGATAGAACTAATGAAATTCTGCCTATTATGTTGACTCTTCGCCACTGTTATTTAGTTTTGCTGGTACAGTCCAAATCAATACGGACTGATTTCCATACAGACGTGTTGCATTCTGCTGTTCTGCGTGACTTACGTGTCAGGTGCTTGTTTATTCCCGCTTTTATTTTGGTGCAATAAACCGAAGTGGGCTCTCCAAACACTCTCAGCCCACTGTTGGCTATTTCTGTCAGGTATAATGTATTGTCCTTTGTGTTTAGCTTTGGCAGTCTGGAATGAAAATAACCAAAATGTAAACGGCCTTTCACCCTCTCCTGTGCCTTTCTATATCATTCGGTAGCAGGTTGGAAAAATAACAGCATCATTTATCCTGCACAAACTCTATGACATGTTCACAGTTTTCCATCATAACTTTGTGTGTTTTCTTTGTGTGTGTGCTTTCTAAATTTGAACAGCTGGTATACTGTAAGTGCTTTCACTTACCTTCTCTAGGCTTTAAACAGAATGGTTGTCTTTTGAAATTGGGGTCTATAGCCACAGAAGTAGTTATAAGCTGTCTATCATATTGTAATTGTCAAATCAGTCTGAGAACTCTTGAGAGAATGTTGAATTTCCGTCTAGCTTTTTATATCTGCAGAAGTTTATCCTAATAACAAGATGAATGCTACAGCAAACAAATGTAATCAAACACAAGCCAACACATTCTCACCTACTGTACATGTAAAAGGTTTTTTCATTCTTTTGGGAATTTATTCTTTGTAGTTTTTACAACCAAAAACTATTAAACTGTCTGATTTTCTTTCAGCCAAAAATCTTCTTCAACCAATTACTGAAGGAACTGTGTCATCTTGGCCTGAGGGTGAGTAAATTAACAGGAAATTTAGATTTTTGGTTTAACTCTTTTACTAGAGGATCACTATATCAAAGTAATGCCCATTTCACTTTTGGGACAATACAATCGTGATCATATTCAAGAAATAATAATAGTTCAAGTAAAGCAATAATTCTGTGATCATGATCACAATATAAGGAAAATGTAACCTTGATATGATGATTAACAGTTATACATTTAGAGTAATTTAATTCAAATAAATTTATTCCATTGTTAAATAATGGTGCACTGTTAACAATAGAGGTTCCATAACAAAGCCCGGGGTTCCCTCCCGTTTGCAGGGCGAGAGGGGGGTTTGAGCTCAGGTAGTTCTCAAAATCTCCCTTGCTTATTATGGCTAATGACAAATAAGATATTGCTATGAAGAGATATACTGCTGCTTAAAAGTTCATCTATGGTGCCAATTTGGTTTGGTCAATTCACCTATATCGCATGTCTTTGGACTGTGGGAGAAAACCGTGGAACCCACGCAAGCATGCAGAGAACATGTAACCACACAGAAACGTTGACTGGCCTGATATGGACTTAAACCAGTGACATTCTTGCTGTGACACAACAGTGCTAACCACTGGGTCATCGTGCCACCCAACAAAGGAAAAGGGAGGAGGAGTAGGGGTGGAATGGGGGATTCTTCAAAATGAAAATAACGGAGGTAAGAAACTGGTTATTACTTAGCCCTTCCCTTTTGCGCGTTCACGTGAAGGAGTAGGGGTGTCCCAATTCTCTTTAGCTTGAAGGCGAAGGGCTAAGGGAAAGGGCTAGATAGCCCTTGAAACTGAGATTTTTCAGGACCACACTCGAAACCAAGGGGTAAGAAAATTTCCCAATATACACCAGCTACAACAGCAAAATGGCTGCACACTGAAGTCAGTAGATGCACAAATTAGTAATTTTTTGTCATTTTTACAACTAACAAGCATATGTTTTAACATATTCATAACGACATTCGTGTTTTACCATCATGCTTTTTATTAGCATCCATAGTAATTCTCCTGTATAGCAACTCCACAACATACTTTCACATCTGACACTCGATGACACTCGAATACCCTGTCAGAAAAGTCTAATCTAGTGGCTGGGAATGACCTTTTAACAGTGTCTGGTATAATGTTAATGTTGTTTTCTTGTGTTTACATAGATGAATATGGAAAGTCAGAATTATTAAATTCCCTGATTTATTAGCCCCCACGTTTATTGCTTTCTGTTTAACAGAGAGAAGATTTTTTTCCAACACATTTCTAAGCATAATAGTATTAATAACTCATTTCTAATAACCGATTTATTTTATCTTTGCCATGATGACAGTAAATAATATTTGACTAGATATTTTTCAAGACACTTCTATACAGCTTAAAGTGACATTTAAAGGCTTAACTAGGTTAATTAGGTTAACTAGGCAGGTTAGGGTAAATAGGTAAGTTATTGTAAAGATGGTTTGCTCTGTAGACTATCAAAAAATATATAGCTTAAAGGGGCTAATTATTTTGACCTTAAACGGTTTTTAAAAAATTTAAAACTTTTATTCTAGCTGAAATAAAACAAATAAGACTGTGAACATTTCCTTGCTCTGTTAAACATTGTTTGTGAAATATTTAAAAAAGAAAAAAAATGTAAAGGGAGTTTAATAATTCTGATTTCAACTGTAAATGTGCAGTACAGTTACGACCTTATTGCCACATTATAGCATTATGATAACAAGATATATGCCTTCAGTGACTTCCTGATGATAAATACCAAAAAATAACAACTGAAGTAACTACAGCAGTCGCGATCTTCAAATCTCATATGAAGCAAGAGATCACAATGACATATGATGACGTGTACAGGAGTTACTGTCCCATTTCTTAGGGGTAAAATTTAAAGGGGTACAAAATAGAATTGGGATTGGGCCAAATAGTGAGACAGGAATTGTCTGATTGGTGAATCATGTGTTAGCTAATGTAGGACGAACTGTGGTCAATCATAAGCAAGTGATCCTCTCGAAATTAGCTTACAAATAAACTTCACTTAGTGGGAAGAACATTTTAAAACTCTAAAGAAATGGTTGTGCACTGAAATATTTCATTATGAAACCACTGATGGCAAAAAAAAGAAACATCTATATTTTATATTAAAGTTAACAATTGGCTTCATCCTCAAGTGGTTCCAAATCTTTGAACTTTTTTATTCTTTTGAACAATAAAGAAGAGATTTTTAAAAAGCTGAAAGCCTGTAACCATTGACTTCCATAATAAAAGTATTTTCCAGGTTTCCAGCTTTGTTCAAAATATCCTCTTTTGTGTTCAATGGAAGTAGGTAAGTCAAACAGGTTTGGAATATATAATGGATAAGTACACGATTTTCAGTTTGGGCTGAACTATCCCTTTAATATTTTTCAAACTGAAGTCAGTGCCATTCCTATATCCAAAATGAAAATGCCACATGCACTCAAACAAAACATCCATCAGTTCAAGCCAGCCACATAATAAAAAAAGTTCAGTTGAACAATTAGCTGCCAGAAGCCTAACTAGATACACACAGCTTCAGCATATGCTCTTACCCACAATAGCTCATTTTCTACAGCAGATGGTGTAGAAATATTATGCAATCATCCTCTCAAAAAGAAACCAGTGTGAAAACAATTAAGCAACTAGACCACATTTGCTAATCTTACATTCATAAAAACAAACATTTATTGTTGGCTCAAATGAACTCGGATAAACCAGCTTTTTAAATCAAATAGGAGTACACAGAAGAAGCTGAAAAACCCATCTAGTCCCTGCTAGCCCTGAGCAAAGGTGTTGGGAAACTATTATTGTCCAAATCTCATTCATTCATTCATTCATTTTACAGAGAACGCACTGTCCAAGATAATTGGTTTGAGTGACACAAAACAGTCCTGTTGCTTTGTGGTTAACACTACAATATATTGATCATTATGCAGTCAGTAAGGCTGGTACACAGTGCACATCCTCTCTCTAGGGAATAAACGTGGCATTCAATGGGATTGTCCTGTACATGCTAACCCTCATTGTCAGGCTGGAGGATGGTTACGCTTTGAACCGGGACACCAAAACGGTCACATGTTTTGCTAAATCCCCTGAGGCTTTCAACTGTGAACCTTTTTCCTCCATCTTTCTTCTCCAAAGTGACTTTTTATACACTGGAGCAACAGCAGGAGCGGGTCAAACTGCCCTTCAGGGCCTCAGTCAATGGTATTTTCTTTTTATTGAAAGAAAAAATAAACAAGTCACATTATTATTTGATAAATTACCTTCTCTCATACATCAGACTTCGAGATTTGTTATGAAAGTAGCCTTCATACACCAGATGTGACACAAATCTACAATCGTAACTCAAAACTGTCAAAATAATATATGGAAATGACTAGTTTCCATTTGTAAGTAGATGGAATCGAGGGTGTAAGTTATCATTCTGGATGGTAGATGATATCAAATTATGGGCTATCTCAGGAAGCAAGACTGAATCATCATCTGAATGATTTACCACAATGTTTTCAGCATGTAATAGAAGAGGTTACACATTACTGTAAGTGTGGATGAGGCCATGTCATCTAAAACCCCAAGATATAACATTAAAGTTAAATATTGATGCTCTGGTTGAAAGCAATCAGAGTCCACTGTGGTGTTTTTGAGTGAGAAGAGAAAAAAGCAATTACTTGCAAAGAGAACATGAATGCCTGGAAAGGTGCAACACAAATATAGGCAATTAGTTTAATGAAATTCAGAAATGAAATTACAACAATTTTTTAAAAAGATGGCCAATAATCATACAGGCAAAATTATAATATAGATCAAACATAACAAATTAAGAGTTCGCACTTAACTCTTAGATTACTGATAATAAAGCGTGTTTGGCATGCTGTCCTGGGAGAGAGTCCTGAGCTCAGAAGATCCTCGAGCCTGGGCCTCCCTCTGGAGTCTGGGCCTCCCACCTGGATTAATTTAGGAAAGAAGGGGAGGAGTAGAGGTGAATAGGGAAATTCTTCAAGACAAAGTTGGCTAAGGTAAGAAAATCTGATTATTTATGTACATTTGGATTAATCTGATTGGTAAATCATATGATAGGTAATGCGAGACAAGCCGTGGTCAATGATAAGCACATTATTCTCTTGAAATTAGTTTATAAATAAAATTCTTGAAAAACTAACAGTAATTGTAAAAAATAAAAAAAAATAAAAATATAAATAAATGACAAACTTTTTGTATAGATTTATTTAAATAAATGTTTTAAACAAAAAAGAAAATAAAATAAAACTTCTTTAAAGCAATTTCAGGTCAAAACAAAAAGCATAAACAGCCAAAATAAAAAAAATAAAAATCAAAGCAAAAAAAAGTAACATAAAATAAAAAATTAAATAAATTAATTAAAGAGCCCATATTATGGGTTTTTGAAAATGCCCTTCCATGTAGTGTGTGACACAGCTCTAAGTGAAGTGAAATATCCAGCTAAGGCTTAAATCTGTAAGTGTACAGTGTTTAAAACTATTGATTCATCTATAAAAGAGTCGACTCATAGTGCTTCAAACGAGTCGCCTTGATAACGAGTCATTAGGTGTTTCGCGATGACGCAGCCACGAAACACAAGCCTCGCCAGTAGTTACGCGCGCAAACCAGGGAGATTTGAAACCTGCGGCCCCGCCCACTAACACAGAAAAAACACTAGACACACACACACACACAGACGCCGCCGGTCCAATGAAGTCACGCTGTGCTCAGATGGATAATATTGACAGTCTCTACCCAAAGATGAGTTGTTAACCTGGTACAGTACACGCGGTTACTCTTTATATTGTCTTATCACATGTAAGCCACGTTAAAAACGCGACGCGTGCCGCTTTGTTTACGGATTTAACGTTAAAGGCTTTTGTGAGCTCGCGTTCCACTGCCGTTTGTCGTTGCTATGGCGATCGATCGTAAGCTAGGAGACAGGAGACTCGTGTCACGTTCCCTAGTTCTTCTGAGGAGCGTTGTGTGTGTGTGTGTGTGTGTGAGAGAGAGAGAGAGAGAGAGAGAGAGAGAGAGAGAGAGAGAGACTCGCGTCGCTTTCCCTAGTTCTTCTGAGGAGCGTTGTGTGTGTGTGAGAGAGAGAGACTCGCGTCGCTTTCCCTAGTTCTTCTGAGGAGCGTTGTGTGTGTGTGTGTGTGTGTGTGTGAGAGAGAGAGGGAGAGAGAGAGACTCGCGTCACTTTCCCTAGTTCTTCTGAGGAGCGTTGTGTGTGTGTGTGTGAGAGAGAGAGAGAGAGAGACACTCGCGTCGCTTTCCCTAGTTTTTCTGAGGAGCGTTGTGTGTGTGTGTGTGAGAGAGAGAGAGAGAGAGAGAGACTCGCGTCGCTTTCCCTAGTTCTTCTGAGGAGCGTTGTGTGTGTGTGTGTGAGAGAGAGAGAGAGAGAGACACTCGCGTCGCTTTCCCTAGTTTTTCTGAGGAGCGTTGTGTGTGTGTGTGTGAGAGAGAGAGAGAGAAAGAGACTCGCGTCGCTTTCCCTAGTTCTTCTGAGGAGCGTTGTGTGTGTGTGTGAGAGAGAGAGAGAGAGAGAGAGGGAGAGACTCGCGTCGCTTTCCCTAGTTCTTCTGAGGAGGGTTGTGTGTGTGTGTGAAAAAAGCCTTACACTATGAAGCGCATGTGCACTGTGACTACTTTTATATAGTTGATTACCAGCTGGGCATTTCACTCTGTCTCGTGCTGAAGCCTTGTCCGTGTCGACCAATCGCAGCAGGCTGTCATCGGTCCAATCAGCGCAGATTAGCTTCGCGCTGAGGAGGGGGTTGGGAACAAATGAATTGCTGAACGATTCATATGGGAGTCGTTGGGATAATTAGGTAAAAATAAATGCAGATTATAAGACCATCAAAGTGTTTTATGACCTTGCATGCATATTAGACTGTTGTTGGAGACCCTTACAACCTAAATATGACCCTATTTCATGTATAATATGGGCTCTTTAAAAAACAAGCTATTTGAATAGATTTATTTAAACAAACGTTTTAAACTAAAAATAAAACTACTATTAAGCAAGAGAAAAAAGAAAAAATAGCAGATTGTACATAAATTCAAGAAAAAAAACAAAACAACAAACAGAATAAAAACAAAACATCAGTATCAAAGGTGTAGTGGTTGGTGCGTCGACACATGCACTCCGATGCTCACGGTGACCCAAGTTCGATTCCCACCTTGAGGTCCTGTGCTGAATCTTCACATCTCTCTGCTCTTCACACTTTCTTCTCAATAATTTCTACTGTCCTTTCCATTGAAGGTTAAACCCCCCAAACTAAACAAAACAAATAAAAATAAATAAATAAAAAAATCTACACAAGAACTTAAACTAAACAAACTTTTTAAACAAAAATGACAACAACAAATACAACAAAGCACAGAAAATCCCATAAAAGCAAAGCAAATCAAAACAAAAACTTAAAGCAAGAAAAAAACTAAATTTTAAACAGTAAAACCCCCCAAAAAAGAAAACAAAGTAAAAAAAGAAAAACACCAAAAAACAAAACTCACTACATAAAAACAAAAACCAAAACAAAACCTCAAAATAAAAACAAATGACAAAAAACTACAGTACAACAGAAAAAAAGAAAAGAAGAATCACAAAACCATAACAACAAATAACCGTAGCAACACAAGCACTAATAAATGAAACCAGTTCAAGTCTGTTTACATTGAAAAGTTCCTTAGAATTTCCCACTTATCTCAAATTCAAACTGCATACTATATGTAAAAATGTCTACACCCTAAACATTTAGATGGTAATGATACAGAACATTTCCGCAGTGCCTTTGAGCTTGCTTGAGACACCACTGAATACTACATGAGTGTTTCCCATGAACAACAGTGACTGGAAAACTAGTCCCCAGAGCCCGTGAGCTTGACCTCGCAGCTCAAGAATGTTCTGTAGCAGGATATGGATTCTGACTGACAGCCTCCTGTGTGCAACAGTTTGTGCAAAAGTATGCTGGTGTGTATTTGTGTTCATATTTTTGGTGTAATCTCTCTATCCATGGGTCTTGCGTGTCAGGTCAAAACCTCTCATGTACACATAACGAAATCATCCACGAAGTCGCACAATAGTCTCAAAAAAAACCCCTCCAGATTTACACAAATCCACACGTCGAGGCTGGAAAAGCACTGCAGAGAAACTGCTGGCCTTAAGAGCCCTCTTGACTGGAATCATATCTATAATGCGTCGAGTGTTTGATTGGCTTCTATAAAAAGGCTGGAGTGAGAAAATATATATATACATATTTTTAGTAACTAAATTACAGTGCTGTGCTGGGACCAATTTTCATGATGAAAAAGGCTCTAATGTGTAATTATTCCTTTTTAAAGCTAGCAAATTAAAGCTACACTTTAATATCAGATCAAAATGGCCTCAATTCTCTTTCGCAGGGTTTCAGATATGGCATTTTGAAAAATGCGCTTCTATAAAAAGAAAAACTGAGGTCAGGATAGGATGGTTTAAAATGTCAAATTTGTATTAATCCCCCTGATACCTTATTAGACAAATAGTTTCACTGACTTCCATGCTATATTTTGTTCCTACATTGGATGTCAGTCACTCATTTCCAGGATACTTCACAATCTCTTGTGTTTAACAGAGGAAAGAAATAAAACAAAAAAAAAACAATGATGAGGAAATGTTCATTTTTAGGTGAACTATCTCTTTAACAAGGCGTAGAACAGAAGCTAAGCAAAACGAAAGAGAAATGATGGTATTGGTGCAGCTAGAAGGAATTATGCACAAGTTTTGTGGCATCATGACAAGAGTAACCCTGCCTTTTTGATGTTTCCTCAAGGTTTGCTTAGGTATTTGTTTCTGGAAACTGCTAGTTCTGCTTTCCCAATGGCATCTTTCAAGACAGCAAGCAAGGATTTGTCAGGATTTGTGCTTGTCTTAGGCTTTAGACATGTGTTTTGAATTTTGTTTTGAACTTGCTTACAGCCAATGCAGTATGAGCCAGAAACAGAGTAATTTCTCAAACACTCGAGAGAATCATTTGCATTTTTGCCTCAACCAACCAACATCTCGGACTAGAGAACTCACTATGACAGGTGAGTTGAACAAATAGACTGCATAGCCTAGAGAACTGAGCAAGGAATTAATTCTTCTTTAGTATTTCTTATATTAATTGGGCCCTGAATGTATTATACTTTTTGTGCAAGTCTGTGTTTGGGAATTGTGTGTTACGAAATGAACAACATGTTTATTATATTCTGCTGAAAAAATTGCAATGACTGGAAAAAAGTTAATTTTGCTGAACAAGTTCAAAGGTCAGATTGAGTAAAATGTATATGTTTCTAATTTTGATATTTGTGGGAGGTTAGAATGTGATTTCAGAAATTAACTGGGAATTCAGAATTTCCAGGCAATTTCCAGGAAATTCAGAATTGGGTTGATAATAGTGATGGGTAGTTCTTGAACGATTAGTTCATTTTGAATGAATCTTCAATATGACTCGGGAACGACAAGTCTTCTCAGGGACTGATTCGTTCATCTGCACATGCGCACATTTGTGCAGGTGGTTTCGTTAATTTTAAAGTCTTTTGAGTCATTTAGAGCCAGAAAAGACTCCCAAGTCCTTGGTTTGAGTTATTCATTCATCACGAAAAGGCAGAAGACAATCATATGCACTTAGAGCAACAAAGAGATTTGATCCGTTCATCTCTCGAGTCCTCAGGTTCGAGTCATCTCTCTTTTACATTCTGTCACATGATGAACAAATGACTCACAAACAGAAGCCTCGAAAGGTGAACTAACTATGGCTCTTTTCGGTTCAGACTGTGTGCTTTGGTTGAGATTATATGTGACTGTCAGTGTGACATGAGTGAACCGCTCAAATTTGAAGACATGAAAAGGTGAGCTGAGCAAAGAGACAAAAATACCTTCAAAGACAAAAGACCAGGTAAACAATGAATTATTATTTTCTATTATTATGACTTGTTTGTAGTGTGATCAACCTTTGGGCTAGTTGTATATGTGCTTGGAAGCAATCGTAACATTTTAATAATAATTTGGCAAATTAAACAATATGAACGAAATGACTCGAAAAAAGATTCGTTCATCTCAATGAAAGAGACTCAATGGTCCGAGTCAGTAAAATGATACGAACTTCCCATCACAGTTGATAACTCAATTTTTCCACACAAATGGATTTCAAAGCTCCTCCCCCCCTAAACAAGCAAAAAGCAAGTCCGGACAAGTTTTAGGCAGGCTGTTTGGCACAAAAGACATTTTAAGGTGAGAAATCTGAGTTTTATTTAATTTCTAAATCAATGCTACTCCTGGTAAATACAGTTGAATGGTAAAGACCTTGAAAGGTAAGTGATGACAATTGCCATCATTCTACTTCTGATCAGTCTACTTTGAAATTGAACCACAAGACGGAAACCATCATGGTTGATGGTCAATCCTAAATGGAATGGATATCTCAAGGTGTTGGGCATCCGCTGTGTAAAACATACAGTATGCTGGATAAGTTGGCGGTTCATTCCGCTGTGGCGACCCTTGATTAATAAAGGGACTAAAAGTGAAAAGAAAAGCTGCTGTGCTCTGCTGATGGGCATAATGTATATACTTGTGAAGTTTCTCGAACTTGATGGACTGAAGCCCGGTGCAAAAGTAGTTCATCTCAAGAACATTGTTTTCTGAAGTCTCTACTTATTTTAGAGTAGATTTTGCTCTTCATGTTGCTCTTCATGTTATTTTGTATTTTTATGTCCACATACTGATGTTTTTTGTTATTTTTCATACTGTTTATATGGGACAGTACACATTTTTGTTTTGTACTGAAAAACTGGAAAAATACTGGAAAACAAAAATGTTGTTGAATGTATTTCTTATAAGCAGCTAAAAAACATTAAACAATTAAACAATTTTTAGCTACTTAATTCATTTGAGGTTCTAAACTCGAAACTTGCATGTATAATTATGGTAATTAAGTGCATAACACTGGATTTATTTAACATTTTAATAAAACAATAGTTGAAACAACTTAATTTTTTGAGTACTAAACTTAAAAATAGAGTTTATGCTTTGTAAAATTGCCTCTGAAGAGGAAAAGGTCATTTGGCTAACATAATAAAGTTTGTTGTCTGAACATTTTGTTAGATTTAAAAAAAATTTTTTTTGTCTAAAAGGGGTAATGAAAATGCAGCTATTGATTACTATAGAAAACTTTTTTCTCTGAACTTAATGTACTCACCCTCGGGTCATCCAAAATAGAGATGGCTTGTTTTCTTTAGTAGAATATTAAAGATTTTTTATTAAAGATTTTTATTTCATAAACTTCAAGTGAATGGCTACCAGCAGCTTGAGAGAAACAGAGGCAAAACTATTTATTAATAGCTGAGGTCTTATGAAGGGAAATGATCAGTCTATTAATTAACTGATCTATTACAACATTATTACCTTTAATCCACAGCCTCTGCAAACGTTCCTCAGCATGGAGTTTGGTACTGTAAATGACCAGAAATGTTTAATTTTTGGGCCAACAATCCCTTTAAATAAACCGAACAGGACATTTGTCCACCAAATGATGCCAAAATATACAAACAAATGTTGCTTCTGTTGCACTCCAGAGGGAAGAAGAATTATTCTAACACTCATTTTAGTGATACAACAATCAATCATCTGCAATATCTGTGAAGAGTAATTACCATGCAAGTCCGAACAGATAAGGACACATTCAATCAAAAATGTGCATCAATGCTGACATGTCAAGAACAACAGATTAAAAAGGGCTCATCAATAATCCCTGAGATACGTTCACATAATTTGCACATGCCGACCTCTCCGGCACACGTCTGGCGCACTAATCAGCTAAAGTGTGTGAACGGTGATTAAAGGGCCACTTCCATACCATGCAAAAGAATAAGCAGCGCACATTTATTAATACTGACAGTCACTGAAAGCATTAGCTCACTTGCTGACTTTAAAAAAACAGCGACAATAACCAGCAAGGGGAAAAAATCCTTTGAGGAAGAATAGAGGAAGTTCACTGGAAAATCTATTGTCTGCACATTTGTCAGTTTAAAGCATTCAGGCAAAACCCAATAGTATGTTTTTGGTGAGAAATCACACACTCTTTTGCACAGAGACTGGATAGTGTGGATTAGTTCTGGATTTGCATACATATTAAGAAATAGGAGCAGTCCATCTAAAGCGTCTACACTCTTGACAGGGAAATTAGCATGATAACACCTACAGTAATGGCTTCTTGTGAATTGACAGAGCTGTATTCACCTTTCAGTAAAGGTCACAACATCACACGTCTTCAGAGTGCTGACAGAACCAAAGTTTACACTCATAGATCAAGGCTTTATAATGATTTATTGTCGAGTGAGTATACAGTTCAGTACAGGCCCAACAGAAGCACATCCACTGAAATAGACCGAATGGACCAAATATACCACAATAATATGCATGTTGTCAAGAGGCTTCTCATCGGAGACCACCGACACAGTTGTGTATTGAATATATATACTTTACAATTTTTAAAATACTTTTTCACATACCGTCTGAGAATATAGATATCCGGACAAATAAATATACATGGGCTGAAAACACATTTGTACAGTATATCATTGACAATTCAGCACACGAAAGAATGAAAAAAGTCTGGCTAAAAAATCTCCACAAATTACAGGCTCAGTTTGGACTATATCAGAGGATCAAAAGGCCACCAGCACGATCTTTGAATGAAAAATATGTACAATAAATACAAAAACGCTTGCATATACGTAACGCACACACAGACCCAAAATACTTTTCACATAGTCTCTAGAATAATACAAAGATTTACAGGCAGATATACAAGAAAATAAAGTTACATAATAAATATTTTTTGCTGTGAAATTGCAATTTTCAATAGACAGCTTCATACAAAATACCAAAAAATCAGTAACTAGAATAAGAAATTGTGACGTTACAAGAACTAACAACTACGGACACACATCATAGTGACCTGACGGAGTAATTTATTTACATGAATTTACTGTAACATCAAGGTTGTCCTCAAGTAACGTATAAAATACTAATATAGTATGTTTTTCAACAAGACCATCATACTCTGAGAGATGGATTTACATGTAAACAATATTAACGTGTGTTTGCGCAAGTTGTCGTACCAATAGAAACTGATTAATGTGACACGACGACATCTTGACAACCACAGTCACTTTACAATGCAAATTTTGAAATGGTAATTTGGTCAGTTATGGCAAACAACAAAATATAATTTCTTAATTACATTTTTTACATTTTGGTTATCAGGGAAAATATTAAAACATTCTTACGATAAATTGACTCAATTGAGAGAGTATCCTAATTATAAAAAATTCTGAGTTGTCATAATCTAACACTGGGTCCAATATGGACAAACCCAACGTTGAGTTAATTTTTTCAATTAAATTTAAATGACACATTTTAGCACAAGTCTGTCCATATTCGACCCAACATTGGGTTATGACAACCCAGCATTTTTAGAGTGTCTATATTGACTTTATGCACTATTTTCACCGTGACTGCATTTATTTGATACAAAAAAATTGTAATATAGTGAAATAGTATTACAATTTAAATGAACTGCTTCCTATTATATTATATTTAACCCTTGTGCACTGTTCAAATATACTACCCTTTTGCTATACTAAGGATGAAAACATCCACTGAATTAAACTGCTGTAAAAAATCGTATAAATATTTTTAAAATATTTCGACCTCAGTCCTGATCAAAACTATTAAATTGTTTAGAAAATTACAGGATTTTAACTCTTTAATTGCCAAAATCATAAATTATGTCACTGCTTTGGGTGAAAAAAAAAAACACAAAATGACATTTTCAATATAAAAAGTAATTGTGGACTGGATTTTTTAAAGGTTTTATCACAATCTTGGACAAGTTTAGTAACAACATTGGCTTTGATTTTACGTCATTCTGTGTTTTTTTTTTCTCACCAAATCAGTGACATCATTAATGAATTTGGCAATTAAAGAGTTAAAATCTTTTAATTTTCTACACATTTTGGTAGTTTTGATCAGGACTGAGGATGATTAACAGATTTATGCAAAAAAGAATTTGAAAAAATATTGATCTAATGCATTTTTACAGCAGTTAATTCAGAGTATGCTTTTATCCCGAACATAACAAAGGGGAAGTAAATTTGCCTAGAGTGTATTGTTGAGCTTTTCAAAGCATTTTCTCAAAATATGTGTCAAAATAAGATTTGTCACCAAAAATCATTCTGCTAGCTGAAACACAGAAAACATTATTGCCGAATTAAGGCACAAAATCACTCCAGAGTGGATGAAATCATCCCCAACAGTACGTAAGGGTTAACATGTATATTAATTCATGCATGTGACGACAAAGCAGAATTTTCCGCAGGCGTTTCTCTAGTCTTATCCACCTGGAATCATTCTAAAATACTGATCAGCTGATCAATAAGAAAGAAAAAAAAATGTTATTAATGTTATGAATGTTTAATTAAAAACTGCCTGAAACCCTGCCTTATGAATAAAATAAGTACTAAACTAATATTAGAAAAATATTACTTATTTTCCTAAACTCTATTTCAGGTTTCATAAGTATAATTCTGAATCTAATATTTATTAAATGACTTCATTTATTAATTCCCAATTTGCTAATTTATACCCAAATAAACTCTAAAACAACATTTCTCATACCTCCAGTGGATTCATCACGTTTAAAGAATGTTTAAATATTTATACCAGAGAAGACCAAAATATTAAGAAAACACTGCTGCAGTCAGCTATTGCCATGCTCCACTACACCAAACACAGTCAGTTTGCCTCAGTGCCACTTAGTGTATGTATATTTACAAGATGAGAGAGAAACAGGCACAAGAAGATCCAGCCATGGTTGTAAATATGCTTCAGCGGCATTGAGTTCAGCAGCAGTGGCCATCGCTGTCAGACTCTGTTCTGGCTGAGAGGCTGAACGGATACAGAGGCGACGAGAGTTCAGGCTAGGTCACCACACTGCCACGAAAGGTTAATGTACAGTTTTGCAAGTCCGTCTGGCCACAAGCGGGCCATAGACAGCCGCCCAGAGAGCAGACAAATGCCTGCAATATTAAAACAGAGGGATTATTGCAAGAGTCAGCGCTGCCACCTGTCCGAGCAGCGGGACGCTCGCGCTCCCTTCTTCCTCCGTATTGCTTAGACGTGAGGAAATTTGATGTATTCTCCGAGGACCTTATCAGATATCCTCTTTCTTCCTTGATACAAGATGCCAGGAATCCTTTGCATGATGCTGAATAAATCCAGACGCTCCTTTCAAAGCATCACGGATGGATGAAACATGGATGAAATTGAATTTTAAAGTGAGACTGAGTTCTCCTGCTGCCAAATAAATACAAAATTGGACGGTCAGAGTTTGTGCGTCAGATCCACTTCACTGAGGTGGGTTTTTTTTTAAACAGCTTAGGTGGGATTTCTTTTTCATCTTCTATGGTGTGATATCAGCAGAAGGAGTAAAGATGCTGCAGGGTTGAAGAAGGAAAGAGATTGTGAATTAAGAAACGCTTTGCACAGCAGTCACACTCCAAAGGGTGGCCACATAAATATCTATTTCATTATGAAAATCATCAGAGAAAATTACAAACAGGTTCCCGAAGAGTCGCGGACGGCATCTATCTCATCAAGCTAAGATTATTTGGTGAAAAGGCAAGAGCGCTGGAGTCGGGGCATGTCTGGGCACTCTATTTGTGGATCACCGGGCCCAGCAGAGAAGCCCCTCAGTTGCACATTTGCATTCAGATTTGCACGGCGTGATGGGAGATGAGGCGGCGTGAGGTTTGGGCTCTATTAATAACCCTTCAGCCTTTTCTACAGTTGTGATTATGAATGAACCGGAGCTGGAGGGGGGGATTTAATGTTCAGAAGCATGTCAAGGTGCTGGTAGTGTCCCTAATCACTTTTTCCATATTTGAAGGGACCAAGCTGCTAAATCATTCACGGAGGCAGAAAAACGATACAGTGGGAGTTTAGGCCATACTGGGTCTGTGAATACAAATTCTGTGTTACGAATTGAGCGGTGAGGGGATTGAGTTTAGGAAGATTTTGCGACTGTGATGTGGTGAGTATATTAGATTTTTGTTCATTTGATATGTAATTGAATTAAAAAATTAAGCACATACATGCTGTGTTGCCACATGAAATCTCTTTGTCATGCATTAGAGACAAATAGATAACCACGTATTGACCTGTTTATGCTGTATAGGTGCTTGTGGTGATTCCAATTGCTCTAAGAAATTATACCTGTGGACAATTCTTTTCTAGTTTTTAATTCATTCTTTTTTCTTTTTAAACAAAAAGAAATTTGGAATAAAAATACACATTTATTATACATGCTGATTTATACAGTGGGGAAAATAAGTATTCAACACGTCACCATTTTTCTCAGAAAACATATTTCTAAAGGTGCCGTTGACTTGAAATTTTCACCAGATGTTGATAACAACCAAAGAAATACATCACCAAAAAAGCCTCTTATACAAAGTATTAAATACGTTTCAGTAGTTCAGTACATTCTCCTTGTGTCATTCCATTGTTATGAAACATAACAGTTTTTTCTTTTCTTGTTTTGTTTTTTTTTCTTTTTATGTTTATATTGTTTAGGTTTTTACCAAAAACTTGTTCAATTACATGTCAACAGGTCCTTTGGAAATATTATTCCAAGGAAAAAACATGAGGTGTTCAATACTTTTTCCCCCACAGTAAGTTTATGTTTTATTGGTGATGGCAGCTTAAAGACACCTCTCATATGGAGAATTAAGTCACATGCATTGCTTAGGTGTGGGGGTTTTTCACACACTTCAACAGAGTGTACAAATCTTGATGGTTTTGTGGATCTTGTCTATCAAATCAGATCTTTATTTTCTATTTTCTATTGGATTGAAGTCAGGTGATTGGCTGGGCCATTCTACAGCTTGATTTTCTTTATCTGAAAGCAATTTAGTTTCCTTGGTTGTGTTTTGGATCAATGTCTTGCTGAAATGTCCATTCTGGTTTAATCTTCATCATCCTGGTAAGGTAGATGTTAGACTGAAGCAGCTAATATTAATTTACAATGATGAAGGGCAGATAGTTGCTGAATAACTTCTGAGAGATTTCAGCTGCTGTCTGGGCTTTCATTTCTTTTTTACACCTCCCTTTCTTCATGCATTCAATACTTTTTCATATGTCTTTTAATTTTATTACACATAACTTTATTTGTAAAATAATTAGATTTGTTTTCTTTGCATCAATGGATTTCTTTGGTTGTTACTAACATCTGGTGATGTTTCAAGTCAACAGCACCTTTAGAAATATGTTTTCTGAGAAAAATGATAACGTGTTCAATACTTCCCTCACTGTAAATGTGCTTATATAAAATGACATCATTATGAAATGTATTCATATTTTTATAGTAATATTTTTACATTTAAGATCATATAAGTGTTCATTATTTTTTATTAATTTTAAATTAAATAAAGGAATACAATTTTACTGTAAATGTATGGCTCGATCCTCAATTATTTTATCCTACTTTTATAATTATGTAAATTATTTGGTCATTTTAAAAGCTATGTAAGTCAATGATAACTATAGCAACAAATTCTGGCATCTTGCTTGTATTTTTGACCCAAATAATCAAACGTTTGCAGTGTGCACTCTTGAAGTGTTGCCATGTCCACTTTTTATAAGGAAAAAAAATATTATTTGTCTTTATGTTTAAGTAAAGCAAAGCAATACAATTTATGAAGTTAATAAAATAGGCAAGTGTAGGTTATGGTACTTTACTTATTTACTTCTAAGATAAAGCATTTGAGTTTGAGTTTATTATTGGCTGCTTTTTATAACAATATCTGGCAACATAAATAAGTCTCGTACTTTGTTTAAAGGCATTATTAACAGCTAGTTGTTCAGTTTGGTTCTATTTACACTGCACTGAATGTATGTAAATGCAGTTGTATAATGCATTAATTATGCTGTTGATTGGGCTTGCCACTCCCGTAAATGATTAACCTGAGCATGTACTAAAAGGTTAAATGACAACCAAATTTAGCTGTGGAGCGTACGTGTGATAAATGTGTGCTAATGAATCCCAGTCCATTGATGGAGTACCTGTGGTGTAGAATTTGTTTACATAAAAGCCAAATGACAAAAATATGTTTTGTGAGAATGCTCACCTGGGCTCTGTCCACCGATCTGTCTTTTTCCATTGCTTCAATGCTTCTCTTGGGTCAGGGAGTGGTGTCGCCGCGGTGCATGGACCCCCGTGCCCACAAGGCATGACTTGGACCCCCTCCACCTCCATGGTCTTTATCGGTCTCAGGTTGACTCTGTGCCCGCTCAGGTTTAGGGTTTGGAGTCATGGGTGGATCAGGCTGTTGTACTGACATGGTGCGACGAAGATGCGTTCGCTTGCACAGAAAGTCTGGTTTGGCCGACAAACCGAATGAGCCTTTTCGAAGCACCATTCGCACCGATGAGCTCTTCTTGGGACGGGCTCTGTGACTGAACTGCAAGGAGGACAGATGAACCGCATAGCCCTCGCTCAGGAACTGTGATGGATCACAAGATTTGAAAAGATATTAGAGAAAACTAGATCAATATTGGACCAGTTATGGTGGAAACTGAATGAAAAGCAAAGTCAGTTAACCTGGCACTGATTCTGGTACTTCTTGGAGGGCCGTCCCACTATATATATCTGGTTGGGGCTGAGGCTCAATATGCTGTAGACTGAAATGTCCTTCATGGAGCCGTAAGCACAGTTGATTTTAATGTGACACTGCCAACATGAGAGAAAGGGCAAAGTGTGATAGACGGCCGGAGGATACACTGGGAAAACACCACAGTTTCTGTGTGACTACTCATGTGTGAGACAGAAGAAGAGAGTGTGAGAGATGAACCAAGAGATGCACAGGAATAAGGAAAAGTGTGTCTACTGTAACTCACAGTTCATTCCTACTATGCACAATATTTTCAGGACCCTCTCATTTAATTTGCTAACAAGCTACAATTAGGTTCCATTAGTTCATATATTTACTGTACTAACATGAATAAAGAATGAACAATACATTTATTACAGAATCTAATAATGTTTGTTCATGCAGGCTAATAAAAATAAAGCTATTAATTGTTAGATTTCGTTGACTGAGAGTGCATTAACTAATGTTAACAAGCACAGCTTTGGATTTTACTAATGTATTAGTACTGTAAATGTTGAACTGTGGTTTGTAAATGTTGTATAAGCATGGTTCATTTATGTTTATTAATACATGAACTAACATTAACTATTGGATTTTACTAATTGTAAAATGTGACTTGTTTATTTAAATATAGCAAAAAGTTTATTATACTTACCCAAGATGCATTTATCTTATTAAATACACAACATTTAAAGTTTTAATTATTCATGGAAAATACTGAATATCTTTATAATTTAAAATGTAGTTTAGTTTGAAGCAAAACTGAATTTTTGTCATCAATGCAGTCAGTGCCATATGATCCTTCAGAAACAATGCTATCATAGATACTGTAATATCACATCCAATATTATATACGATACCTGATTAAGTGCTCAAAAAAACAAGTATCTGTCATACCAGTGTTGAAATTTGTTAATATTATCTGTGGATTCTCAAGTCAATGGTAACTATAGCAACAAATTCGTATTTTTAATCCAAATAATCATGTTTATAAGGCCATGCAGAGTGTGCTCTTGAAGTGTTGCCATGTGCCCTTATTATAAGCAACAATTATTATATATCTTCAGGCTTAAGGAAAGCTAAGTGATTAATAAAATTAATAAAAAAAGCAAGTGCAGGCCATGGTACTTTAGTAGATGGATTATTTACGAATACGAATATCACATCCAATATTATATATGATACCTGATTAGGTAAAAAAAAACAAGCATCTGTCATACCAGTGTTGAAATTAGTTAATATTTTCTGTCGATTCTCAAGTTTTTCAAGAAAACTCCAATTTAATTGTATTATAGCCTTTCTTTAATTAAGGATTAAATAGGTAAAAATGACAGAATAGCATCTATTTGAAATAGAAATACATTTTGTAACATTATAAATATCCAAAAGTTCTGGGCCATGATTGAACAAAAGATTTATAGTATTTTATCTATTAATATTGGTTGTGACCCAAAGCACATGCTGCTTTGCATATACGAGATTATTCCGAACAAACATAAAACAACACTTTGCAAGTTCCTGACATTTTGTGCAAGAAAATGTATTCTCCTGAACTGGATAACGGACTAAACTCCTACAAAGTCTTATAGCACAGGGTAATACTTGAACATGTACCACTGTACTACTTAACTTTTGATTTACCAGACAAAGATCCATTTTTGTTGCATGGGTTTAAACATAACCTCCATACTCATCAGAGGATTGATTTAATGAGGTCAGATATTGTAAAGGTTTGTGGTGTATGAATATGCAAAATCTCTACATTATTACTACCTTATTATAACTATTATAATTATAATTACCCCCCCCCCCCCCCGGTCTGTTCACTTGTTTGTTGTTGTTTGTATTGCCTGAAAATTTATTAAATACATTATTAAAAAACATTATAAATATCTACACTCATCATTACTTAAAGAAATTGTCCTCTTGTTGTAAAAAAAATGATCAAAAATGTTTAGAAAATGCTCCCTAATGCGTAACTAAATGTTATCTTAATAATTTGACTGATTTGAACTGATATATTTATCTTTGCCATGTTCAGATGAAAGTCTGGCCATTTTTGTTGTACATTTCTTCATGTTTTTCTCAAAGGAGCATATTTCTGAAACTCTAGTGCACCCTTTTATAGAAACACTACACAAGACAGACATATTCATATTTTACAAGCTCTAGAGTTTATTAGATACTGCAGGACAGATAGGAATGACTCATATGCTATATATGTGGACATGGCAGCAGAAGAATTTACCTCTTGCACCAGGTTCCTGAGGAAGATAGTTTTCTGGCGAAGTGGGTCATGCACAAGCCCTTCAGAGAAGAAGATCATCCCTTGGGGGAAGTTGTGTTGAGAAAGCCAGGACACAACTCTCTGCTTCTGCATGTCTGGACGGCCAGTAATATATATGATCAGGTAGCCCAGGTCCTGCCAGTGCCTGCACGCAAAATACTATCATTTTACCATTTGCGTAATGTTTGCTGATAAACATTTGGTGACCGAATCCTGGATAGTCATGGCGCCTGGTCCTCCAACACCAGATTGCATTTGACAAAGCAGTAAATTTGCCCAAGGACAGTCTGGGAAACAACCCAAGATTGTCCATTTGCGAATCCCAAACCCCATCTGATATCTGGTATCAGCACTCCGCTATCTCTCTATTAAATGAAATCCAATTGTGCTTCACCGGCAGCCTGGGTTCTTTTCAATATTGCCATGGCATGAAATGAAAGCATCGATTCTCTCTCTCCCTCACATATACACACAAAGCCATCCGCTGAATTTGTTACCTGACCACATCCACAGCTCCAGGCCGTACTTTGGGGTCGCTGCCCATAATGGAGACGCTGGCGGCGAATGAACCGTCGATGCTAAAGACGACACACTCCATCCCCCGCGGCAAAACTGTCAGGAAGGCCTCACCGCTCGTCTGGTCGCCCCTGCGAGGACACACTGACATGAGGTGTGGGAAGAACAAAGTGTCGGCTCTTGATCAAACTCAAGATCTGCGTGTCAATTTAGCAGCGAGCAGTCGTTCTCCTTCAGCCCTCGGGGTGAGAGTTTACAAGTGCCAATTGAACGCTCCTCGCAAATTATCCCCACTGAGAAAACCAGGCCATTTTGGATACATTACAAGTAATCTTTGAAAGTCTCATTGACTTACTTGACGACCATTTTAATGGGGTACACTCCCACGGCTAGCTTTTTGCTTTTGGGGATGGTGTAGGTCACTCTGCCACTGCTGTTGGTCACCTCTGTGTCTAAGTGCACCCAGCGACTTGACTGTGGCTGGGTCATCACATACACATCGACCTGAGAAACCAAACAACAAAGAGGCAGACAGTAAGTGGGAGCGAGATGGAGGGAGATTATTGAGACATACTAGGGTTGTCACGACATCAAAATGTCAGTAGTCAATACCAGCAGCGGTGACATTGCTCTGTACCAATTTCGATGGGAGTTTCGATTTGCAATTTGATGAACTCTTTGATTTTGAAGCCATTAAGATTTTTCCCCAGCAGTGAATACAACTGACTGTGATATATACACACACACACACACACACACGCGCGCACACGCGCACACGCGCGCGCACACACACACACACACACACACACACACACACACACACACACACACACACACACACACACACACACACACACACACACACACACACACACACACACACACACAGTGGGTACGGAAAGTATTCAGACCCCCTTAAAATTTTCACTCTTTGTTATATGGCAGGCGACACAGTGGGTAGCACGTTCGCCTCACAGCAAGAAGGTCGCTGGTTCGAACCTCGGTTGGGTCAGTTGGCATTTTTGCATGTTCCCCTCGTGTTCGCATGGGTTTACTCCGGGTGCTCCGGTTTCCCCCACAGTCCAAAGACATGTGGTACAGTTGAATTGGGTATGCTAAAATTGACCGTAATGTATGAGTGTGTGTGTGTGAATGAGTGTGTGTGTATGTGGATGTTTCCCAGTGATGGGTTGTGGCTGGAAGGGCATCCGCTGCATAAAACATATGCTGGATAAGTTGGCGGTTCATTCCGCTGTAGCCACCACAGATTAATAAAGGGACTAAGCGGAAAAGAAAATGAATGAATGAATGAATGTTATACTGCAGCCATTTGCTAAAATCATTTAAGTTAATTTGTTCCCTCATTAATGTACACACAGAAAATTTATTGACAGAAAAACACAGAATTGTTGACATTTTTTGCAGATTTATTAAAGAAAAACTGAAATATCACATGTATTCAGGCACTTTGCTGTGCCACTCAATACCTACAGAACAAGTCTACAGAACAAACCATCATTATACAATAACTTGCCTAATTACCCTAACCTGCCTAGTTAACCTAATTAACCTAGTTAAGCCTTTAAATGTCACTTTAAGCTGTATAGAAGTGTCTTGAAAAATATCTAGTCAAATATTATTTACTGTCATCATGGCAAAGATAAAATAAATCAGTTATTAGAGATGAGTTATTAAAACTATTATGTAATTCAGGAGGGCTAATGATTCTGACTCGAACTGTATATGCATGCAACCACTACTCTACTTAGAAAACTAGATTCTGTTTATCATGCAGCAATACACTTTGTCACAGGCGCAGATTCACTGTATTTTGTACAATTCCTTAGATTTTCGTTTCGTTATCTCTATATCAAAGGAGAAAATTACATTTGTACTTATGTACTTTAAAGTACCTCTTAGGTAAACTACCATCATTCTCTAAGTTGCTAACATTTCACATAAATAACCAACACACTAGATTTGATTCCTGTTTTGGTTTAACAGTCCCAGAGGTTATTATCAGAACTTGCCAAATGTGCTTTTTCCTTTTATGCTCCTAGGGCTTGAAATGACCTGCAAAATCAGCTTAATCTTGACACACTTCCGATTTTGAGTACTTTTAAACATCTTCTGTACAACGTCTTAAAGGATACTTGTAACTGTTTTTTATGATCTGACCTTTTTATGAATGGTGATTTTGTATTTTGTGGTATTGTTTTTTGTGATTTTTATGTGAATCTTTATGTGCTGCCTACTGTCGTGACCAGGTCTCATTGGAAGAAGAGACAGTATTGTCTCAATGTGATCTCCTGGCTAAATAAAGGAAATAAATATTATTGAAGGAATATTTTTGGCACCCATTGTGTGTACAAAATTATTAAAATGGATGGCTGCTGAAAATTAGGTTCCTCAGGCATTTATTACTATGTAAGAAATAAAGATAAGTAATTGGGTCACACTTTATTTTGATGGTCCGTTTGTTGAATTTAAGTAACATTGCATCTACATGCCAACTATTTCTCGTTAGATTATAAGTAGACTGTTAGGTTGGGGTATAGTCAGTTAAATGTCTGTTTAGCAGCAGTATCAACAGATATTAAGCAGACAGTCTACTTATACTCAAATGGACCATCAAAATAAATGTTACCAGTAATTGCTATTTATGATAAATATATCAGATATTTTATATAAGAAAATATTTCACTTTTTTTCTTGCTTTTTAACATTCTGTAAGTTGATAATGTTTACATTAGTACTTAACCAAGATGATTATTACTTTGAGAAATCCATTTTACAGTGCAATACTGTGAAATATTTCAGTCACAATTTCAAGTTAAATCAAACTTGAGTTTCTTGTGAAAACACCATATGTCACAAGTGCTTAAGTGTGTGTAATAAATGAAACCAAGATTAAAGTCATATCATAATGTATCATAATGTATGTAATAAATCATAATGTATGAATTATTAATAAGGATGCTTGATGCTGTTTTAGCATTAAATCAAATATTCTGACTGATCAGGGGTGCGTTTCCCAACCAACGACATAACTCGTGGCTGAACTAACATAGTACAGTACGATGCATCGTTTGTGAAAAGAACGATGTAGTGACGAGTGTTTCCCAAAAACCGCAGTTTCTCTGTCGCAGATTCATCATTTGAGCCACGTTAGTTATAAAGTAAAACACACATAATGATGCTCTAAACGGGGAGGTAACAACTTCTTTAGAGAAGAACCCCATAATTTCTTTGTGCAAATTATATTGTTTATATTGTCAATAATAATATATTGTCGCATTAAAAAAAAAATCAATATTAGTTTTTTAAAATATTTTTAACCTTATTTTAATATTATTATTATTAATATTAATGATGATGATAATAATAATAATAACAATAATAATAATAATATTATTAATAATAATATTATTAATAATAATAATATTATTTTAATGATGATGATGATGATGATGATGACAATGATTATTATTATTATTACTATTATTATTAAGTAGGATATTGTTTATTTATTTTTTATTTTTTGAAAAGTCTACTTTTACAATTTGACACATGCAAACCACTGCAGAAATGTTCTAACCAAAAGGCCCATGTCATATTCAGTACAGATACTTAATAAATAACCTACTACAAATTAAAAGCAATAACGTATGCTATGTTTTTTTTGTTGTCACAAGTTTGGAGACATAGCGTAAATTCCTCTTTTAAATAATAGGTCACCTGTAGCTTTCCTCATGAGCCATGGCTGCGTTCAAAATGACATCAATGTTTTCAAAGTGCACTGTGAAGGGAGCGCCATTGTAAATATGAAGATCGCTAAAACTAAACTATAAAAATACTTTAAAAGCAAATTACACCTGAAAGTGATGACTTTAATGTTTTTTTTCTAAAAACAATTTCAAGTATTTCAAATGTTAGAATGCTCTAAACGAATAGGGAATGGGGGATAACTGGGGATAGAACACAGCCAAGAACTATGTTTCTAACTACAGCTCCAGAGGTGAAGTTGCAGGCATACAAGTTTGCAACGCAGTTTGTGATTGTTTGTTGGAATGATGGGAAATGCCAAATCAACCAGCTATGTTTGTAACGACGGAACTTGCGACCTTAGTTGGTTAATGAGGGTTTTCAGAAATGCACTCCTGAGTAGTAAAATCAGTAATGTCAATACCTTAAAATTGCGTTATAAGCAATGTACAAAATCGAGAGACATATTCATATTAACTGCTTTCTCACCTTTTCCCCTGTCAGGGTCACCATATCCAGTGGGCCATACATAAAGCGACCAACCAGGGTCTGGTGCCCATCTTCAGTTGCAATGACATCATTGACTCTGTGGTTCGCAGTGACGTTCTGCAGACAGAAAGAGGAGATATCAGGCTTTCTCTGTGTTTCTGCTATTTTCGTACCACAAGAGTAAGAAATCTGATGTGAAAATGAAGAAAAGGATAGGAGCATCTGACACTGATAATACAGCCATTCACTATTTCTGACATATGGAGAAAAAAAGACAAAGTGGCAGTTTCATAAGTATGCAGTACATAGTCCTTCCAAAAGAGGGTGTCACTCTCTAATCCTTCCCGTCTTCAATCAATTTCATTTCAGTGATAAAGCTGTTCTACACAGAACCTAGTGAAGATAAATCCTACAGCTCCTGCTGAGGCAGCTGCGCTTAAATGGAAAATTAAAGCAAGCAAAACACAGAGCTATGCAAATCCTGAAAATAACTAGCCACAGTCACCTTCATGCCGGCTGAGGAAGCAGACAAACAGAGAAAGTGCACGAGAGAGAGAGTGAGAGAGAGAGAGAGAGAGAGAAAGAGAGAGAGAGAGAGAGAGAGAGAGAGAGAGAGAGGGGAAGACAAATGCAAGAAGCTTTTGCTCTGCCGCTTTATAGGACAAATGCAAGACTTTGAGACCGTGTCTGAATTCACAAACGCTTCCTCCATAATCCCAAATCGAACCACACTCAAACATGCACACACACACACGCACACACACACACACACACACACACACCAGTGACTATGGTGATGAAATCCATCAGGATACCGAGACTTAAATGAACTGCAGTCTAAAAAACTGCAGATAGAATAGATTTTTGCACTTTTGAACAGTTTGAGTAGAGCTTGATTTAGCTTGTATGCTAAATATGGCTAATTTGTATGGTGGTGACTGTTAGCATGTTGCTGTTAGGCTTCAAGGGTGTGCTAGGGGCTTTCTCAAGCGAATGATAGAGAGAAAAACAAAATGATGAATATTCAAATTGTAAAAAAATTTATAAACTTGATGTTTTAAGATAAAATAAATAAATAAACAATCACACAATAGACAATAGGTTAAAAAGTTATTTGTGAAAAATTTCTTAATAATCTGTCTGGTTATGATAATACAGAGAGTGCCCTTATAAAGAAAATCAATGATATGCGCCTTAATACGGATTCAGGCAAACTAACTTTCTAACTAACAGTCACCGCATACTTCTGGATAGGCTGGAAAACTGGATTGGGCTGTCTGGGACAGTTCTCAAATGGCTCAGATCTTACCTTGAAGAAAGAGGTTACTATGTCAGTTTAGGTGACCATAGGCCGAGGTGAACACCCATGACATGTGGTGTCCCACAAGGCTCGATTCCGGCACCGCTCCTGTTCAACCTTTTTATGCTTCCTCTTAGCCAAATAATGAGAAAGAACCAAATCTTCTACCACAGCTATGATGATGACACTCAGATCTACCTAGGCTTACTGCCTAATGACTTCAGCTCCATTGACACCCTCTGCCAATGCATTGATGAAATTAACAATTGGATGTGCCAAAACTTTCTTCAGTTAGACAAAGATAAAACTGAAGTCATTGTGTTTGGGAACAGAGATGAGGTTCTCAAGGTGAACGCGTACCTTGTTTCTAAAGATCAAACAACAAAATAATAAGGTCAAGAATCTTGGTGTTATTCTGGAGTCAGATCTGAGTTTCAATAGTCATGTCAAAGCAGTAAGTAAATCAGCATACTATCATCTCAAAAACATTGCAAGAATTAGATGCTTTGTTTCCAGTGAGGACTTAGAAAAACTTGTTCATGCTTTTATCACCAGCAGGGTGGATTACTCTAACGGCCTCCTCACTGGCCTTCCCAAAAAGACTCAGTTGCAGCTCATCCAGAACGCTGCTGTTTTGACCAGAACCAGAAAATCAGAGCACATCACACCTGTCAGGTCTCTACACTTCATTCAGAATAGATTTTTAAAGTATTATTACTTGTCTATAAATCACTAAATGGCCTAGGACCTCAATACATTACAGATATGCTCACTGAATACAAACCTAACTGATCACTCAGATCTTTAAGATGACATAAACTAGAAATTCTAAGGGTTCAGTCAAAGTAGGGTGAACCGGCCTTCAGCTACTGCGCCCCCGCTGTTGGAATCAACTTCCAAAAAATAGATTTGATGTGCTCCAACATTAAGCACATTCAAATCAAGACTTCAAGACATTCAATCAAGACATACTGAATGAGCATTGTGCTACATCAAACCAATCGCACTATTAGTGAATTATTTATTCATTCCTTTAAGACCTGTTTTAACACGATTAAAACAGATTAAAATATTTAAGCATAATTTCCATTGTGTATGAAATGTGCTGTATAAATAAACTTGCCTTGCCTTGATGAATCTTAAATATAAGCATGTGCAATTGCATTACACTGACTACGTTTACATGGACATCAGTAATCAAATTATTTGCCTTAATCTAATTAAGACATTTACATGAGTTGCTTTTTGAATGTTTCTTTCATGATCCCGTTTTACATGTTATAGCACATACTCAGATTAACGTCATTGCATCACCGTGCTATCCGCATTTCCTCCGGATTTTTATGTAATTTCAGGTGTTTCATTATTAATTTGTCGACTTTAACTGCGGTTTGGCACTTTCATTTCATTCGGGCATGCTCCCATGACAAACAAGATATTGGATGCAACTATGAACTGCTGGAAGAGTTATGTTTAAATGGAAGTTCATACCGCATGCTGAATGAAAGAAAAAAAAAACCCTCAGCATTTCACGATGCAGGTGTCTGTGGTCTGCACTGACTCAGTAAGTGCAAAGAGTGTCGTGTGTGTGTGGACTAAGGTGTTTACATGTCTGTACTACACTTTAATAATGCGACTAAAATCGGCATACTCCACATGTCTTAATTCGATTTCTATTTAGTTGGATTATGACCTTAATCTGTTTAAATGAATCAAAAATCGCTGTTTACATGGTTAATTCTTAATCAGAGTATTGTCTTAATCGCATTAAATTTGAATTACTGGTGTCCATGTAAACATAGTCAGTGTTAAGCCAAATCGGTTTGATTTTTTATTAACTGTGCAGTGATTTATGTTCAAGTCAAAAGAGCTAACCTCTACATCTATGCAATATTCACACACTAGATTTGCCCCTATGCAAAGTTCTGTAGTACATTTGGCAAAAACATGAGTCAGATATCTTTAAAAAAAATAACTCAAGTGCATGAAAAAAGTTCTAATAATACTGTCTAAATCTCATTAAAGGGTTTTCTCATATTAACGTCAATGCCCCTATAAAAATAACTTGCCATGATCACCTCTGGATAGGAATCTGTATACTGTGGCTAATATTATGTTTCCCCTGTTAGCATGGCATAAGCCCACACGGAGCTGTACAGCCCCGAAAATCATTAGCCCACACCAGCTAATGAGTTTGATTGCGCAGATTTGTCATTTAATGAAGCGGTTAAACATTCCCCAGCTTGCAGCCATTTGCATATTGATTAAGTCAGTCAATAATTCATCTTGGCATGCGCCCATACATGATTGCCATATGATGGGCTTCCAAACACAAACACAAACCGCAGCTATACGCACATGGCCAAAACACAGCACAGCTCCATGCATACTGCTGACACACCTGAAGGAATTTCCAGAACCAGGAATGATAACCGGGAAAGGCATGGATGTGCGTGGAGCAGACCCAGATAGGCTTGCTGTAAGCCAAAGTGATGTAGACACATGCACAGACCGATAAAGACATTCAGGGTCTCAAGCGGGAAAACAGCATGACTGCACAGAAACGCCTTTGACTTGAAAGGCTAGCAAGTGCTCGGATCAAACACTACTGAGGCCATCAGCGCATTCAGAAGGGGGCTGGAAAATAACCGCGATTTTTAGATCAAGGTCCAGAATGATCAAAACACCATTCCCTGTGAAAAGAAAAAGTAGCGGTGATAACGCAGAAGTGTTTCAGTGGGCTATACTTAACCTCAGTGAAGGACTGGGAAGAAATGGGTCTTTGTTATGGTGGGCTCTTTTGAACACCAACACTAAAACACCCAAGTAAACCAGAACAGGCCGTAGTTTTCAGCAGCACTGTTAGGTAATTGTGTTGATGTGCCTCCGAGCTCTAAATCAAGGTCGACTGAGATGCTTATTTTCGTAAAGCACAGATTTCTGCCCACACACACTGAGCCATTGTGCCGTGTTTGAGAAACTCAAAGCCTTGGCAGACGCAGATATTTTTAGTTCCTCTACAATGTCAGGACTCTGCTGCAGTCCACATTTTGCTTGAGTGATATATGTGTATGTGTGTGTGTGTGTCCATCTGAGCTTGCAGACCAGAGTCAGAAATTAGGCAGGCCTCAAGGGAAAATATTTCATTGTCAGTGACAAAATTTCCCTGGATGTTTAGAAGAAAAAAAAGTTCCCAATCAAAATATCAAAATGTTAATAGACAGCAGATAGTAGGGACAATAGAGTTAACACAGACGACAGGCAATTAATTTAAATGTTATTCTATCCTGGCCCATACCAAAAAGCAGATTTATATTTTTATATATATACATGAGCATACAGTTGACGTCAGAATTATTAGCCCCCCTTTAATTATTATTTTCTTTTTTAAATATTTCCCAAATGATGTTTAACAGTGCAAGGAAAGTTTTCACAGTAAGTCTGATAATATTTTTTTCTTCTGGAGAAAGTCATTTTTGTTTTATTTCGGCTAGAATAAAAGCAGTTTTTAATAAAAAAAAAGAAATGTTAAGGTCAAAATTATTAGCCATTTTAAGCTATTTATTATTAGTCTACAGAACAAACCATCGTTATACAATAACTTGCCTAGTAACCCTAACCAGCGTAGTTAACCTAATTATCCTAGTTAAGCCTTTAAAAGTCAATTTAAGCTGTATAGAAGTGTCTTGAAAAATATCTAGTCAAATATTATTTACTGTCATCATGGCAAAGATAACATACATCAGTTATTAGAGATGAGTTATTAAAACTATTATGTTTAGAAATGTGTTGAAAAAAATCTTCTCTCTGTTAAACAGAAATTGGGGGGAAAAAAATAAACAGGGGGGTATTAATTCAGGGAGGCTAATATTTTTGACTTCAACTGTATATGGCTTCCAAACATCCACTGTGTCTAAAAAAAACCCAAGCAATAATATATCATACAAAAATAAGACAGAATGACAAGAATGACTGCATAACTCTTAAAAATAATTCTTTTATTTACTTTCCTTGGCGATGATATAAAGATGACAAAATGATTGTTTTAGCTGCATAACTGTATGTTCACACCGAAAGCGGCAAGTGCGTCAAAGTAGCCGGAAGTCATTCATTTTCAATGAGAGCCGGCGGCGATAAGCGGCGAGGAGCAGCGCGGCGCGTCTTCGCCGGTGTGGGCATCGAGGAGAGTTGAAGTCAAGTCAACTTTATGGTAATGAGCTATGACGCGGTTCGGCGACAAACAATCAGAATGAAGAAGTCCACCGCTTGAGAGGAGTTCAGAGAACAAAGACCTGTGAACTTTGGATCCGACCACAGTTGTTCCCAAGGGTTTGATTAGTGCGGTCGCTGGTCGTCCACGCACTGCCCGTACTGTTGAAAATATCACCACTGTTGAAGACACTGATGTACTGAGCCAAAAAGATGCAGTTGGAGGTAATTTGATGAAATTCTGACAGAATTAATTTGCTTGGATTTTTTTGAGACACCGTGTAGTATGAGTTCACTGTGTTACTTATTTGGCACATGTACTTATAGTATAATGCTTAGTTGTTTTATTATTATTCATTTAACTCAGCATTACAATGCTGCATATTTTATGTTTCCCTTTTCATTTCAGACATTTGTTGTCATTTGACCATACAGTAAGTGCCCTGCGAAGTGGATTCAACAGGATATTCCACCATGATTTCAGTTTGAAGGGAGCATATATGTTTCATTCAAATGGCATTTTAGGGTATGTGAATTTATATCGTATTTATTTACTGAGGAATATTATGTCACACTTCTCAATTCTCTAGGAAGACACTAGTGAAGTACAATAGTACTTTACCTCAGAGTCTTCATTTGAGGATTTGCACAACAGAAAGGTCTGGCTGCAGACCTGCACATGCACACCAAGACATGCAATCTCAGACACATGGACGGGTGAAGGGTCAGGTTAGGTGTACATATTAAAAACAAGCATGTCTGATTGCATGTACAAGTCTGCAGCCAGACCCTTTACAGAAGGTTCCTAAGTGAAATAAAGGTTTCTCTTGCTTAGGTAAAAGCAGTGAGGTAGAAGGGAGCAGGGAGCAATACAGACTATGTACCTGTCAACCTGATACAAGATCATGCATTGGGCTTTTCTAATGAGCTTGTTATCTAAATCAGGTCTGTTAAATAAGAGAGACATGCTAAGTATATACAGAGTGGTGGAGCATGAGGACCATGATTTAGAAACACTGTGCTAAGTGAACATCTGATGAAAAAAAACTGGGTCACACTTTATTTTGATGGTCCGTTTGTTGAATTAAGTTACATTGCATCTACATGCCAACTAATTCTCATTAGATTATAAGTAGACTGTTGGGTTGGGGTTGGGGTTAGGGTTAGGGTTAGACGAGCAAAGTTTCTTATATTCACTTAAAAGTTTGTTGAAGGAGCAGTCTCAACAGATATAAGCAGACAGTCTACTAATACTCAAATGGACCATCAAAATAAAGTGTTACCAAAAATTGGCGAAAGGGCCGATTTATGTACGTACAGTAACAAACCAATTTAAACCAAAAAGGTAGTGTTACATAAGCCAATTTTTAAGACAGTTGTTGAGAGAATCTAAAAATCTGAATTAATATTATTGTATTTTCATTGTTTAGGACTGATCTCAAGATTAGCAGTCGCTGGTCTACTTTTTTCCTCCAACAATCTGTCTAACTCAAGTGCATGTCACAATATGGATGAAAAGACGTGCCACTACTTTTATTACTTTCTGACTTTAAACACCCAACACTGACATGACAAATTTTAAAACAACTACCAGTCAATAACCAATATACTACCAACATATCACGCAATGCAGTTTTTTATGGTTAGACAAACAATATGCTTACATATTAGGCACTGGAAAATCAATTCCAAGGGGCAAATGCTGCCACTTAATAAAAATCTGACACTTCTGCAGATGAATACTTCTATCACACTGCCACCTAGTTTATGGATAACATTACTCAGCAGATTTCAGGCACACAGGTCTACAATTAATCACAGCAGACACTTATAACGAAGAGTAAATTGAACTTGCATGACGTCGTCAGCAGGCCTGGATGAATGCACAAAGCTTAATAGTGCTTGGAAGACTTACAGTGCATGCAAGAGTGTGTTTTTCTCAACAAAATGTGCTGTGTTTGTCCTTACCCTAAGCTTAACGTGTGTACGTCTGCGGAGCCACTTCTCTCTGGAACTTGAGGGAGAGAAGGGAGCCGAGTCACAGTTGTCCATCTCTTGGGCTTTCACATAATCACAGTGCATCACCTGTCAATCACACAGAAATAAGCAAATAATCATTACTGTCCCCAAGAAACTGTGCAACCTCTAAATAAGGTCAAAGGTGAAGTGTGTCATTTCTGAAGCATGGAATTGCAATTGTTATTTTCACATCCCGGAATCATTGGAAATAAGTGTCTCAAACTACATTATTGTAAAACACTCCAGGTAGAGTCATTTGAACATTTCTCTTTTCACTTGAGGATGTTGTCTGTTTTGGGTGTGTTTCAGTGTACATTTCAGATAAGTCTTTCTTGTACCTTCCCTAAACGCAATGAATAGTGGTTTCAAAAGCAAACGTAAAAGAAAAGTGTATTGTGACCATGTAATTTTACCTTGATTTTGCATTGCTTTTGTGGAACCGTGTGTCACTGAACCTGAGCACTCTGCGTGAAAACTGTACACTGTACAAAGTGAGCTATTGAGCAAAGTGACAACGCTGGAAAAGTTGTCCATTTATACCCATTTGTGCCCAAATTCTTTATAAATGGTTTCATGCATGTAGCCTTGTTAATAGTGTCCTATATGAACATCTTTTCCATTTATTTTCCCCAGGTTTTTTATTTTTTCTAGAAGTGTATTTGAATATGCGGCTACTATAGTTAGAGATCTTTTATTTGGTTGATTGCTTGCATGTCATTGTGAAAGTAAACATGTATAACATGTAGAAAATTACTTATAAAAGGAAAATGGCAACTATGAACTTCGGCAACTATAGTGCCAAATGGGTTTAAATTTAGATAGATAAGGGAAACGTACTTGATTACAAATCATAGACATAGTTTTTTTTGTGGTATTTATTAGGTGCTGTGCAAAGAATTGCACAAAAATAATCCTTTATTCATTGATAATATGTCCCTGTAAATATCATTAGCGTGAAAAGGAACAAAAGTTGTTGCCGTCAGACTGCCTCATTGTATTAATTTAAACTAGAAATGGCAAACAAGCATATTTTCAAAAAAAAAAACAACAACTGTAGACTGAAGCACACATTTCCGATAAGCCTATGTTGTGAAGTGTGTTATGCGGTGTTAAGTCAAACTATGAATCAGCAGCATTGTCCCTTTTTTCTGAAGGGATGAATAGTTAAGCTGTAATCATATTCCATCCTGGCAGAGATAATAAGAAAAGCTATTTTCAACACACAAACAAAACAACACAGCATTCTTTAAATGCTGCAAATATACTGGTCTGATTGAATCAGAATGCAGGTGTAAACACTATAAATCTGAAAGATTGTCACTTTATCTGTTTCCTGCAGCAATTTAACACACTACCGTGAGAAAAATACCAACAATCAAAAGAGACTTTTATGACCTTTGGTATTTCACCAAGAAATCTCTCAGTAGATTCAGCTGATGTAGATGAAACGCCTTTGTTGCTGTAGCATTTGAGCTGGATCAAAGAGATCATGTTTACCAGTCTTCGTATTATTCTTAAGGCTTGAAGATTTGCTGAATGTGAGGCAATAGCTGCCCTTGAGAACTTGAATCTTCGAAAAATCACAGCAAACTTTGTCTCTGATATAGGTGTTTATATTGTGTACAGACTGTAAGTGGGTGTGTTACAGTAACTTACAGATATGGCTACTGTGAACGCGCGTTTCTGCACGCGCAATACTGCAATTTGTCAGCCGCAGTCACGCGCTTTACTGCGGTTGTATAAGCCTCCTTTTCATTAAAAAAAATTTAAAAAACTGTGCTTTACACAATAGCCACCAGGTGGCGCAAGGAACAACCGCTTTTCCATTGACTTAGTTGTCATGTGTGTTTAGATCATAGACTGTAAAATATATGGACGTAGTATCCGTGACGTCACCCATAGGTTTCTGAATACTGCAAAAGAAGCTACAAGTAGGCGCGGCCAACCGTCACCATTTTGTTCGCACGTCATCCCACCCACAGCGGGACACCAAACAAGGGCAAAGAGGCGGAGCGTGAGCGGAGCTACAGACACCTGCTGGCATTTTGCTTAGACCTGGCTTAGACAGACTTTACTTTGTGAAAAAGCTTAATACTTTATTACCTGGGACTTATTTGTATTCTGACCACATGTGCTTGGCTGTACACTATATCAATAAAGTGTTTAGACTTTTAAAAACACTGTAGTAATACAGTGAGCCACTAAACATTGTTCTTATGATGTTTTTCTACAGGAGGAAAACGCGAATTACTTCACACTTCAGATATAGTGTGTATTATTAAATGCAAGACTATTGATTGACACTGTATGACAATGTTTCAGATGACTGTTCTAGAGCCTACAGCTAATCAATCTGTCACATTCTGGAGTGCTTTACGGGTCTAAAGAAAAATATTAATGATAAATGATCTTAAATAAAACAAATACATTTATAGAGATAGTATATAAGTATATAACTTTACTCACATGGGAAACGGAGGCCACGTGAATGGTTTGTGAGCTCAATTAAGTGCACACAGCATCCCATATCATCTGATAATTGTAAGAAATAAGTCCAAAAGGCAACTGACTGTGTAAAGCCACATAAAACAAAACAAAAATACGACGAATATGCCGAGATCAGTGGCTAATCTGCCGGATTTAGCTGAGGTGAAGTTACAGCGACCAGCGAGACCTAGCTGTCACTCAAGTGGCCACGCCCTTAATTATGCAGACTTAATATAACCTAAAATAAAGGAAACGGATGAGTTATAAAAAAATTCACCCCCCTCACAGTTGTCATGAAAGGTAATGATAGCTATATGAACCAAAATCGTTCTTTGTACCAGGCTGTAAACACATTTTTTTCTGTTGTAAAGTTGGCCATTCTAACAGTGGGCTCAATTGCAATTTGCTGTATTGTGGAGCCAGGACTAGCGGAATTTTGATGAATTGCAGTTTCAGTTACTTCCGTATTGGCTTCCCGAAGGGGGAAGGGGAGGTTGACGATTGGTTTAGATGGGTTAGATGCAGGCCCGGATTGGCTAATCGGGAGGACCGGGAGAATTCCACCCGGTGTTAAATGTTAGCGACATCTTAATATAATTAATCTGTATTTACAATGTTAGTCGCCCTGCTTCACCTAAATTCTCTGACCTCTGGGCTCTGCTTAAAGAACATTTTTTAAAAACTCGGTTTAGCAGGGAACATTACCTTGCGAAAAGCGGAATGGGGGTGGGGGAAGCTGCTGTCTGTAAAACAATTACTGAGTACCGCTGTGGGTCAAAAAGAGCAAGCAAGTTTAAAAAACTGTCCGACGAAGGCTTTAATGGCGAGCGGAGTCCTCAGCCGTCAGATAAGCTTTATCTGAAGGATATTTTATATTTTAAATAGCAATATGCTTTGGAGAATCAGTCATGCCATTTTAAAATATGTGCGCATGATCTTAGCGATCAACTTGACTAAGCAAACGACAAGCTAATGCAGCACAAAATATTTCAGAAAATATCACCGAAAGGCCGTATTTAAACTTCTTAATCAAATACAAAATATGGGAAGAAAAAATACAGAAATAGCGCTATCTGCACTTAGCCTAAATAGAGACTCCAAAATCTGCATTTTAAACAGTTAAACTATATAGTATAAGATAACACACACAGCTGCCTAAAGAATGCCGTTTTCACACCGTTTACAGGTAGCTCACGTGCTCAGCATACCGTATCAGTTCAGTATGCTCACCATGTTACATAATTGCCCCCTGCTGGCCATGTATTTCTTGTGATAGACCATGCTGCGAATTCATGCACTTTACTGCGGAGGTGTGCGTTTTTTCTTTAAAACACTCTCAGCAGCCATATCTGTAATACCAGTGACATCAAGATAAGACTCAATTTATCATTGTCAAAACATGCCAGGCAATCTCAAAAAAAAAGTTTCTCGGGATCTAACAATGGGGTGGAGTTGGCATCCACAAAGTATATTCATACTGTATATAAACAAAACGTGCAAATAAAAATGATTAAATACATAACTTATATGCAACATAAAAAAGTCGAACTGTCAGGTCTTAAAACCGGTACCTACTTCCAGTAGAGACACAAGTTGTCAACAGCTCAAACATAACCACTGCTACATTGATTCCAAAGCTTTATGAATTTCTTTATTCTGTTGAACACAAAATAAGATAATTCAAAGAATGTTACAAACATTGACCTCCATCTTAGGAAAATTAAATACTTTTTGTCTTCGATTTCTGACATTTCACACATTTTTCAAAATATCTTTTTTTTATGTTTAACAGATAGAAGAAATGTAATCAGCTTCAAGTAAAGTGTGAGTATAAAATAATGGAAATTGTGGGGGGAATTCTCATTAATATGCATAAGCAATTGCTTGAATCAGCTAAAAATTAGAAGCAGTGGGTCTGATTTACAAAATTAGAATATAAACCTTCCTAAAAGTGAACGTACAGCAGAATATAATATTTATTAGTTTATTCATTAATGATTAAGCTCATATGATGATTTAAAGAGCTTCAATTAAGTCAATTATTAAGTAAAATTTGTTTATTTATGCCGGTTTCCAACCCCGTTTTGTGCGTTTGCCACATTTATAAATGAGACCCAATGTCTTAGTGATTAAAGAGCCCCTATTATGGGTTTTTGAAAATGACCTTCCATGCAGTGTGTAACAGCTCTAAGTGTAGTGAAGCTTAAATCTGAAAGTGCACCGTGTTTAAAACTATTGATTCATCTATAAAAGAGTCGACTCTTCAAATGAGTGGTTTAAATGTATCGTCACTCTAACTAAATTTTAGCCGTGTCGATGTGACGTCGAAATGGAACTCAAGCCTATTTGTTGCGTGCACACCCAGGAAAATGTAAAACCCGGCCCCACCCACAAACACTGTAGGAAGACCAACACTATAGCAGGTCCCGGTTGAATCATGTCACGAAGACACTGTTCTCTGAAGTGTAAGAGAAATTTAGTGTTATTTTCCCTACCCAAAGATCTTTACAGTACACAGTTCATGGATCAGTTTCTTTCTCCATTTCACAAGTGTAAGTAAGTGCGATTAAAATGGTTGCCTCCTTGTTTTCTCTAGCTTGCAAAATGTATATTTGTCTTTTGTTACTTGTACCACTCCACGTGGCTCATACTGTATCTGGTTAACTCTTTATATTCTCATATCGCGTCTAAAGCTATGTTGAAAACGCGACGTGTGCGACTTTCTTTACGGGTTTGAACGTGTTTGTGAGCTTGCGATCATCTGCCGTTTGTCATTGCTATGGCTAACGTCAGCTGTTCCTACACATGTGCAATGGTCAAGTTTCAAAATAGTTCAGCTTTTGCCATTGTGTGGATTAATACTGAATGTGTGTCATGGCTATGAATAGAGCAATATGCTGGTGTTTAACTGCATTGCTTTAATGCACTCCTGCATTGGGCTCACACATACACTCTGCACTCTGACTACAAAATTGTTGATAACCCATGGTGGGGATTTCTCTCTGTCTCACGCTGAAACAGACTGGGTCATTGGATCAATCAGCGCAAATTAGCATCGCGCTAAGGAGGGGTTTGGGAACAAACGAATAAATAAATAAATGCATATTATTAGACAATAAAAGTGTTTTTTGACCTTGCATGCATATTAGCCTGTTGTTGGAGACCACCAAAACCAATATATGACCTTTTATTAATGCATAATAGGGGCTCTTTAACTAAAACATGACTAGTTTAAGTGAAATAAAACATAAATTAATAGAAAATACTACAATTAAAAACAGTATCACTATAATCGTAAAATAGCATGTCACATGATACAGTCAAACATGAACAAAACAGTTTCTCATACTAAATGACTCATATTCAAATCTCTGAATGACTGTACACTCTTTTTATCGAGACTCCATCCTTTCACATGACATTTGAAAATGTGTAAGTGGTGTGTAATGACTTGATCATGTCATAATTGCATCTACAGTGATAACCTTCCATTTAGCAGTCCCACAGGGAAGCAAAATACACTAAGGAGAGTTAATGCAAACAGATTAGACCAAATGCATAAAACATGAAACCAAAGCACAAAATATGCACACAGATAACAACATAATCTGATGTGCGACACCTAAACCGAACACTGCAGCTGGAACTCTTGTCAGCTCTATCTCTCTCTTTCAAGCAGGCGAAGACAATTATGAAAGAAACGCATTCAGAAAGATAGATTGGTCCGTGATTTGCCTAAATTGACTACTTCCTCCCCACCTGTGCCGCGACCGCTTCTTAAGAATGAATTTAATAAGAGGTGCCATTTGCATTTGACACTCTCAAGTGAAGCCCGGGTGCATCTGCATTGAGAACTACATCAGCGATTTGATCTCCAAAAGTCTCTGAAAGTGAACGATGTGCCACATTTATTTGTCTCTCAGCCAGAGGTACAGCTGATATGAATAAAAAAGCTTTTAGAATAAGATACGGTCCTTTCAGTGAAATCGGGGAAAAAATCAGCTCTAAAGACTGAGAGGAACGAAGGGTTCAAGTTAGGAACATAGTAAGAGAAAGAGACTGTGTTGATAGAGGACAGATGGAGGTTGTGAGAACAGCGTATCTAAAATCTGTCTATGGTAAAAGGCAAGTCCTGCAGTCTTGTCACGTAGTACTAATTTGATTTCTCTGGCTTGAGAAGAGCAATAGTCAGGGAGTCTGAAGTTATTTACGATTGTTTGACCTTAAAGATGCACAATAAAACAAAAACAAAACAATACATTTTTCAAAATCTGACTGGGACTTGGGTACTTGTCTTACACACACAGTTTAGTAATTTACTGCGGTAAAAGTGAAAAGGCAGGTAGAAACAACAGTGATTAGGTGATTCTTTAATTTGCGTCTACTAGATAAACTTATTAATTTACTGTTATGTTTGATGTTTTCTTTGTCTATTTTTTTTTTACCCTCCTCTCTGCTTGTTTAGTCTTTAGGTTTCTTATTGGTTTACCATTCTGTCCATCATCATTATGACGAAGTCGGTTCCACCAATCCCAGGACGAGCCGCCAGGATTTAAAGCCCCGACAGACCAGTGTGTGATGTGCGCTCTGCCTCGGCGTACCATTTGTGCTCCACGCAATTTGATTGTGCTATGCTTCGGCTGTTTAGTGATTTATTATCTCAGTTTACTGTGGTAATTCGAGTTTGCTTGTTGAACTTCGTTAGCTTTAAGTAACATAATGTGATGGTTGTTGTGTGGTTCTAAACTTTGACCGTTTTATCCGGTTTGTTTTAGTTTAGATTGATGTTTTGTTAGATTAGTTTGAGTATTTTGCCAGTTGTGTATTTTGAGTTTTGTAGCTTTAATTAGTTTAGTTCGGGTGTCGTATACACTGAAGATTTCGGTATTTATTTGTATTTATTTTTGACGCCTAGTTTAGACTTTAGTTTTAAGGATCGTTTTGTTTTGTTAATTTCTTTGATTTTGGCTTACACTCTTTGTTTTTGTGTAAAGATAATTATAAATGTTTATTTCTTTCTTTTTCCTCTTCAATTACTGTAACATAATTTTTAACTATTGAGTAAAAAGCTTAAATAGAGAATTGATTCTTGCCTCATCCTTGATCTGTCGCACACCTCACTTAAATGTTACAGCATCCCACAAAAACATCTTAAAAACGTAACATTTACAAAAAATAATAACACAATTTACTCTAAAAAATGTTTTTTAGGGACATTTTGCCCT
Organism: Danio aesculapii; assembly: GCF_903798145.1. Classification (NCBI taxonomy): domain Eukaryota; kingdom Metazoa; phylum Chordata; class Actinopteri; order Cypriniformes; family Danionidae; genus Danio; species Danio aesculapii. Next base: position 21,943,935 of record NC_079449.1, on the reverse strand, counting down.
GAAACCATTAACTAAATGACTGCCACTATAGTATTTAGCACCATCTCTGCTTCCTGAATTGAGCTTCAATTATCATGAAATAATTAAATGGAATTTAGTTTTATTTGTCATTTCAGTAATAAAAAAAAATGGTTGTCTGTTCTGAAGGATTCGGATTTCTACCTTCCAATCCATCTCAGCATGGATCAACGTTTATCCTTTTCTCATTACCCTGTTTCTCATTATTTTTTATTAAAGATGATTATTGAATAATGAATAAAGTTAACACATTGCTTAATATAAGAATGTTCAGTGCATTTGCCTGTCTCTTTGTAACTATTTTCAGGAGCCACCAAACTAGGTCAGAGGTCACGGAGACCTCGAGTGCAACTGAAGGGCTGAGGACTGGAAACAAACTGTTTCTATTGTTATTTCTATGAGTTAATACTATATAAAATGTCTAAAGTGATTTTGCTATATTTACGGTTAATTCTATTAAAGTGATTCTACTTTTTATTCAAGATAGACTTTGTATAGTAAGGATATAACAGCCTGAATGTAAATCATACCGGTTTTTAACCAGTTTTGATAAGGCTGAGAGTACACTCAGTCTTGGGTAAGAAACAGAATGTACATTAAGTGTGATTTATTTGACTGTGGATCTGTTTCACAGGTCTGGAGTCAGCTCTAAACAGTCTAATGGATGTCTGATGTTTATATGCTTAAGATATTGTTCAGAATTGTACCCACGTACACACGTGGAAATTTTCCTAGTCTATCTGTGTTTTAAGCAATCAGGTTAGAACATGTTACTGTATGACGCAGTAAATGACGCTATGTGAGAGTATAATTGTTATTGATTTGTGATTGTAAGCACAGCGGCCTAGGAACACATTGCAAGTGTTGAAGCTGGCTTCTGCTGATGAAACGGCAAACTATCTTCGGTAAACTTTATTTATTTATTTGAATCTCTGACTCCGGCTCTTCTTCATCTGACAGACTGGTCATTTTTTGGGTTAAAACTGTAAATAATTCCTACAGTTTCTACCTTTCTCTCTCTTTTGTATGTGGAATGCAACAAATAACAGGCAATTTGTCATGATTGGGATGTAGGGAAGAGGCGAGGAGTCCAGAATGCAAGGAACGTTATTTATTTAACTTTTAACATACTAAGCAAATATAAAATACCCCATAGGGGAAAAACATCACTAAAACTGGGCAGGACTGGACATAAGACAGGATGACTTCAACACACTAAATGGAAGACAATAAACTGGCACAGGACAGCAGACAAGAGAGAGTTATTAGCAGAAATAATTAACAAACAAACAAACAGGTGAACTGAATAAACTAATAATGGGTTAACAAGGAGGGTGGGACTAGACAATAGACAGTAGAGCACATGACACAAACAAACAACACAAGCCATGTGCTCACATAAAATGAGACTAGAACACACAACCAATGAGAGAACTCGTTAACCGCGTGTTCACAAAACACAACACTAAAGCACGCAGCCACAATGTAAACACTGAGCCACGTGCTTAGACAACACCAACATAAGAAGAACGCAAGACATGAGCACATGATAAATGAAAACACCCTACCATGCGTTCACATGTGGCATGCATGTTTCCGATCCCAGCACCAACTGAAACCAACTAGACTGAAGTGCTGAGAACGAAAACACCATGGCACAAACAAAACAAACACACCAGAACAAGAGCGCGCATCCCGTGCACGCCAGGATCTCATGTGCTTGCATCAAGCGGGAGCGCGCACTGCCGGAGACGGCGCTCGTACAAAACACACACAATGACAGAAAACGTGAGACCTGAGAAAACTCAAGCCGAGCACAACATACAAGACATGACATGACTAGTGTCTGGACTCTGCTACCAAAACAGGAATTAACAAGACTGAAGTGGCAGAATCCTGACACAATGAGCTAAGTCTTGACTAATTAGTGTTGCCAGATATTCCTAAAAATATATAAATATGAATAAGGAATTATGAACAAGCCCAAAAAAAACATCAAACATTTTTTCTCATAGAAACAAATAAGCCACTTACCAAAATATTGCAAACTGCACTTGGCTCCTTCATTAAACTGTGCTGCTTTCGGACCATGATGTTTTACAAGTAACCATACAATAAGCTTAAAGTGAGCGCACATGGTAACTCTTCAAAAGTGTACACAAACATAATATGATTTCTTTGTAGACTGTCTTTAGTTAAAAATTGCAGACCATAACAAATCTTTGATTAGTAGTGGATGTCAAAAGTGCAAGAAACGGTCATAACTTTACAAATAGTGTCAACCATCACGAGTATTTATAAATGAAAGAAGACTATATCAATTACATTGTAGCACCAGCAGGTGGTGACAACTAATGGCTAAAATGTAATTGTCACTGAATTAGTGCTTCAAAAATGCTGATTCGTCAAGTGATGTGTTTGAGTCCCAAAGTCATTTCTTCAACCAATTTAAAAGACTAGTAAATTACAAGTTATTTTGTTTAATAGTTTTTTTAGAACAGTAAAACAATAGTAATCTGTGTTTGTTTTTTCTTAGATTCTTAGTTCATCTAGATTTTGAAGCTCTGTACTAGTCTGCTGGATAACAAATACAAAAACATGCCATGTTTTAATACCCACAGGGCAGGATTTACTAACAGCATGCATCACAACATTTTTCCCATAAAAAAATACTGTAAGAATTTACTAAAAACATGTATAAAAAATAAAATAGTTATCACAATAAATAAGTTACCACACAGTTATTTCTGGAGTTGAACTTATTGCACACACATTTATGGGAAGAGAGTGTTCAAGCTAATCGTGCTGTGGATTTAATGTTTGCTAAATAACTTGCATATTTTTTTACCCTCATTGCTGCTTTTATAGGATTACACTCTGAGAAACGATTTACTCTGCTTAGTACACCTGTCCCTTACAGTTAGGGGTTCCGAAAAAGTGAATTACTGTTTCACGATTATGGATGTCTCATCCTCTACTGTACCTGTCGCAGAAGGAAGGCGACCACATCGGTAGATTCCCAATATGAGGCGTGGAACAGGTGAGGCAGAGCCACTGTGGGGAAAGATGTCAGGACGTCTGGGCAGTAAAGAGCATAATCCAACCGCTTAGACCCCCACCAGCTGCTGGAGACTAACAAACAGAGAAAGAAAACGCATACGATCAATGAAACTGAGCTAAGCTGAGATTGCTCCTCTTGTTACCACAGAAGAAAATAGTATCATAGTATTATTATAATTTTTTTAATTATTTGTTTTTATTTCTCTTATACTTGTTTCTTTTATTCCTGTTTATGTAAAGCACTTTGAATTGCCACTATGTATGAAATGTGCTATATAAATAAACTTGCCTTGCCTTGCCTATCATGTTTTTCTCCACACACCAAAAATATATTAAACAAAAACGGCTTTCAACGTTGATAATGAAAATAGTTCAGCATTAAATTGGCAAATTAGAATGATCTGTTAAGAAATATGTGGCATTGAGGACTGGAGTAATGGTGCTTAAGTTTAGCTTTGCCATCACCCACTATAAAAAAAATCTGTAAATTATTTGTAGAAGTTTTCAGTATTTTGCCATTCATGTTTTTTTTTTTTTGTATTTTCCCCGTTTATTTTTGTTTTTTGAATTGCATTATGGGACCTTGATCTTTCTTCTAACAACTTTTAACCTTGACAACTTTGAAAAAGGGAACGTTATTGACATTTTTAAACCTTTAAAGCAGGGGTGCCCAAACTTTTTTGTATAAAGATCCAGAAACCAAATATCATTATGAGCTGTGGGTCAAATGTAAATATACCAAACTTATTACATTACAATTACATTACATTACAAGTTGCCATGGGTAATTTCATAATTTATTTCACAATATTTAAAAATTTATAAAAACCATTACTTTAAATTATACTGATGCAGTATGACTTTTAAAATTAGAACTTACTGCAATAAAAATATAGCAGTGAACAGTGGAGTTCAATGCTGAATAGTCAAGCAGAATCTGCCTTTGTCTTGATTTGCTCATCTCTGCATTGTCCTATATCCATCAGGTGATAGTATGTACATTTAAACGAAATCTTATTAATCGACAATATTTAATTGAAACATTTAATTTCAGTTTAACATTTTATTATTTGTTAACTTTTAACAATAATAAAAAAAGGTTACATTAGATTTGAAATGACAATCTCTATACCATCCCCATCATTTTTCTTCTCTTCTCAGATGGAATAGCAGGCCAAATCGAAGGTTACCATGGGCCAACTTTGGCCTGCGAACCCTAATTTGGGTGTCTCTGATTCAAAGTGATATATTGTCTAGGTTGGTGTTGTATAATACAGTGCAATTACCTTGTAATAAACTTCCAGTACATTTTCTGTTATTTTACAGACTTATTTAACTGTATATTACTTCTTATATATTATATTATTATTTCAAACCACTAAAATGTCAATAAAAGTCTTTGTTTAACTGTAGAGTTGAATTTTTTTTGAATTTTTGAAATGATGGATTTTGTTAATTAACAGATATTTTTGGAGTGCATCAATAAATTGTTAAACTGTAACAACTGATCAAATGAATAGTGTAAAAAAGGTGTCTGGCAAACACATAACTTTTAGTTTTAATGTTTAAAAAAAGATGAATTATTTTAGAGAATAATGCTAAACATTATGGCACACTCACTCTATTGTGTTATTTTATTTTTCTTGTTAGAGGCAGACAGATCTTGTAAGGATAAAAAACTGTCAATAAAAGTGCCATGTTTTAGACTAATAAACTGCCATTATACCTCCTCGCTGCAGCGAAGATATGATCTACTTGAACAGAGTTAAATACACTGCGGTGGTCTTTTGGCAGCACAGAGAGCCCTTTAAACTGCATTGCTTGGCTGGATAGCAGAAAGCATCAATCCACCTTTTTCTAAGTGAAACGGCTGTGTTTCAAATTATGTTTGGGGAAATTCCTTAAAAAAAAACCCTGGAACAAATCATTTTAAATAACGTGGTTGTGCTACAAATAATCCACATAAAACAGAGATCCAATCGGCATTGTGCTTTTTTTTTTATCCATCATGAAAATAAATAATATACGCTTGGTATATAGACATTAGTATCACTAGCAAATCTGTGGCTCTTTAGAGGACTAACTGTATTCTATGCACTACAGTAATATTCAAAACACATTCATAATATTGCTGCAGAAAGACATGAAATTTCATGTTTTTGGGGGTTATTCTTGGTCTGCCGAAACTAAAAATTGGTTTCTTTTTAAATTGGACGGCTGAACTGTAAGCAGAGTAATGACACTTCACCGAACCTATTTTTTAAAACACATCACTGATTGATACAAGTTACTCCCGTAATTCATCACGGGGCATAGGAAAACGGTGGATAATGTATAAAGAGAGCTTAATTTTGTGGCTGTCATTCGCCCACCCGCTGCCCACTCACTGTTGGCGATGGTGCTGCTCAGCCTGCTCTCCAAGCAGCCTGATGACTGACTGTCCATGCTGGTCAAACTGGACCTGCGGACCTCGCCACCCACCCGTCCACCTGCGGTGCGCTCTGTCTGCGGGGATGAGGGCTGCGGGACACCCACTGGAATCACACTTCGAGGCAGGAATGCGTCAGGGTAGCTGGGAATTTCATCGGCTGGAGGGAAGAGAGATGGTAAAAGGTTGAATGTGCAGACAGATGGGGTTGAATCGATATTAACATTTTGGCTACTGAGAACAGTGTCAGCCTCTGGTACTGATATCAGATCAATACAGTGAGCAGGACAAACAGCAGTTGGTGACGGATGAAACGAAACTAGGGCTGTAAATGTATTCAATATTTTAACCCTTGCAGAAAAAACACACGAGTATCACGTTTTAAATTCAAATGTCAAACACGAGGAAAAGCATGTGAAACATCAAACATATTTCTGGACGTGCTTTTTCTTCAATTTTTTGACATGCAAATGTATCGCGTGTCATTGACATCCATAATAGGAAGAACATAATAGAAGTCAATGGCTACTAGTCTCAAACATTTTTCATGACATCTTTATTTTTAAAGAAAAGTAAATAGGTTTGGAACAATTCTGAGTAAATGATATATATTATATAATATGAAATATTTGTATATACTATGCTTGTAAGTAACGTATATATTTTACAAAGAAAGAACAAAATTAATTAATTAATCATTCATTTTCTTTTCAGCTTAGTCACTTTATTAATCAGGGGTTGCCACAGCGGTATGAACCGCCAACTTATCCAGCACATGTTTTATGCAGCGGATGCCCTTCCAACCCAACCCCCACTCACATACACTACGGCCAATATAGCATATTCAATTCACCTGTACTGCATGTCTTTGGACTGTGGATTAACTAATTAATTAACTAATTCCAGTGAGGACTTGTTCAGGCTTTTATCATCACCAGGGTGGATTACTATAACGGACTCCTTACTGGCCTTCCCAAAAAGACAGTCAGACAGTTGCAACTCATCCAGAACGCTGGTGCCAGGATTCTGACCAGAACCAGAAAATCAGAGCACATCACACCTCTACTCTGGCTCTCAGTCACATTCAGAATAGATTTTAAAGTGTTATTACTTGTCTATAAATCACTTAATGGCCTTGGACCTCAATACATTACAGATATACTCACTGAATATAAACCTAAAAGATCCCGCAGATCATTAGGATTATATAAACTAGAAATTCCAAAAGTTCAGTCAAAGCAGAGTGAATCAGCCTTTAGCTCCAGTACTGCTCCTCCTCAGTTGAGCTTCAACATTAGGCACATTCAAATCAAGACTGAAAACACATCTGTTTAGCTGTGCCTTTACTGAAAGAGCGCTGTGCTATGTCCAACAGATCATTCCTTTCGTTTTCATTCCTGTAAAAGTTGTTTTAACACATTTTAATGTTTTCAATCATTTTAATAATTTCTTTGTTTTTATTTTCTTATACTAGTCTCTTTTATTCCTGTTCATGTAAAGCACTTTGAATTATCATTGTGTATGAAATGTGCTATATAAATAAACTTCCCTTGCATAATTATTAGGAAAGAATTAGTATAATGAAAACAAATCTAATTACTATAATATTTATTGCTTTATCTTGAGTGTCTCAACATTTCCCCCCAAAAAATGTATCATACAGTAAATGATAAAATAAAGAAATGATGACTGATTAAAAAAAAAAAAAAACATGTTGCACTTTTGACTAAAGTAAAGGCCAATGAAAAGTCAGCATTGTCATTACAGAAATACCTTACTTCAAATTGTATTGGAATAGTCAACAGTCATTTTGCATTTAATAATATTTCACAGAGCAATTTTCAAATTCCAAAAGAAATACTTTTCTGATGCTTTCTTCATGCAGAAGCATGCATCAAACTGCCTCATTTTTACCAACTCTCTTTGATTTATTGAAAAAAACTGTAGCTGTGTAAGACGAATAAAAAACAGATATCAAATCATGACTCTAAAAGAGCCTTGTTTATATTGTATCTCTAAAACCCTCCCCCACTGCACAACTAAAACAACAAAAGCCATTCCTTCACTCTCAAATAACTCACCACAACGTCAAACTGTATTTGTGCAATGGACCTAAATGCTTCCTGACAGGGATCAAGCGCTCTCCTTTCCTGCCTCTTTGAGAAAACAGACAGACATGCAGACAGAAATTCTTTAAGTGTCCGCCTTGACTAATCTGTCCCTTTATATGCCTGCTGCCTTGTGCACACATGGCCTGTTATTTCTGACAGGGGCAAATTGAATCTGTTTTCATTAGACCAGCAGCCAGTGCAGAAAACACCCCATTAGCCTGGCCCACATTACCAGTGCAACCACACACATGTGAGCAGGAATACACTGCCTGTGTGTGTGTGACCTTGGCAGCTGTGTGCCATTGACCACTACAGGTGGTAAAGAGCACCTCTGCTCTGTCATTTCAGCAACTGGCTTCTCTCTCGTGTGCCATGGGCTTAAAAATGTCCAAGGCTTCAATTATGGTGACAGCCACTGAAATAAAAGAGTGGGGTTGGTTGGATGTAACAGACATAGGAGCAGGAAAAATGTAAATTGAGGGAAAGACACATAATATTCAGTTTTTTTCCTCTCGGAGTATGACACATAATGCTTAGTTGGCAGTGATATATTTAGAAGCCCCTAAACTACAAATTGTCATCATTATCTAGAACTTATGAATACGAAACACAAACCCACACACGTATTGCAATATGGTTTCTGTGAAATATATATATATATTTTTTTTTATTTATATTTTGTATATATTTATATTTTTTGTATATATTGATATTTGTATTATATTTTTACATGTTATCCTCTAACCCAAGCCATCCCCAAAACATACAGTAATCTTGAAATCTTAATACAGTAATAAGTGAAATCTTGGGCAATTTAGATCAATATCATTTAGCATTTTAACATAATGTCAAAAAACTCTTTTACTATCTTTGTGGTTTCTGAATCATGTGGTCACCACGATGTAAGATATACCAGTACCATTTTTATATCATATTTATTTATTTTTTGACATTTCTGAGCACACACAAACACACAGACACACCCACATGTCTGCCTAAAACTCCTTAAATGTACAATACTATTGTCTGTTTTAGGTGTTTTGGGATGCATATTTTTTAGTAATTAAAAAATGAAAATTGAATAACAACAACAATAACCAAAATTCATTTATTTGTTTTTTTTCGGCTTAGTCCCTTTATTAATCAGCACTGCGGAATGAACTGCCAACTTATCCAGCATGTTTGTTTACGCAGCGGATGGCCAAACATGCAAACTCCACACAGAAATGCGAACTGACCCAGCCAGGGCTCTAACCTCTGACCTTCTTGCTGTGAGGCGATCGTGCTACCCACTGCGCCACCGTGCTGCTCCATAATAACCATAATGACAAACTATTATTATTATTATTACTATAATACATTCATTCATTTTCTTTTTGGCTTAGTCACTTTATTAATCTGAGGTTGCCACAGCGGAATGTACCACCACTTTTCCAGCACATGTTTTACGCAGTGAAAGCCCTTCCAGCTGCAACCCATCACTGGGAAACACCCATACAATTCCATTCACATTGTGTAGTGTATGTGACACCACGGACAATTTAGCTTACCCAATTCACCTATACCACATGTCTGTACTTGTGGGACACAGAAATGCCAACTGACCCAGCTGAGGCTCGAACCAGTGACCTTCTTGCTGTGAGGCGATTGTGATACCCACTGCGCCACCGTGCTGCCCCATAATAAAAAACTATTATTATTACTACAATACAATGCATTTCAAATTTGCATAAATGTCAAAAACTTTTTATTCAGATATATACTGTATATACACACAGACATACATATATATATATATATATATATACAGTATACACACACACACATACATTTATAACCAGTGTTGAGGAAAGTTACTTTTAAAAATAATGCATTACAATATTGAGTTACTCTCCCCAAAAAAGTAACTAGTTGCGTTTCTTAGTTACTTTTTATAGTAAGTAATGCGTTACGTTACTTTTGAGTTACTTTTTATTGCCTGGCTGAGGCCTGATCTCCTTCAGAAGTTGTCGTTTTTTCTTTCTTTTTTAAAATAGAGAAGTTCTGCGATACCAAAGCACTGTATAACCTACACCTACATTTAAAAAAACACATCAAGAAATTTTTTTTTAGGATAATGTTATCTGAGAACTACCTCACCCCAGAGCTTTACATGCGTATATACAGATTATTTAAAGTTTAAAACTATGTGGTTACTACTTTTGCACTATTTGTATTGAGTAAAATCAATGTCCATTAAGACAATCCCCTTTTCTTCGATGTGTTCAAAATAATGAACACATTCTCTCATCGACTAGGTTTCATTATGACTAATTTTAAATTCAGCATCTAAAAAAGTAACTCGCAGCACATTTTCACAAAAAGTAACTCAATATCATATCAAATATCATTACTTTTTAAAAGTAATGCGTTACTTTACTTGTTAGTTAGAAAAGTAACATTATTAATTAATATTATTATTAAGTAACTCACGTTACTATTAATGTGTTACTCTTAACACTGTATATAACATACAGTAAATATATATATATTAATATATGGTTTTTATATATATAATCGTTTCACATATGTAAATCATAATCTGCCATGTAAAGAGTTTACATTCAGAATATTAATAAATTAATAATATAAAATGTTTTTAATTGCCTGCACATTTACCCTCTATAAACTGACCCACCTAAAAGCAAAAAAAGCAACCACTTCTACTGCTTTCTCCACTTCTGATAATAGGGGTCTGAAACAGTGGTGAACGGAGGGGTTGTGAGATGAGCAGGGTTGAAGGGCTGGTGAACAGAGAGCATGATACTGAGGCTCTGTGTGAATTATAAAAAGCAGCAGCCTCTATCAGCGCTGGTCATCAGAACGAGCCTCTGCGATTTTATTGCTTTCCAGTCATGCTGACATCTCCGAGAGCTGAGCTTCGGCGTGTTTAGAATTAGCTTATGGCTGGGAAAAAAAAAAAGCTCCAGAGAGAGCCGAGGGTTCTGCGCTCCAATCCGGGTACAGTTTTGCAGATTTAACCCCCACAGTCTCTCAGCTTGACCTTTTCCGAAGAGTTTTCGGCGGGCGCAGGATGCTGCTTAATTTCACATGTCACTAAAGGCCTGGAGTCAGTCGTAGAATACAAATGTGCATGAAAGAAAAAAAAGCGTGGACTAGAATCAGAAAGCACCATTACGCCGATTCTGGATGAACACCGGAGAGAAAGCTGCTCTTTATGCAGACATGAGGATACCGATCACACTTTCCCTTACAAGAGTTCATTAGTGTTACCGAAGCCATCCATTTATGTGAGAAATGGCCTTTTACAAAAGGCTCGCTCCTTTTTACTGAGACAGAGAATGAGTCTAAATGGTAGCAAACATATTTGGTTGTGATTCTGATGAAAACATTTGTGCGAGAGATTAGTTTGACAAATGAGCAAACACTTGACTTGTGTACTTCACAGATGCGATGCAAAGATATCAAACAGAGGATAGATAACTGAAAACAGAGAATTAAATAGCCACTTCCTAAGTTCATCATGAGTCATCCATTCCATTTTCATCGAGAGCTGAGACCTGAGCAACAGAGAAAGGGATGGTGTGAATGAAGGAAAAAAAAAATCAAGGATGTAACAATCATGGTGCTTCAGGGTGAACGGAAGACTGAATAAAAACTACAATTCAAGAGTTCCCACTTAGATATGCTTGGCGTATAAAGCAGGTTTGGCATGCTGTCCCGGGAGAGAACCCTGAGCTCTGAGATATTTGAGCCCAGGGCTCCCGCCTGGTCGATAAGCATATCAGGAGATCCGAGATCAGGTAGGTCTCGAGAGCTCCCCCTTTTAGAAAAGGGAGGAAAAGGAGGAGAAGGGGTGGAAGGGGGGATTCTTCCAAACGAAGATAAACATTAGGGAGAAAATGATCCATTTATAGTAAACTAGGATCACTCTGATTGGATTATTACTGATTACAGATGAGTGGCCAGACGTGCTCAATCATATCACGTGCTCCGAAATTAGTTTATGAAACTTCACAACATCATTGTGATTTTTTTCATCTCACAATTTTCATTATCTTTTAAGGAATTACATGATACAAACTTACATTTGCTAGCTTTTAAGAAAAGTTCTGAGTGATTTATACTTATAATTGTGAGGGGAAACAATCTCTAACTTCGATCATACTTTATTTTAAGATACAATTATTAACAAAGAATTAACTGTACCTTTTAGCTCAAACTCCTCATTTGCTGCTTATTAGATATTAAGGTAGTAATTGGGTTTAGGTGTTGGGTAGGATTATTGACATATAATAAGATCATACTTTACTACTACTAATAAACAGGCAACATTGTAACAATAGGCAGGAAATGAACCACTAGTTAATAACACATAGCACATAACCCCTATTTTGAAACAATTGCATTGGCTTCCTGTCAGTTTTCAAATTCTTATGCTAGCGCACAAGGCCTTGAATGGTCTAGCACCACAATATTTATCGGAGCTTTTAATCCCTTCCATCTCTATATGTGCTTTACGCTAATCTGATGCTGGTCTTTTAACTGCTCAGTCAAAAATCTAGGGGAGATCGAGAATTCTCTTTATTGGCACCTAAATTGTGGAACTCTTTACCTACTGACATTCACAATGCAGAATCCCTGAATACTTTGAAATCATCACTTACACTTACTTCTTTAGGGTAGCTTTTATTTGATTATTCGATGTATTATTATTATTATTATTATTTCATGTTTTTAATTATTTTTATTGTTTCATTTATGCTTGTATGTATCTTTTACTGCTACACATTTTATATGTTTGTAAAGTGCCTTGAGATGCTACTTTTAAAGGCGCTATTTAAAAAAAGGTTTATTATTTATTCATTCATTCATTTTCTTTTTGGCTTAGTCCCTTTATTAATCTGGGGTCACCACAGTGGAATGAACCGCCAACTTATCCAGCATATGTTTTAATTTCAATCAAAAGATGGCAAAATTTGACACAATATACTTTCGTAGAGTTACATCTTTCATTTTAATCCACTTGTTAAGTGTGACGTCCCGTGAAGCGGCTTCTGGGTCCAAGTGCTCCACTGTATGGGGTAACTCAACAAATGGATATAATAAACATTTATAAAACTATGCAATACTTTCAAAAATCATGATCGCAATATACACTTGAAGTCAGAATTAATAGCCCCGCTTTGAATTTATTATGTTTTTTTAAATATTTCCCAAATTATGTTTAACAGAGCAAGGACATTTTCACAGTATGTCTGATAATATTTTTTCTTCTGGAAAAAGTCTTATTTGTTTTATTTCGGCTAGTATAAAAGCAGTTTTAAATTTTTTAAAAAACATTTTAAGGTCAAAATTATTAGACCCTTTAAGCTATATATTTTTTCGATCGTCTACAGAACAAACCATCATTATACAATAACTTGCCTAATTAGCCTAGTCTGCCTAGTAATTCGGGGGCTAATAATTCTGACTGCAACTGTATATGTCCATGCCTAATATATATCCGATGGCCAGAAAGTGATTCATTTTTAATAAATTGTTAAAATATTGATGTTTGTGATGCAGCAAGTCCAGAGACTGTTGTGTACACCATAATTTTATATGAAATTCACTTTAATGTGTAATATGACTAAAAAGTGGTCATAAACTAAACAAAGTGGTCATAAACTGCTAGCTATACAACCTATGAACTGCACATTCAGTTCCTAAATATCAGTGTTTCAAAAAAATCATCTATATTTTCCAACTATATTTCCATATATTTTCCATCCATATTAAGTTATTATATAGTAATTGTAACACTTCAGGAGCCTGGTTAAAGGTTAGCGAGATGGCAGCAGGAACCAATGCTCAACTTTGAGGACCAGAAACCAGAAAAAATAAGGAAACATGCACTGCAATACAATAAGAGAGGTCAAGTGAGCAAGAGGTCTAGCTCAAAATACAGGCTGAGGGACTCCGAGAAGATTGAAGACTAAAGCTCAGCAGGATCCACATTTGCTACTGCGCTGTGGAATAACACGAGAGACCTTTAAGATGAGGTTGAGGTAGTATATGAGCTCTGGCCACGAGAGGCTGAAGGCAATGCGGAGATGAGAGGAATACAGAGTTCAGAAGAAAAAATCAGACTGTTCTTCAGTGAAACGAGAACAAGAACGCCATGATGTCGCTCCACATATGGCTTTTGGAATCTCAATCTTCAGTTTCCAGCTACTTGAAATGAATTCAATTTTACTCAGCAGCCAAAATGAAATGAATCAATGCACAGGAACAGCATAAACAAGAAAACAGATGGATATCGGATGCGTTTCTCACATTAAAGGCCTGCTGAGTAAATCTGTAATGATTCATAATGAAAGAACCTGACACATGGGAGGCCGTTCCAGAGATACTCCATTAGGATGGCAATTATTAACTACTGCATTAAAACAGAGCATGTGTGTGTGCGTATGTGTGAGCATGCATTAAATTAGACACATCCACGCCTCAGTATCTAACAAACATTGTGACATTCTTCACCTATGATCAGCAGAGCGAGACTTGATATAATTAAAAGTCAGTGTCACATTTCCTGCGAGACACAAACTCTTTCCTCTCAAACTGCTGTTGATGAGGGTTATAATCCCTTCGTTTTCAGGAATATTTCACAAGTGCTATTGTATATATTTGTTTTCCTGTCAAATGACAGCTTATTTACACATATTTAGTGCACAGTTTATAATCCATGAGGTAATAACAATTAAGCAATTTCTAATTGGCTTGTTCCCTGTTATTTCAGTTCCCAAATACACTTCTAAATCAATTTTAAAATAATCAATAAAATATTTTAAAATCCAGTTGTTTTGACCAAGCAACAACATCCCACTTTTCCTCATGAAGCTAAGTAACTAAAACTGTAATTCATTAAAATCCGCTAGTCCTGGCTCCAGGAGCACATTTCTATTGACCCCAATGTTAAAACTGCCAACTTTAGAGCAGTAAAAAAAGTGATTACAGCCTGGTTTTTAGTGTATATAGTAAATACTACCCTTCATAACAACTGTGAGGAGGGTGAATTTTTTTATAACTCCTCTGTTTCGTTTTTATTAAGTTATATTAAGTCTGCATAATTAAGGGCGTGGACAGATAGATCTCACTGGTTGCCGTCACTTCACCTCAGCTGATTCCAGCTGACTAGCCCCTGAACTTGGCAAATACATCGTATTTTTGTTTTGTTTTACGGCTTAACACAGTGAAATGCCTTTTGGAATTATTTCCTACAATTATCAGATAACATGGCATGCTTAGTGCACTTAATTATGATTACAAACAATTCAAATGGCCTCCATTTCCCAGGTGAGTGAAATTATATACTTATATACCATATCGATAAATGTATTTGTTTTATTTAAGATAATTAATAATTTATAATTTAGAACTTGAATGCACTCCAGAATCTGACAGATTGATTAGCTGTAGGCTATAGAACAGTCATCTGAAAAGTTGTCATCCAGTGTTATGCCTGGATTTCATAAATAGCCTTGCATTTACTAACACAGACTAAATTTGAAGTATTTGGAAGTAATTCGTGTTTTCCTCCTATAGAAAAACATCATAAGAACAATGTTTAGTGGCTCAATGTGTTACAACAGTGTTTTTAAAAGACTAAACACTTAATTGATATAGTATACAACCAAGTACATGTGGTCAGAACACAAACTAGTCGCAGGTAATAAAGTATTAAGCGTTTCTCCCGGAAAATGCTAGCAGGCACCTGTAGCTCAAATGACGCTCCGCCTCTTTGCCCTTTTTTTGCCCCCGGTCAGCAGGATAACACATGAACAAAATGGCGACGGTTGGCCATGCTTACTTGTAGCTTCATTTGCGCTCTTCAGAAACCTATGGGTGACGTCACGGATACTACATCCATATGTTTTACAGTCTATGGTTTTGACCTTATTTTGTATTGTAGAAAAAGCTCTTTTCTCAGATTGCTTTAGAACTTCCAGTTCATTTGCAGTAAATCATTCCGAGCCCGGATCATTTTGGTGTATTTATGAAAGCTTTATAAAGGGTACATCACCAGCACGATAATATTTGTCCTAGATCTAAGCCTTGTCTAGAATATAGGACAAACCTAAAATGGATGACATATAAGTTAAATATGTCTGAAGAGCAGGATAAAATATGCTTTAAATAAATCAAGACCTCATTAGAGAGCGAGACGCCAGTGTGCAGAACAGAGTAAAGCTCCAGAAAACCCGACACCAAGTAAAACAATGTAACAGGACACAGAATTGTACAAGTTTCTCTGTCTGACAATAAAAAATGGATAGAAAATTTTTTTTACCAAAAATTCACACTGAGAAAGAAAACCTTGTTAACAACCGAACCAGAATCATGCCTCAAAATAGGACACAGTGACAATTTGGCAACCCAAGATAAGCTCATTACTGTGACAAAGCAATTTATGAAACATAATAAAAGCAGCAAATGGGTGAATATTGCGTTTTATTTGTGCATGTGGTTTAGCAGCGAATGGTTTAATCGATTCTAAACGGGTTATGTCACGCACCGATAAGGTTGGAGCGTCCATCTCCCAGAGGGTAGCGCTGGTATCTGGGAACCGGGAACGGAGGGAGTTTGTGGAATTGGGAGTGAAGCAAAGGCTCCAGTCTGGACGCCGATGGGTCCGAGGGGTAAAACAGGTTGAAGATCTGCGAACATGCTGGCCGGAGCTGACACACTGCAGGATAAACAGAAAATGATCTAATTATTTGTAAATATGACTACGGCACAGGACAGTCTAATGGGAATGCTTGCAAGTGTATCAAGAGGACAGTGTGTCCTTATTACTAATTGGAGAATTTCCATACAAACCCTGGACGGCAGGAAGCACAGTGCGTCTCATAGCCAGCACCAATCCAAGAGGACAACCCAGCAGAAAAAAATCCGACACTTCAAAGTCAAAGTGACCTGGATTTAGCACTAAACTGGTGCTGCTGTTTGGTCTCAAGTCTGATCCGTCCTGTATTAGACTGGATACAAACACACAAAGGATGACATTTACTGACAGGTAAAGCATGTAAAAAATTGTGGTAACACTTTTTTTTGCAGCAAGTACCAATTCTCACTATTAAATAAGGCTTTTTCCTGGCTCAAAATGAAATGGAGGTGGTATCCTGATTGTGAATACATGAATCAAACACATTTTACATTGTTCTAGTAATCTTATCAGGTAAAACATTATCTTATTTAAAAAGGCTAACATTAAATGTAAGAAATATATGACGAGTGCTTGAGCAGAATTTGGGTTCTGTTGGTAACCGTGACTGCCTGCCTGTTTTTTGTCAAAATGTGGAGGTATACAAAATTTGATGGAGGTAGCCACGTCTTAATTCTATATGCAGGAAAAAGCCTAATTAACTACTGGCTCACTACCTTCCTTTTTATTAAGATTTGCTGGTTAGTACTTATAAAGTATGATTAGGATACATCCTTATTCCTACGTAACACCTAAACTTAACTACTACCTTACAAACTATTAATAAAAAGTTAAACAGGAGTTTATTGAGCTAAAAGTCTTACACTAAAAAAAGTGTTGCATGCAAAACTGTTGCAAACTATTTATTTGTGTTGAATTTAAACAAACAAATTAAATTGAGCAATGTTCAACTTAATTTGTTTGTTTAAATTTAGCCCAAATAAATTGTTTACAACCACTTAATGTAAAAAAAATTGAGTAAATCCAAGGAATCATCTTTGAATAATTTTTTTCAGTGTAGTTAATGGTTTGTTGATAGCAGGAAGTACCTTTAAAAAAGTGAGACCAATTTTTTTTAGTGTTCACTCACTAATATACTTTAAGTATGCCATTCATTGGTTTACTTCTCTTAAAAGTGCAAACACTGATCCACCATTGAAACATTGAGAGAGGTACCTTCCAGCTAGACCAATAGCAATGTTTTGGGGCATGGCTACTATAGCAGACAGGCTGAGCCAGCAGGTGTTTAGCTAGTATAGGATTACCATGGCATTACATAGAAATGAAATCAAAAATTTGCAATGCTCATTTGAAGACTTCAGACAAAAAACAAAACAAAACATTGAGAGAAAGTTACTTTAACCAAAAAACCAAAAAAAGTAATTAATAATAATAAATAAATAAAAAAATATATATATATATATATTATATATATAAATTGTTGAATTTGGTGGAATTTTTGGTTTAAAATCAAGTTGGCATCTGATTGTGACCAAATATTCCACTAAATACCTTGATCTTGAACTTTTCTAGACAGGTGAGCTTAAAATTATAATAAATGGTGAGCTTAATATGAAATAATAAAGTAGTTTTGATTTAATAGGTGATATTTCTTTGCTGCGTTCTCCTTGATGTTTCAATAATGCATAATAATCTTTACACCACAGTAAAGACACAGCAGTCAGTATAACTTTCTGTTGTCGAGAGTTTTTTATTAAGTCTAAAAGGTGTGCTTGTGCATGAAACGTGCACGTTTAGAAGCATATGTGTGAGAGACCAGGCGAAAGAGCACTCACTTCACAGCTCTGTCAATGCTGCAATCGGCTGGGTTTCTTTCGTTCTAACTTAATTTAGGAGATAATACAAAATATGAATGGAACAGAAAGACATTAAACATTACAAATTACGTGTCCACTTTTGTAGGCTCTCTTTTGTAGATCACTAGATGTACGATGCCAACAGTCGGTCAGCGAGTAAACAAATATAATGAATGAAAATACGAAGGTCTATGCATATAGACATTTTTAACGCTGTATAGTGACGTGCAATTTGCTTGTTTTGGTTGTCTTTATTTTAATTGTTTCAGGATAATTATGATGGTGTGCTGATCTGCCTGGATCTGAACTGGACGGGTTGTGTGACGTTTGATTCGGGGGGCCTTCTGTGGGCGGGGTTTGAGTGCTGCACTGCAGGCCGATAAAAGCCATGGCTCGCACTGACCCGACAGTGAAAATGCAGCTATTGAAACTTTACGAGTGGTCCACTCAAATCTATCAATCGCCCAATAGCAAGAATTTGGGATTTGGCAACTATAGCAGACAGGCTAAGCCAGTGGGTGTTTAGCCATAGGATCACCATGACATTACGTAGTACAGAATGATACTGTAGTAATTAAATTAATATTTGCGATGCTAATTTGAAGACTTCAGAAAAAAAAACTTGAGACAATAAAACAACAAGTATTAGCAATTCTTTTACAAGATTGAGGAATTTAATGGAATTATTTGGTTACAATCAATTCTTTTGATTTAAATCAAGTCTGATTCTGATTGTGACCAAAAAAATTCCACCAAATTAACAATCTTGTTGAGATTTTTTTCTAGACAGGTAAACTTAAATCAAATTCACACACTAACTCATCACTGTAAAGCTCTCTACAAAACAGCAAAATACAACTGAAAACAAAACGGCAGTGCACATTTAAAATAATACAAATAATAAATATTCTATTAATAAATAAGTCAATATAAATGTTACAGCTACCTTTATTATTAAAATACCATAGAACAGTATGATAATGTTATATGGATGCACCTACTTTCTGTTACACATTTCTTGTTGACATAGTTTAATTTTCAGTTAGAATGATAAAAAAAACATGCTAGCACTGATATAAAATCAACATGAATCCCAATTGATCACATCACAAAATCATTCTTCAGACTGTCAACGACTCTTTATTGTTTCCACCCTGCTGTTGAAATCTCCACCCCATTTTAGCACATTGTTTGTCTTTATTACCATCATGCTACCAGTGATGACAGAAAAGCTCTTAAAGACTTTGACTGGCTATCTCACCTCTCTCTGAGTGTGAAAAGGATGGGGTGTTGAGGGCCCCGGGGACGGATGATTGGGAGTGAAATGTAGTAGAGCTGAGGGGTATGGATGAGCTAAGTGATAAGTCTCCCTCAGGTCTACCACTATCAGTCCTGAGTGAAAATCAGTGCTTTTGTCCAGCACTTCCCTCAGCTGCCCTTTTCTGACTTCACAAAGGGCAACATATAAAAACCTTTGGCAAAATAGCTTGCTATGTAGGGACTGGTAATAGGGAGGGGTCACTAGATCAATTGACAACATCAGTCGACTAAGCCACTAGCTTCACAGTGCCATTAAGAAAAGATTTTTATTGCAAAAAGCTGCTTGTTAAAAAATAAATATGAACACGTACTACCCCAAAGTTATTTTTACATTTAATTTGACTTGTATTTCATTGCAGACAGTACAACAGCACATTATTTAACATGTTCCTCATGATTTTTTTGATGTTGAAGGTGAAATACCCAAATATATTTCTTTAAGGAACATTGTTTTCAACATTTCAATAATTTTCTCACCTATTTGTTGGCAAACTGGCCCATCTTTGCTCCTAAAGGACTAGACCTGATGTTGCATTTGTACAAAATCCTAATTAAAATCACCTGTTTGCATCACCTGTTTTAAATCACATCATTATTTAACCAACTAACCTGATTACTAGCCCTAAATTTTTTGGAATGTGTTGCTGGTCTGAATGACAGAAAAGGATGTACATTTACAAATGAAATTAAGTTGACCCGACAAAACATGAAATATTTTGTGTTCATATTGTCTCCAATGAAATTGTAACAAAGGAATGCTGTACAACAGAAATTAAGCTACACGTGCAGTTTAATAATCAAGAGTAGTCAGGCAGGCTATGGTCAACAGGTACAAAAAGGAGCATAAGGGATCGTCAGAAACCAGGTCAGGACAGGCGGCAAAGGATCAAAATGGTAAACAAGACAAAACACGGCAAGACAAACAGAGAAAAACACTTTGTAATGTTCGTAGGAGAAACAAGATTCAGGAAAGTGTCTGTGAAAGTGAGAAGTATAAATAGTCCTTCTAATCAGTCAATAACGATCTTGTGTCAGTGTGCGGATTATTGTCAGCTGTGGCAGTAGTTTATGAGTGCAAAGAGTCCTGGGAGTAAGGAAGTGATCTCCAGTGGAGAAAACATCACTAGCGATCACAACAGAAATACAAGTCAAAGTAAATTTGGAAATCACTACTTTCATTTTTCATTTGCATTTTTTATACTGTTTCAACTTTTTCTGATTTGGGGTTGTATAAAAACATGGCACATTTGGATTATTTTATACAAATATTTTTTAAATCTGGAATAAATGTCATAAGTAGTTTACAGGCAATCATCATGTCTAGTTTTGGTATGCATACTTCTAAATAATGTGTTCAAATTAGACTCAACCTGCCTCTCGATACTAGCTTCGCCTCAACTTGAACTAGAATAAACAGCTTTATTTGATATGCAATTTTATGCCCAATAACATAACTAATTGCTAGCTCTAATTGAGGGTTAAAACATAGAATGTCACTGCTGCACACAAGAGTTTAAGGAACTCATTTGATGAAAGAGCTGTGCGACAACAACAGTGCTACGAAATCCCTCTTGCTACATCAATCCCCAAAACAATCCCCTAAATAGGATAATTTAGAAGAGTAACAGCTCAAAATTTGGTGCTTTGGCACTGTGGAATTGAGCAACTTCTACATTAAAAAAGGCATCGTTCAGTCAGTGCCTCGTTCTTTTATATAGTACTTGCACATGAACTGCAGCTGTGACTATTAATAGCACTGCAGACATGCAGTCAGATGCAACAAGCCATCAAGCGGCCAATATTGATAAAATGAAATGAGAAAAAGAGTGAGAAATTCACGGATGACTTGGCCAGGGGACACATTCTGGGTAGTCTTGTTCTGATTTCCACTCATAAAAAGAGAAGTATATTTAGAAATATCCCTTAAAATGGGAAATCAAAGCCTGGATATATGCATGACAAATGGCAAAATGTTTCAAGGTAAGTTTGAGCTTCACATTCTGGAGGCACCTGAAATTAATACCACATTTTAAGAAAATGTGCCTAATATATGCCCTTTAATCCTGATCTCTATGGACTGAAGTGAACCAGCAGATTTCTAAATTAAAAAGGTGGAGACGTAGAGCCACTCCTACTTATTACATATTTGCCCCAGACCAATCTCATCACCTGAAGTACAGCGGAGAAAATAAGTACACGTCACCATTTTTTCTCAGAAAACATATTTCTAAAGGTGCAATTGACTTGAAATTTTCCCAGAATGTTGGTAACAACCAAAGGAATTCATATATGCAAAGAAAACACAGTGGAAAAGTATTGAACACATGAAGAAAGGAAGTTGTAAAAAGGCAGTGAAAGCCCAGACTGCAGCTGAAATCTATCAGAAGTTATTCAGCAAACCTCTGCCCCTCGTCATTGTAAATAAACATTAGCTGCTTTAGTCAAATATCTACATTACCAGGATGATGGAGATGAAACCAGGGTGGACATTTCAGCAAGACATTGATCCAAGACACAGCCAAGGAAACTCAAATGCTTTCAGTGAAAGAAAATCAAGCTGTAGAATGGCCCAGCCAATCCCCTGACTTGAATCCAATATAAAGTACAAATTAAAGATCTGATTTGATAGATAAGACCCACAGAACCATCAAGATTTTTACACTCTGTTGAAGTTTGAAAAAATAAATAAAAATAAATAAATAAATAAAATAAAATAAAAATTCACACCTGAGCAATGCATGTGACTTCATTCTCCATATGAGAGGTGTTTTTAAGCTGCCATCACCAAAAAAAAGCCTTTTATATAAAGTATTAAATACATTTCAGTTCAGTACTTTAACACTGTGGTAATTCACTGTTATTACACATACTATTCAGATTTCTTTATTTCTTTATTTTTATGTTTGTATTTTTGGGGGTTTTAGAAAAATCTGGTTCAATTTCAGGTCAACAGCTCCTTTAAAAATATTAATTCCTGGAAAAAACATGACATGTTTAATAATTTTCCCCGCTGTATATTGAGGTCGTATTGATGCTGATTAAAAAACAGACAAACACTCCATCTACCACAGGGCCAATGCTAATATGTCAGCATAGAAAAAAATATATTGTAATACAACCACTTACTCCGTCATCTTAAAACAGCATAGCTACAGGTTCGGTCTCTGTTCTTTCAAGTACACACTACCTGCTGAGGAACGGATGGTGTTGGCCTCCAGAGTCTCCATCAAACGAATCGCTCTGTTTGCGACTGAGTGGAGTTTTCCTGTTGCGGGTCTCACTGGGTGCGGATAAGTCGATGTTGCTCCTGCTAAGGCGTTTGCTGGAGCTCAGGCTCGGACTGACGTCAGGGTTATCCTGAGAATGTGAATAGAGTGAGACGTGGACAGTTGAACAGAGTCATCATTCATATTAACGTGCAAATATTATAAGTGAGCGCTGAAGTACAGTGTCAAATAAAGTCTGGAAGTGTGACAGCTGTTCAGCTCCCTGAAGATCATAGCAGTGTGAAAGGAAAACCCACTGGAATTTGCTCTTTCATAGCTCAGAAGACTAAGCTGAGTGATGTTTCTTTGATTCAGAAGGTTCAGAGATAAAAATAGGCACAACTGAATCATTTGTTGACATTTGGAGTTATTATTATTATTTGGAGAATATAAAGCTGGAACATGAACGTGGCAAACTAACACATAACGTGGATGCTATAGTTCAGTTGATTTTGCTATGAATTCTGATGAGACATTTTTATAAGGAGATATTAAATATTCAGATTTAGATATCTTGGCATATCTAAGCATAGTTTGCGGCATTGTTGAGATTTCATCTATAACTTTAAAGATATGATACTACAATGGGAAAATAATGAAAACCAGAAGACTTAAAGGGAAAGTTAATGCAAAAAAGAAACTTTCTCACCATTTACCCACACTCTAAACCAGGCATGGGCAAACTCGATCCTCGAGGGCCGGTGTCCCTGCAGAGTTTTGCTCCAACACTAATCAAACACACCTGAACACCCTAATTAGTTTCTTCAAGATCCCTAGAAAGCTACAAACAGGTGTGTTTGATTAGGGTTGGTGCAAAACTATGCAGGGACACCGGCCCTCCAGGATCGAGTTTGCCCATGCCTGCTCTAAACATTTATTAATATTTTTCTTCACAAAACAAGATATGGTTGGGAAAAAGCAGACATTGATAACTATAGCAGGACCACAAAAATACTACGGAAAACAATGACTGCTACTTTCCAACATTCTTAGGATTCCTATTGTGGTAATTACAAGGAAAAGAAAATGTAAGATTTGTAAATGTTGACAGAAATAAAATTTTTGGGTGAACTATACCTTTAAGAAAAAGTCTAAAATTGTTTGCCAAATCTCACTGCCATCTAAGAGGAAAAAAATGACATTAAAGATATCGAGGGATGAAATCATGGGGATGCAAATATCTGCACCTTATTTGTTTGTGTATGTAATAAAGTATAATTAGTTAATAATAATAATAATAATATACATCAGGCAGGCACTGAATTTATCAGTCTTTGTTAATGTTAGTTCACAAAAAATACAACTGGTTATTATTCATCTTAATGTAAGCACAGTTCTATTAACCCTTTGACTGTACCTCTCTACCAAATAGTTGACCATGTTTTGACTGTTTTAAATAATGACTGTTAAAGTCATTTAAAGAATGACTATTTTAAATAATGGTTTACACACACACACAGCATTGTTGGTTTACAAAAAAATAATAATAATAAATCAAACAAACATAATCCTGTTGCACTACTACACTTGATTTTGGTTCTATTGTAAAAAAAAAAAAAAAAAAAAAAACATGTTAAATGAGAATCTGAAATATTTTATGGCATACTTGGCATAAAAATGATTTATTTTGAATATTTTTTTAATAAATTGGTCTTACACTTCATATTTTCTGATTTTCATAGAATATAAAATAATTCCGATACTTTTACCATAAACCGACATATCACCCTAACCATTTGGCAGAGGCTGATATTTAAAAAAAATTTGGGATGTGTTGAAAAAAAATACTATTGAGTGTGTTAACTAGCAACATTAGGAGTTAAGAAATGCAATTGAAACATTTTCTCTTGGTGAGGTAGTTAAAGGGATAAACAGTTCAATAACTACAATAAACATTAAGGTTAATCAATTGCTTTTAAAACAAATTATCACTAGTTCATGTCAACTACTGCATTAAATGTTAGTTAACAAATGGAAAGCATTACATTTATTCTTTCTACATTATACTATCGTCATCATCCTCATCAAAAATATCAATATCTTAATAACACTGGTTATATATTTGTGTATGCTATAATTAACTTTTCAGATTTTTAAATTTTTTTCATTGCCATTATAACACTCATCATTAAGGTAATTTAATAATAAAACAAAACATTAAATGAGATCCTTAGAATATCTCAGAATGAATATTCATTTCAATATTGTACATTAAAAAGAAGTCAATTATTTTAGCCATCATGACTTATTTTACAGTTTTTCTCAGTCACTTTGGTACATTTGGTACATGCATTTCTCAAAACAACGTGAACAAATAGCAAAACACCATGGATGACCTGCAAAACCTAGTTTCTTGCTAAAAATCCTTAGTTCATCTGTCAAAACTAAATTTCTTTATCAATGAATGTGTCAGTGCCGTCAGAATGACAAATCTTTGTGTCATTGTGTATGGATTTTGTTTTCAATACAACATTGTACTCTTGGGTGGTGTTCTGATGTAAACTATGGCAAAAAAAAATATTTTTTTGTTTGTACTGTAATTTGTTGACAGATCATGTCATTATGATAGAGAAAGGAAAAGACAGCACTGCATAGCACAAAGAAAACTCTAAACAATGCAGAAATGTGAAAATACTGTAGGACAATCTCCTTTGAGATGCACCTTCATTAGAACAAGTCAAGATTCACCTGCACTGAAAAAAGTGTTGCATGCAAAACTGTTGCAAACAATTTATTTGTGTTGAATTTAAACAAATTAAATTCAATAATGTTCAACTTAATTAGTTTGTTTAAATTCAGCCCAAATAAATAGTTTACAACCACTTAACGTAAAAAAATTTAGTAAATCCAAGGAATCATCTTTGAATAATTTTTTTTCAGTGTGGGAGAAATGTACCAATTAGAAAAAAAGTCTAAAGAAAATGTATAGAAAATTGCATTATGACAAAATATTATGACAACTTGTTCAGCCATTTTGCATGTAAAGACGTATGCCATGATTAAATGTTTTAGTGGGTGAGACTATTCAACAGAGACCAAAATAATACATTTTGATCAACTTGACATAAGCAACTGATAATGTAGGAAACATAATCATTACACATAATCATTTGCATGGATGTACGCAAGCATTTGCAACTTGTTCAGAGGAATGAGAAACTGCTTTTCTGATGTGCACAAGTGACACAATGATGTGAAGATTGAACAGGTAGTTTTGAGAATTTCAATTCTGATCTGAGAAATGTACCGACTGAGAAAAACTGCAATATAAAAAAACTGTCTAGAAATCAAGTACTTTCCACTATTTTCAGCAGCGCATTCTTAAAAGTTAACTTTTTAACAGGAATCGCTCTTCAACAAGAAAAAATTAAGAATGCAAGAAGTTTCAGACATGATGTCAAAATTGTGTTGTGAATGAGTCAGTGTTTCAGGTCATACCTTTAAGCTCTCTGTGCTGTTGTGTCGACTGCTGTGTCGTGGGCTGTTGCTGAAACAAAGAGCGTCGAAACACAGCACACCTCCCACACAGTCACCCAACAAACACACCTGTACACACAAAAATATCAACCAGAATCAGTGCAGCCTTTTTGCATGCAATCAACACTGTGAGGCAAATCTCAAGATTGCATAATGGCACTTCAATTTACAGTGTCGCCTGAAGTAAATAACACGTTTAATTAATCATACTGAAACATCACAGCTGCAACTCTTTCCTGTCTGAGGCTGATGAGCAGCTCTACGGTGAACTCAAATAATGTATGGATGCTCAACAAACAAACAAATCCACAGGTCTAATTACCTGAGTCAACAACAAGCAAGTTCGTGGTACACTGCAAATAAGCTACAAGGCTATGCTTTGTCTGAATCCACCCCAATTTCTCCAAAACCAGGTCTAATATGCTATTCAGGCGCTATCTGAATGGTCCGACTCACTAGAGAGTGAACACTTGACACAGAGCTTATAAACTGTGGTCACCACTTCAGGAAATCATTGTGCCTTCTAAATTGACAGGAGTGTGTTATTGGATTAATCATGTGAGATTATGGAGTAAGACGAGTGGAAAGACCCCCCTCCTTTTGGTCGTGTTTTGAATGACTCATCACTGATGAGTCACTATCCCTGCCAGAGACCCACACACCCTTCCTACTCCCTCTCCGCACAGCATTTGCCTTCCTGATACTGATCTGGGCCTGTGTGGCCAATTCTTTTTTTTATTACAGAAAAATGAAAGGAAGCAGTTTCAGGCTTGGGACTAAAAATGAGGTCATTTTTATTGTTGTTTGGCTCCAAAAATAAATAGCAGTTCCCGCTCAGTTTTTCTGTGCTGTTGTTTTTATAAAGTATTTTTTATTAAGAATTTTTCCCCCCAAAAAAGATAAGAAAGTCAACTTTGTTGACGTTATGTTAACACATACCAAGCAGGCATGACAGACAGACAGACAGACAGACGGACAGACAGAATGATAGACAGTCAGACGGATAGATAGAACGATAGATAGAACGATAGATGGACGGATGGATGGACGGATGGATGGACGGATGGATGGACGGATAGATAGATAGATAGATAGATAGATAGATAGATAGATAGATAGATAGATAGATAGATAGATAGATAGATAGATAGATAGATAGATAGATAGATAGATAGATAGATAGATAGATAGATAGACAGACAGATAGACAGATAGACAGATAGACAGATAGATAGATAGATAGATAGATAGATAGATAGATAGATAGATAGATAGATAGATAGATAGATAGAACGATAGATAGAACGATAGATAGAACGATAGATAGAACGATAGATAGATAGAACGATAGATAGATAGATAGATAGATAGATAGATAGATAGATAGATAGATAGATAGATAGATAGATAGATAGATAGATAGATAGATAGATAGATAGATAGATAGATAGATAGATAGATAGATAGAACGATAGATAGATAGAACGATAGATAGATAGATAGATAGATAGATAGATAGATAGATAGATAGATAGATAGATAGATAGATAGATAGATAGATAGATAGATAGATAGATAGATAGATAGATAGATAGATAGATAGATAGATAGAACGATAGAACGATAGAACGATAGAACGATAGAGAGATAGATAGATAGATAGATAGATAGATAGATAGATAGATAGATAGATAGATAGATAGATAGATAGATAGATAGATAGATAGATAGAACGATAGATAGATAGAACGATAGATAGATAGATAGATATAGATAGATAGATAGATAGATAGATAGATAGATAGATAGATAGATAGATAGAAAGATAGATAGATAGATAGATAGATAGATAGATAGATAGATAGATAGATAGATAGATAGATAGATAGATAGATAGATAGATAGATAGATAGATAGATAGATAGATAGATAGATAGATAGATAGATAGATAGATAGATAGATAGATAGATAGATAGATAGATAGATAGATAGAGAGATTTCCTGACAGAGTTTTTTATTAAATATTGATGATACTTTAAAGAAAGATATTGAATACTGGTACACATTCACTTAGTGTGATTGTTTTCTACAATGGGAATCAATGGCCACCAGTTTCCAACATTTTTCTAAATGTCTTCTTTTGTGTTAAATGAATAGAATTGAAACAGGGTTGAAGTAAGTGAAGGGGAAAATGTAAAAATTTAGGGGGACATATTCCTTTAGCAGCTTTAATTGAAAGAAAACTACAGACGAATTAAACATGGCTTATTGAAAGCAATGAATAATATATAATAGTAAAGTTCTTGATTACACAGAAATAATTATCAATGCACAATAAAGAATAAAACAATAAAGTATTTTGAGGGCAAAGTGAGACTGATTGGATTAAGCTATTTTGTGTTTTGCTCGTTTGAATGATTGATATCATTTTCTTGGCTGAATTATTGCTAATTAAACATGAATTACCTGAATCTGTGCACCTCTTAACAGTCTTTAGAAGTAGCCTCATTACTAATAAGGAGGAGAGTGAAAGAGAAAAAATACGTGCTTTCAATATTTAAAAAAAAGAAATTTAATTGGGGGAAAAACATGATGTTATGATATTAATGGGGGGAAAAACATCATGATATGTAATTATTTTCTAGTTGTGTCATATATTTGTTTGCTTGGTCAGTGTCTTTTTGTGCTCTTATTCTTTTGAGATTGTTCTAGGTGATAACAAGAAACAATAACTAACAATAACAATAATAATTAAATAATCTGCCTAGAACTACTTAAGATGCAAGTTTCCCTAAAATTAACAGCATTTTAATCCAATAAGAATCAAGAAATTTTACATATATAACCTGAATATGCAGTACCTGAAGTTTAAGGGTAAAAAAAGTTGCTTGTGCAGGTTTTCATCATGTTCAAGTCAATCAATCAATTTACCATGCTGATCAACAGAAAGCTGCTTGTATATCAAAGCTGTTGAAGCAAAGCGCATTTAGCATTTAAAAATGCTGCCCAAGATTTAGCAAAATTTCCTAATGTGACCTCACCCTAATATTACTGACTCCTGAACTCACCTGGCCAGTGAATCCCTGTCCCTCTGGAGACTGCAGAAATCTGTGGTACACCTGGTTGGCTCGGGCGATCACGGTTGCGACGGCGTCTTGGTAGTGTGGAGCAGCTATGGCGAGCAGCGGTAAAGCGGCCAGAGGTAGATGGTCCACGCTGCTGGACACACAACTCTCATCGTAGCTGTACGGGTTCAGACTGTGGAAGAAAAGTCCTTTTTAGTGTTTAAACCAATGACTCCTTGACAAAGCAAAATGATAATGAACTTTTTTTGTTTCACTACCTTTCCATACTTTAAGAGATTAAGTTCAGAAAACAATACATCAGCAAGCTTTTAATATTTGCACATTGGCAGGTTCCTCAGTAGTTGGTGCCAATAATTCTTGCCAAAGTGGTCTCTTCCTCGCCATTTAAAGGAATAGCTTCCACAATTTTAATTCTGTCATCATTTACTCACCCTTCACTTGTTTGACTTTTTTCCGTTAAACACTACAGAAGCTATTTTGTAGAAAGCTGGAAAAATGTAACCATTGACTTCCATAGTATTTATTTTTCCTACTATGGAATAAAGCAAGTCATGAAGGTTTAGAACTACTTGAGGTTGAGAAAACAGTAAGTACATTTTTATGTTTGGGTGAACTATCACTTTAGCAGAGTGTCTGGTTTCTGACTGGTCAAAACTGATCATTGTCTAATCTATGCAGGTTATTAGAGGGTAAAGGGTACTTATTACTTAACATCCAACAGCTGCTATGTTCACGACCACTCTAAGCTATAATATGACTAGGTGTTGGCTGGTTGGTTGCAGGTCCAAGTTGGTCTACCAGCTAAAGACTTCCAAATGTGGCCTAATCGCTTTATGACCATATATTGAACCAGCTAAAACACCTAGGTTGTGTCCGAAATCGCCTACTACTCAGTAGGTTATAATGCATTTGAATTTAGACGTACTACTCAGCTGTTAAAAAAGTATGTTCTATACAGTATGAATGTGAGTAGTATGAATGGAAATCGGACGTACTACATCCACAATTTTGTCATCTTTGCTTCACTCCCATTCATGAATTCTCTTGTGGTGCATCATGGGATAGCGTAGCGTCCATCTGATGCGCACTTCAGAATCTCACTGGAAGTAGTAGGTTATCCGGGTACTTCTCGCATACTGTTTTTTGAATTCTATGAATTAGGGCATACTTCTTGGCTGCTCATACTGTTTTTAGCATACTATGTAGTATGGAAGTATGTGATTTTAGACACAGCTCTAGACTAACTTATACTCCCTAATAATCATCTCAGTACATTTAATGAGCAGCTGATTTCCAGTGTTCATCAGCTACATCATCTCAGACAAGCTAAACTTGCTAGACTAACTCATACTACCTAATGAAAAGTGAATCCAGGGAGGGGTACTAAAGTTCAGAGGCCAGGGGGGTTACACTTAAACTTGACAAAATGTGAAGGTCAAAATGTGAAGGTCAGCAGTTTTACTCACTTTAAAGGGCATATAGGTTACCCCTCTTTTCATATTTAATATAAGTCTTTTGTGTCTGTAAAATTTCAGCTCAAAACACCCATCAGATTATTTATTATAGCTGTTTGAAGTGTCTGTATTATAGCTGGAAAAAGTTGTTGCTGTTTTTTTGTACTGGCCCTTTAAGGCTAGTCCTCCCCGCCCACCGTTCCCACGTGCCTGTCAGCAATCGCCGCCCTCGGCTGCCTCAGGAAGCAGATCTCACGTAACTTGCGTGAGAAATACTACAGTAAGAACTTTAACAATCAGTATTTGATGCATTTTTTTGTGGCGTTGCAACAATGAGTCGCACACAATGTAATTACAAAGTTCATGCACACACACAGCGAGGACACAACCACATAGCGCAGACCCATACACACACACATACACATAGTCCAGACATACACACAATCGTAGCGCAGCAGACACATACACACACACACACAGAGAGAGAGAGAGAGAGAGAGAGAGAGAGAGAGAGAGAGAGAGAGAGAGAGAGAGAGAGAGAGAGAGAGAGAGAGAGAGAGAGAGAGAGAGAGAGAGAGAGAGAGAGAGAGAGAGAGAGAGAGAGAGAGAGAGAGAGAGAGAGAGAGAGAGAGAGAGAGAGAGAGAGAGAGCGTTAAGCTTGTCACTCATTTTGCACGCATATGTGACATGATACTGGTAATATCCACTGCTGTATGAATATCTGTTATGTTAAAATACAAAATAAACCAGATCTAACGTCCACAAACCGCGATTGAAGCATCTTCTTTTATAATTGTTCTGACACGCGGCTGCGCTGAGGAAGTGAATCGCTGTAATTCATTACACACATGCACTGTTTTAAAACATTTTAAACTTGTGAAACTCACTCTTGATCACGTTTGATGATGATTGATGATCCTAGCAAACTGAACACACCTTTTATTCCCGGTTGCTTTGCGCTCGTCCTGTCTTGTTGATATGATTATACACGTGACTACCAACATGTTAATGCGCGCAGCTGTCAATTAATATTGGTGGGCGGGGGGACCGCACTCCTACGTAAAGTTGCGGTCGATCTGAAAACTGCTCCAATTGGTCCACCGTTTTTATGTTGTTAAATTTGAAAAAAAAAAGGACTGGGTGTGTTTATTTCACCCCAATATGACAGTTTATACACTATACTTACACACATTTCTGTCCAAACAGCTTGAAAGTAGATTTTTCACCATAGGTGCCCTTTAAAATGCTATTTATTACAAAATCTAGCATGTCCTCATTCTATTTAAAAAAATATTGATCATGATAATAATAAATAAAATGTGGAACAACACCTTGAAAAAAATGCATTAATACTTAGAGTATTATATTCTGAGCAGATGTTGAGCACCATTAAATATAGGCCATTAATATATAGTCATTTTTAATATGTTTGCTTTATATGGTGGGTTTTACACAGTCTATACTAATATTAGATGTTAGTACATTCAATTTTAGTCGGTTGTTTTAAACACTCAACGCAACTCAGCAACTGAATTCTGCACAGACAAATCCTCTCATCAAAAAAAAGAAGAAAAGATTACACAATGTTAGCAAGAGGTTCACTGTGGAGATCTGCCAACTTTCAAGCTCAAACTCCATGAACTTTCTGACATGATGACAGCTTTGTTCATTGTTATTGGAGCGATTTTTTCTTTACAGTTTTACTGTTTGTTTTTCATGCTGCTAAGAAGACATCTGCCATTTACACAATGGAAAGTGTAAAGACGAGACGATGTGCCTTTAAAATGCTATATGAGTGTAGCCCAGGGGGACTTGAGAACAATTTGCATCATAAGACTTTTCTGACTTTAAAATGCCGTCTATTACTAAGTCTGCCATTTACTTGTTGTATTTAAAAAACAATACTGATACAATACAAAAATGGAACAAAAAAGAGATTAACACCTTGAAAAAAGGGCATTTATGCAAAATTATTATCATTAACTTCTGAGCTGAAATGTTGAGAAACATTGATAAATATATGATAAATGAGTGATAGGTAGTATTTAAAAAAAAAATTTTATAATATAATAGGCTTATTTATTTGATTTTATTTGTTTGTTTATTTAACACCGACAATACACTTGACATTGTTATAAGAGACAACCGATGCTGCATACATAGGGCATATAGCATCAATCTAATTTGCGCCCCTCGTCCCTGGTCAGGCTTTGCATAATAAAAATTAAATAAAAATCAACAAATAAAAAACATACTAATAATACAGCAGACATGTATACACAGAGCCACAAACAGAAAATGTAAGTCAATCTGCATACTAAAGGAAAACGTAGACTTGACCAACCTGAAATGAATCATACTAAATGTTCACATTGCTGTAAAGATTTTAGCCATTGTTTCAGCTTTGAAGGAAAAAAAATGGGAGTTCTGATCATTTTAAATCAACAGACATGGAATTCCATAGATGTGAAGCTTTCACTGAAAAGGATGACTGACCTACAGCGTACACACACACACATATAGATATATATGTGTATATATATATATATATATATATATATATATATATATATATATATATATATATATATATATATATATATATATATATATATATATATATATATATATATATATATATATATATATATATATATATATATATATATATATATATATATATATATATATATATTAGACAAGTTGATATGTTATGTGTTCATTTTATGGTGCATTTTACTAAGGGGCTATACAAAAGTTGCTGTTATTATTGTTATCATTATTATTACTATTATTATTTTATTTATACTAAATGTACTAGGCTATATACTATAACTTTTTTTCTGTCATTTTTAATGTTCAGTGCAGATCAGCGATTTAAAAAAATACAGTAAATACACAATAGTAGTAAGAGGTTCACTGTGGAGATCAGCCAGCTGTCATTAATAAAAATCCAAACTCCATGAACTTTCTCACATGATGACATTTGTTGAGTTCCCCTGAGCTAAAGACTATTTTAGACTAACTTATTCAACCTGATTATCCTGTTCAAATATTTGATTAGTAGATAATTACCAGTTTTCACAAACCTGCTAATGACCAGCTTGGAGCAGCTAAAACAGCTAGACTACCTCAATCCACCTAATAACCTTGGTACATTTAATAAGCAGCTGATTACCAGTTTTCTTCAGCTAATGACAAGCTTTAATAACTTAAATGTAATAGCTCAAATCAGCTGTTGACAGTTTTGACAAGCTAATAATCAGTTAATTTTCACCTTAGACTGACCTATGACCACCTTTATGACCAACAGTAAAAAGTGGAATTTTTCAGCAGCCATGAATAAAAACATGACTCAGGTCAGAGAGACGATGATAATGATGATGATGATGATGCAACTTAAGAAGAGGAATAGCAAATCTTGTCCAAGTACCTCTGAGCAAACCGAAGTCCTTTATCATTCTGCACTGCATGAGTCTGCATGAGTCCACAGTGTAAAAAAGGGAAAAGTGAAAGATTGCCCTGCCCCAGTGTTGTCACCTTGAACAGCTGTGCTAACCCCAGAGCCATCGATCAAGCACAGCGATTAGCATCCTGAAGGCTCTGACAGGGAGACAGCAGTGCTCGGGGCGAGAGTCCTCATGATGGAGAGGGGTACAGCCTCCTTACAGCCCAGGCCAGGATGGGGGCAAGAGCTCTAAAATAACTCTAATTAAGGTTATTTTAAGGCCTACGTAGACCTGGTGTTAAAGCAGCACTATTTATGGTTTTCGATCTTACAATAATGTCTCTAAAAATATATCAGTAGTAGAAAAAGTCAATAGTTACAGGTTTTCAGCTTTATTCAAAATATCTTCTTTTGTGATCAACAGAATAAAGAAACTCCTAAAAGTCTGGAACCGCTTGAGGGTGAGTAAATAGTGAGTAAACTTTCATTTTTGGATGAATTACCCCTTTAAGGTCGATCAGGTCCAATGTTGGGGAAGCTACTCTGAAAAAAGCTACACTACAAGGTATTTTTTAAATGAAGCTAGCGTCATTAACGCTACATTTTCCACAAAGGTGTATATTATAAAAACGTGAATAAAAGTACACGCAACACATTTATTATTGTTTTATTTTAAATTGAATTGGTCTAACTGTTAAAAGTCAAAGTATAAAACTACCAAAAATATATAGCACTGCAATAACAAAACTAGAACCTAAAGTTTGTTGACGAACTTTGATGTTGGCTTGAGAAAGACAACGTGACTGCGCTGGGACTCAAAAGCAGTTGGCAGAAAGTTCACTAAATGGATTGTCGCTGTTGTCAAGCTAGCTAGCTACTTAAAAAGCTACATTGTATAATAAGTAGCTGAGCTACTGTGAAGCTATTAAAAATGTATTGTAGATAGTAGGGGTGGGTATTCTTTTGGATTGGTGGGGATCCAATTCGATTCCGATTCTGGGGGTCACAATCTGATTCCAAAAACTATTCTTAACCTGAATTTATCCTATTCCTTCTGGTTCTATTTTAACCAGAATTCAATTTTCTACGCTTTTGTTGAATGATGTGGAATTTCTGTATGACAGTACTGCCATCATTTAAAAAAATATTTAAAAGTTATAAGCGTTTGATTGCACTCTATTGGAAAAACATAGAAAGTTCATCCATTGACCACTGGCTGAAAGATTTGACACATTACATTGCATTGGAAAAAAAAAAAATCACCTACAGTATACAGGGCAAATTAAAGGAGTACCATAAAATGTGGGATCTGTTTACACAATTTTTGGAACAAAACCATACAATGGCACAAGAAAATACCTCTCATGCTACTGGTTAATTGATTGATATGTGCATATGTGTATTTTTGTATGTGGAATGCAACATAAGTTTTTCTTTGCCTTAGCCCATGTATAACAATGCATTTACCTGTTCAACTAAATTTGGATGCTTTTGGGGAGGGAGGGGGGAAGAGTTAAAATGGAAAAAAAAGTGTAATTTCATGTTAAACTTCAAGTGTTTCTTTCCTACAACAAAAAAATAATAAAGTATTTAAAAAAAGTTATACTCTCCAGCTTCTTACCCTGCCTGGCTTCTTTATTGATTATTTCAAGAGTTCACATTTAGCTGATGCTTGACTAGGTAAATGCATATTTGATACGCTGTCCCAGGAAAGAGCCCTGAGCTTGGCAGATCCACAAGCCCGGGGCTCCCTCATGTTTAGTCAGGTGAGAGAGAGAGAGTCTGAGAAGGTAGGTCTCGAGAACTCCCTTGTTATTAAGGTAGGAAAGAGTGGAAGGAGTCGGGGTGAATGGGGTTTCTTCAAAAACGAAGATGACTAAGTTATGTGCATTTGGATTCATCTGATTGGTTAGTCATGCAATTGTTGATGCAAGACTAGCCGTGGTCAACCATAAGCACATGATCCTCTCGAAATTTGTTTATATAAATCTTCACAAAGCTGCTGGCACACTGTATGAGCATTGCAGCACAGCACCGCATCTAGAGTCCCTGACAAAAGGCTTTTCGCTTCCTCAAGGCAAAGAAAATCAAGATACTCCAGTATTGGCAAGCCCAGTCACCAGACATGAACATCAATGAGCATATGTAGGGTAGGAGGAAAGAGGAAGCATGGAAGACGAAACCAAAGAATATTGATGAACTCTGGGAGGCATCCAAGACTGCTTTCTTTGCTATTCCTGAGGACTTCATCAATAAAATGTTTGAATCCTTGCCAAATCGCATGGATGCAGTCTTTTAATAAATTTGGATCTCACAGCACCACTACTTAATTTGCTTACATATTTTTGTATTTGCAGTAAATTTGTTTCATTTCTGAATAGGCGGCAAAACTTTATCTTGCCAAAATTTGACCTTTCTGATCTTTTTTCAGTGAAACTAATTTATTTCAGTGCATTAAACATCCTTTGGGAGGGTTTGAGCTTTTCATATGAGCTATTTCTAACACCCTTTGATTAGTTAAAAGTCAGGTTAATAGCAGGTGTTTCTACAAAATAGATAAGCGACAAGACTTTTGTCAGGGACTGTATAACAACTCATGGTTTTGCTTTTGGGTGCAGAAGGAGTTTGAACAGCATCCTGAAGCTGGCAGCACAACAGATCAGAAGCAGAGTGCTTCTCCTGTAATTATCCATCTGTCCAAATGAATCGAATTCGGCAGCATGTGTATGTGTGCCTTTCAATACTTTTTTCTGTTTAGAGCTTGTGCCTGTCACAATCTACTTTGAATGCAGAATCGAATTTGAACTTTCATGAGAAAGAATTCCAGTGCATTGATGCACCTCAACACTGATCAGGCAACTAACTTTTAAGGAGACATTCCGGTGTATACAGTACTTGGTGTTTTAAATACTGCCATTTTAGTTCAAACTTACGGACTGAATTTCAATTCATTTGAATTCAGCTTTTATATGCAAACTTCAAACTGCAGTTGTACATTCTGTTTGCCACCTCAATTCCAGTGCAATTAAAATTCAACTACAGATTTGGAATTCAACCGCCTTTCTCAATTCAAACTGAATACTGCCAAACTCTGGCAACAAACTGGCAGTGATGTGCGCTACGACGACATGAAACTTCCCAGGTGTGTAGTTGTGATAACCTGCTGATTGGCGAATGCGGCACAGGCTATACTCGGGATAAATGACTGTTTGAAGGTGACGCCTCCAAGTGGAAACGAACATGTCACAAATGGATCTGTCTGCTGGAGACCTAAAAAGTAGTCAAGCTTCTTGTATTATCATGTTGTCTGGGGGAAAGATGTAGCTCTAGAAGGGCTGTGAAAGAATCATAGCGGAGTTACTTCTCTGATTATAATGACAACCCATAAGCTCATTGTAATCAGTCTTCAGTGACATTGCCCCGTGCTACACAAAAACAGGCCTCATTTGCATCTTACACACTGCAAGAAAAAGGGTGCTTCTTTTTTGTTGTGATTTTTTTCTACTATTTTCCTTCCAAACTGCTCTCTGGCTGCTGAACTCTTCACAATGCTAGGCTAATGCGCTATGACCCGTTGTGAACAATAGTTCCTGTCATGTTTACATGAACTCTCCTGGCTGGAGAAGGACACAGCCATTACAGTAACAAGCCGGCGGATCAGGGGCCTACCCTATTAGACATCCTCCACAGCAGGAGAGGGTTCAAAGAGCACCTCCAAACCGCTCCTTATGCCCCCTCACTGCATTCATTATTTATTTACACCATCTGTAATTAATGTCTGGCCCATGCTAGCAGCTGCCATTGCTGCCGAGGTGTCGTTTTACCTCACTAATATGAATATGCCAAGCTGGGTAATGAAGTATAACAACCTGTCGTTTCCTTAAGGGTAATGACTGTCCTTTCTGTGTGCTTTTTAAGCATTAATTCTTAATAGGTAGCTTTTGTGTCTAGACCTAGGATGCTTTACTGTAATTAGCTGTTTTTCATCACTTCAAATGGTAGCATACAGAATAACTCTAAATATAAAGAGTGTCGCAAGGTTCTGTATGTAAATATTACAAGTTTGCTTAAAGTTCGCTCAAAATTTAAAACTCATCATTTACATACCATTCATTTCTTATAACTTCTCAAAAGAAGTTATTTTGAAAAATGTTGGAAACACATTTTTAAATATCTTTTTTGTGTGTTTAACAGAAAAAGGAACCTCATAAAAATATTAAACCACTTGATGTGATGTGATGGGGACGCTGACAACAGAGGTGCCGATCCAAATGCAGGGTTTATTAGGAGAATTGACTGTTGCTTGCCTGACCACACAACACAATCCAGAGTTGTGCTCAAATCACAGGCGAACGTCTGTACTGGCAAGAGAAACATGTCATAATGTTCACAGTAACAGTATAACAAGACTCAGCAACTGATGTGTTTCTGTGCTGCTTTTAAAGTCCATGTAATCATTTCTGAACAGCTTCAACTGTGTGTGTGTTAGCAATCAACCGGAAAACCGGAACAGGTGTGAGTGTGTGGTGCATGACAGGATTTGTAGTCCATATGGCCATATGGTGATAGATTTGTGGTCCTGAGTGAAAGTGAATGATTCCCAGCTATCTCCAAGCCTGGATAGCTTGTGGTCATTACAGAACGAAAGTAAATTTAAATTTTTAGGTGAACTTTCCCTTTAACAAAATCCACAACTATAGGCTAGATAGTAATGATGAAGTGGCTGTATTTTTTACCTTTTGTACACAGAGAAAGTTTGCATTTGCTAATGTGTTCTGATCAGTTTTAACATCTGAGTGCTGTTGCTAGGGTGCTCTAGGTGAGTACTAGCATTGATAGACTGTCCTATGGTTGGTAGGTGGTTACTTTAGTCTAAAGAGCCCATTAAGCCTAGGGAAGTCTCTGCTGCCATCCTTCTTATGTGAAAATTTAAAGTCAGATCTTTTTGAAAAGTAATAGTACACCTCCACTTGACAGGCAGCATGATGTGAGGTGTTATTCATGTCCAAAGCAAAATTGGCATCTTAAGAACTGTTTTCTGTCAAAAAAAAACAACTTTATCTTTGAACCTCCTACACTTTCACCTGAGGGAAGTAAAGAAAAATCTCACTAGAAAATGGAAAAACCAGCAAAGAAGCTGGAAAGAAATTTAGAGAGAACAAGAAAGAGAATGAGCACTTAACTTTGCTGTTTTGTCATAAAATATTGATTAGCTGTTCATTCCCTCCCTTAAGCTGTGAATACTAAACTGTTGTACAAGAAATGTTAGCTGAGTAGTAACAAGCAGAGATTTGAACAAGCAAATGCCTGTAGTATTGTAAAGAAATGCTGAAACAATTGTACATTGCTGACAACTGAAATACAAGTTTTTTGTAACTTAAATTAGGGCTACAATGACCAAAATTTTGTAATTACCAATATCATAAAAACACTGCAAGTCCCAATCCATTTTATAGGAATCAATCATTTTATTCTACAAAGGTGCAATAAATTAACATTATATTGTGCTCTCCTTTCTATTCTTCCTGCAAAATTACAGTTTACAGAAAATATTAGCTGCTCTTATTTTGGGGCAAAGTTCAGTAAAATATTGTCCTAACATGAACTAACTCTCAAGAACAACTTCAACTTAATCTCCCAGCATTTCACTACAAAATTAATTTAGCCAATTTTACCTGAGGGTGTTCTCATGACCTCAGAACAAAACATCTAATTATGTTGCATCTCATTTCATACTGCATAATAACAAGCAGGAACTTACACAAGCAAAGGCCTTGTGTGCAAGAATGTAAAAAATAGGAAAGAATGCTGAAACCAGGGAAAATTGTTGTTAACAGATATTGTAAGTTCAAGTATTGCCATCGTAGTCCAGTGAGGAAAAAAAAAACTTTTTTTTTTCATCTAGAATACATTCATTGGTTAAAAGTTAATTATAAAAATAATTCATAATGGCACAAAATATTCCATATCAAATAAATTATGTTCTTTAAAACTTTATTTGCATAAAAGTATCCTGATTAAAAGAGACAAGATACATTTATAATGTTACAAAAAATAAAAGATTTAATTCCTAACGCAGTACATGTTGCCATTGGACCTTCATATTAAATCAAAGAAAAAATAAATCCACAAAAAATAGCACAATTGCTGTTTTTCTTCAGGTTTGTACATTAAGCAAATAAAATGCAGCCTTTTTGTGCATAAGAGGCATCAAAACATCTTGAAAAATCTTACCAATCTAAACTTTTGAATGGTATGACCTTCAAAAAGGGCCATTTTAACATACTTAGAGGGCACCTTTTTGGAAGATGTTTGGACAGAACTATGTGTAGTTATAGTGTGTCCACCGTTATATTGGGGTGATATAAACACAATAAGTCTCTTTTTTATTTTATTTCCTGATGTTAAAATACAATCCAAATCCCTCCCATTTTGAGGCCCACCACAATGTGACATAAGAGTGCGGTTTTCACGCCCAACGATTTGATTGACAGCCGGATATTAACATGGCTCCTTAGCAACACGTATAATCATATTAACAACACAGGACGTATGCAAAGCAACCGGGAATAAAAGATCTGTTCAGCTCTCTGTGATCATCAATCATCATCAAATGTGATCAAGAATGAGATTTGAAAGTTTAAAACGTTTTTAAAACAGTGGATGTTTGTAATGAATTACAGCGATTTTACCGTCTTTATCACCACAGCCGCATGTCAGTACAAAAATAAAAGAAGATGATTTAATCCTGGTTTGTCGACATTAAATCAGGTTTATTTTGTACATTAACAAAGGATATCCATACAGCAGTGGATATTATCATGTATCCTGACATTGTGTGTGACATTGTGTTTGACTCATCTTTGCAGAAAGGCTTGAATTAACTCCACAACAAATACATCAAATAATCAATGGTATTTTTCACAAACGTTATGTGAGATCTGGTTCCTTCATGTCTGTCACTGTTTTTATTTATCTGACCCAGCCAAGGCGGAGATTGAGGCACACTCTGACAGGCATGTGGGAACAGTGGGCAGGGAGAACTAGCATTAAAGGCACAGACAACAAAAACAGCTACATTGTGTTCAGAGCAGAAAATACCAATATTCTAAAAGATAAATAATCTGATGGGTGTTTTGAGCTGAAAATTTACAGACACACTATGGAGACACGAAAGACTTATCTAAAATCTTGAAAAAGGGGTAAAATAGGTGCTCTTTAAGTGTAAAGGAAAAACAAACATTTATCCATTCATTCATAAATCGAAAGTGATATTAATCCTATACTAATCCTCCCACCCTCATTATGCGAGCATGTCTCACACTAAAAGAAGTGACCTATGTTCTTTCAAAGACAAAACTTTCCAAGCCTACTCGGAGCAAATGAAGACCCCTGTACACCCTGCTAGCCTACACCACAGGCGATGGCTTCTGGGTCTCAAAATAACCTAGCTCCAGCTGAGGAAGGTGAGAGGAAAGAGTTGTGATCAATAACTCCTTTAGACTGCCAAAAAAACGTCTGGCAAAAACATGGATCACGGACCCAGCCTTTCATAAACACAACAAAGTCATCCGTTTGAAGATCTAATTTGCGGAGGACTCCTATTATAATTCTCATTTCTGTTTGTAAAGCATTAGCTCTTATTAAAGGGATCTCGCTTCCGACCATTAGGGCCAATAAGGCTCAGATAAAAGATATTTATCTCAAAGCCATCTCTCCATCACTGAATCTACATAAGATGGTAATCGTTTCCTCTTCCTTTCCAGGATGTAATATGATGCATTAGCCATAAACAAGTCTATTAACAAGTATACATTTGTTTTAAAAGTGGTGTCCTTTTTTGAGGTTAAGTGAATGAATACAGAGAAACTTACATTTCTGTCACAATTTTGACAGTCTGCATGTTTTTTAGGCCATCGACGATATAAGTTTCAAATGAAGTAACACCAAAATGAAATTTCAGCTAAGATAATAATTTAATAATTTACCTGTCCCTTAACAAATCACTGTTTTTTAATGCACTAGTTGAGATCAGTTATTACATTCTTTTCTCATTTCTCAACAAATTACGCACCAAGCAAGTTTGTGTCTAAAAGACGTCTAATAGATGCCCAAACATACATGTATTGGGTAAAACAAGCCTAATTAGGACCGTCAATGAAACTTTAATAGACATCTAATAACATTCATTCATTTTCTTTTCGGCTTAGTCCCTTTATTAATCTGGGGTCACCACAGCGGAATGAACCACCAAATTATCCAGCATTTGTTTTATGCAGCGGATGCCCTTCCAGCTGCAACCTATCACTGGGAAACACATACACACTTATTCACACAAACATACATACACTATGGACAATTTAGCCTACCCAATTCACCTGCATCACATGTCTTTGACCTGTAGGGGAAACACGAGCACCCGGAGGAAACCCACGCGAACGCAGGGAGAACATGCAATCTCCACACAGAAATGCCAACTGACCAAACTAATTAACCTAGTTAACCCTTTAAATGTCACTTTAAGCTGTATAGAAGTGTCTTAAAAATGTCTAGTCAAATATTATTTACTGTCATCATGGCAAAGATAAAATAAATCAGTTATTAGAAATGAGTTAATAAAACTATTATGTTTAGAAATGTGTTAAAAAAAATTCTCTGTTAAACAGAAATTGGGGAAAAAAAATAAACAGGGGGGCTATTAATTCAGGGGGGTTAATAATTCTGACTTCAACTGTTTGTATTGATGCAGCCTGGAGACCTCCAAGTCGGAGGGACTTCCACGTAGGTTGGGTTAAGGCTAAAAGAGTTTACACATGCAGCTACTGGGAATGCTCACATCAATACAGCATAATTTTTGTATCTCTGTACAAAATAAACAGTTTTTCATTACTTGTAATGGTTAGGTTGATAACCATTGGAATACTCCATTCTGATCAGTCGCAGCATTCCACGGTATGTTATTCCCAGTTAACAAATGATGCATAACACAGGCAATTCCACAACTTTCGAAACACTTTGACTGTCAATGAATCGGCCTAAGTAAACATCTATATAGTTCCATCAACATTCATATGTATATTATGCTTGTCTGTTATGCCTCTGATTTAGACAGTTTGGCGCCGTCTTGTGAATGAATAATATGTAGGTTAGTCTATTCTCTATTCTAGCAGTTTCATTTCTGTCAGCTTTGCGTTTTTAACTGTTTGGCAGCATCTTGTGACTGAATAATATGCAGGTTAGTGACTGCTCCACCAGCTCTATTTAGCTGTTTTTGTTTCTGTCCATGTTGTGTTTAAAGGATTAATAATCTATAATGATCAGAACTACCTATGCTAAAACTAATGTTTTGTGTCTAATGTTTGCTTTGTCGCGCCCAGCTGTAATAAGTGGAATAAAGCACATCCAGGAGTTTTGGTGTAGCAGAATAAAGCCCTTCAATCTGTTACAACAGCTGTCTGCTTTGAGTCGAGCTGCCGATAAGCCAGTTGGGTTTTATTCTGCGATAACAACCTCCTGGATGAACTTTATCCCCAATTTAACCTATATCTTACAATACAATTTTTTTTTAAATATTGGGAAACAAGCAAAGTAAACTCAAAATAGAATTAGTAATGTTTGAAGAGATTCAGGTTGAAGACTACCAAAGAATTACAGGTTGTCTGGTCACCAAACACATGAGGAAAATGGAGCAAAATTAAACCATCAATGCTTACAGGTGGTGCTGCTCTCCTCAAGAGACAAATCAGTGTGAATTCCTTCCTATCTGAGCTGTGACAGAGGCCCAAATTGTTTTACTTCAGGAATCATGCATGGAATAGACTTGCACACCGTGTTTGGTGAGAGAGAAAATAAATGTAGAAGCTTTTTTGCCAGAGTTGCTAATTGCAAATTCTTTATGGTGGCAGCAAACACAAAGCTCTATAACAGTTTCCCCCTCCTTCACTTTTGTGTGCTTCCTCCCCACAAACGCTAATGCATGTGTCTGAGTGCTCTGAGTATGTGAGACTGCTCCATACACACATCTGTAAGCACACCTCATTAGGAGAGGAAACTCATTATCAGCAGTGATGGCTTGGCAGGACAACCACAGGTCTCAAAAGACAATTCCCAAGGCTCTTAAACTGAGGAAATGAGAACATACATGTATGGCAGCTGTACTGACAGAAGACGTGTGCTGTAAAAGAGGCGTTGAGCTGTTTGCATCTCAAAAGTCTGTCAATGTGAAAAACACAGTAAGCC
The DNA here is from genome assembly GCF_903798145.1 of Danio aesculapii. Classification (NCBI taxonomy): domain Eukaryota; kingdom Metazoa; phylum Chordata; class Actinopteri; order Cypriniformes; family Danionidae; genus Danio; species Danio aesculapii. The sequence goes on along the minus strand of NC_079449.1, from coordinate 21,899,464 downwards.
TTGCCGGAGTGATGCTCAGAAATACATGGCCAATGAATCAGAATATGAGATGACTATGAAAGCACTGGTAATTTGACCATTTTCTAGAACAAGTTCTGTAAGTGACAATATCTCTACTTGAAACTTAGACTAAATGTTATCAGACCTTTATAGGATAAAATAAATATTAATAGCTTTACCTATATTTAAAAAAATACTGTAAATTCAGAGAAACTGAATATTCTCAAGTGGTGTTATTTTTCTACACACATACATAAGCATACACTCACCACTACTTTATTGGGTACGCCTTACTAGTACCGGGTTGGACCCCCTTTTGCCTTCAGAACTTTGGCATCAAAAAGGTACTGGAAATATTCATCAGAGATTTTAGTCCATATTGAACTGATAGCATCACGCAGTTGCTGCAGATTTGTCGGCTGAACATCCATGACCTGAATCTCCCGTTCCACCACATTCCAAAGGTGCTCTATTGGATTGAGATCTGGTGACTGTGGAGGCCATTACAGTACAGTGAACTCATTGTCATGTTCAATAAACCAGTCTGAGATGATTCACGCTTTATGACAAGGCATGCTATCCTGCTAGCAGTAGCTGTCAGAAGTTGGGTACACTGTGGTCATAAAGGGATGAACATTGTCAGCAACAATACTCAGATAGGCTGTGGCGTTGACACGATGCTCAATTGGTACTAATGGGCCCAAAGTGTGCCAAGAAAATATCCCCCACACCATTACACCTCCACCACCACCAGCCTGAACCGTTGACACAATGCAGGATGGATCCATGCTTTCATGTTGTTGACGCCAAATTCTGACCATACCATCCGAATGTTGCAGCAGAAATCGAGACTCATCAGACCAGGCAACATTTTTCCAATCTTCTATTGCCCAATTTTGGTGAGCCTGTGTGAATTGTAGCCTCAGTTTCCTGTTCTTAGTTGACAGGAGTGGCACCCGTTGTGGTTTTCTGCTGTTGTAGCCAATCCGCCTCAAGGTTTGACGTGTTCAGAGATGCTCTTCTACATACCTTGCTTATAACGAGTGGCTATTTGAGTTACTGTTGTCCTTCTATCAGCTCGGACCAGTCTGGCCATTCTCCTCTGACCTCTGAGAGATATTTTCTCTTTTTCAGATCATTCTCTGAAATCCCTAGAGATTATTGTGCATGAATATTCCACTGGATCAGCAGTTTCTGAAATACTCAGACCAGCCGGTCTGGCACCAACCACCATGCCACAAACAAAGTCACTCAAATTCCCTTTCTTCCCCATTCTTATGCTCGGTTTAAACTGAAGAAGATTGCCTTGACCATGTTTACATGCCTACTGTAAATGCATTGAGTTGCTGCCATGTGATTTGCTGAAATTTGTGTTAACAAGCAGTTGGACAAATGTACCTAATAAAGTTGCCGGTGAGTGTATATTGAATTGACTTGCATATTTAGTCATTAGATCTTTTTAGAGCCTGTCTAGATTTGATGTGAATGTACAGAAATGTGTCTGTGTATAAATAAAATAAAAAAAGCACATAAACTGTTTATTTGTGCATCAAAACAATATCAATATCAAAATTTTCCAAGCAAGATGCTGCTTTGTTTTATCCAGCAAAGAAATGCAATTTCAACTAAATAATTTACACATTCATTTCGGTCACCCAAAACCCAGCAGGAGACAAAATCAGCCACGCAACTCTTCCTGAATCACCAGAGCCTACCGATGCTGTTTTTTGGCTGATCCTGGATCCATCCAGTAATGGTGTAAACTGACTGCCTATGCCTTCATTTAATGTGCGGGAAGCAAAAAGGAAGTCATGCTGATGAAAAGAATACCCTATTGTGTTATTCTGAGGGCGTGTGTAACTTTGTTTTTATGTGTATTCTGTATCCATGGAGCAAGATTATGACCTGTAACAATTACTCAGCCTCTCCCAGCAGGCCGTTCATCGGTATTATATTACTTTTATTATATCCCTTTCCTCTGCCCTGAACAAATGTAGAAAAACAGACAAAACCAGGTCATGATTTCAGCTTCAGTCCCATTGTCCTTTGCTCAGGTCGGTTAACACTCGCTTCAGCTCCAGTCGGTGTGAGCAGTGAACCATAAAGCACAGCAAAACAGCAAATGCAGTTTGTGTGTCACTCATGAAGAGGGTTTATCATGTTAATCTCCACGGAACCCCCAGTGATTGACATTTTTTATTAGACCGTGTTCACCATGGGAGTCGGTCGATATTGTGATCATGTGATCAAAGACCCTCTTCTGCTTTGTTTGTTTTGACTCTGTGGAGCTCCTTCACCTTTATTGCTTCGCCCAGGTGATGACAGAGAGGACATAAAAGGCCTAAAGCTATAGAAGAATCCCCTGGAAGGGCCCCGAGCCACTGAGCTCCTGAAGCGATGGATCTGCTTTCACAGCTTAAAGGGACTCTGTTCATTAAAAAGGCTGATTCTCACAGAAAGCATTAGCGTTACATGCTTACTTGGGGCTGTCTTCTTACCTCTTATTCGCTTCATCCCCTAAAAACGAACATCTGCATAGAGGGTCGACAAATTCATTGTGTCTCGTCAAGCAAGCAAATCACACTAGGCTTAAGCTTTGTATCTTATCTGCACTCTTGTTCAAGTCGTGTGAGATGAAGAGATGCTGTGCAAAAGCAAATGCAATTAATAGATTGCTTATGAAATTTCCATATTCTTGGGAATTGTTTTCGGGACTTTGAGGTGTGAAAATTGTCAAGTAGGAAGAGGGGCTGTGAATTTGCATTGAAACATCTCTACTGGGAGGTCAGAGGTCTCTAATTTGAGGACACAAATCATAATAATTATTAATAATTAATCATAATTAATATAAATTTTGATTTTCATATAACATTCTGACAAATTTTATTACTGGATTTGGTAACACTTTTAAAAAATGGTCCATTAGTTAATGTAAGATAATGTATTTACTAACATGAACAAACAATTACCACACTGTAAAATCCAACAGTTAACTTTATCAAATGAAATGAGTGTAGTTAACTCAAAATGTACTGAAATTTACAGTTGAAAAGAGTTTTGAACTCAGTGTTGAAGGTAATATGTTAATTAAATACCTCATTACTTCAACTTAAATGGAGTAAGTTCACAGTACTCATTAGGATTAAAAACGTAAATGGCTTGTTGCAATCGGTTTGCTCAAAGGGTTTGAGTTGTCTTAGCTTATTGGGTTTCACAGTGTAATACATTTATTACTGTATTTATTCATCTTCGTTCTAAATAACTTTGCTTAAAGTAAGCACACAGTGCATTAACCAATGTTCATAAGCACAACTTGGATTTTAATAATGCATAAGATAGTGTTAAACTATAATAAATATATGCTTTATAAGATTATTCGTGCTTAGTTAATGTGTGTAAATACAATAACTAATGCACCATTATTCTAAAGCGTTACCCAGAATTTTTATTGCATAAATTAGGGCAGCAATGGCCCTAATTAAAAATTAGTGGTCATAAAAGTGGTAAATTTTTCAATTCAATTCAATTCATCTTTATTTCTATAGCGCTTTTACAATGTAGGCTGTGTCAAAGCAGCTTAACATAGAAGTTCTAGTAAATTAAAAACCATGTCACTCCAGTTTTAAGAGTTGAAGTTCAGTTTAGTTCAATTCAGTGTGGTTTAATTTTCACTGCTGAAAGTCCAAACACTGAAGACCAAATCCATTGATGCGCAGCTCCACAAGTCCAAAACCAAGCAAGCCAGTAGTGCCAGTGGCAAGGAACAAACTTCAAAATGCACATTTTTATATGAATGAATGCTTTTATTCCATAAGGACGCAATAAATTAATCAAAGATAACATTACAGTTATTTCTAATGCAAGAAAATATATTATATTATAAAAAGAAATATATAATAATATATAATATAAAATATTATATTATGTTATATCATATCATATCATATCATATATTATATTTCTTTTCAACTTTCTATTCATCCTGGAAAAAGACGGTTTGCTGAAAATATTAATCTGCAGCACAACTGCTCTTATTTGCTCTTTTTATCTTACATAAATTCTGTAAAATTTTATTTCAACATGAATTAACTCGCAAGAACAACTGCAACTGAATCTGCCAGCATTTCCCCACAAAACTAACAAAAAACAATTCAGGAATTTAGCCAATTTTACCTGAGGGTGTTCTCATGACCAGAACAAAACATCTAATTATGTGGCATCTCATTTCATAGTGTATATGCACAGCAGAGCAAAACACTCCATGCCAGGAAAGTCAACCCGTAAAATTCGATACAAAACAGTGCTGTTGGAAGGAAACCACGCAAGCATATATACAATGGTATTTACTTCAAAGAATACCATGGCGCTTCGCCAAAAAGCATGGTCATTAAAAGTCGCTTACTTACTTTGACACAAGACAGAAGGCCTCTGCGCATACGGCTGGGCACGGCACCAACTTAATGACCACATGCTGGGCTGCAGCTTGAAAATGAGCTTGAGATACTTTCTCCAGGACTGAGGACAGTGTGTTTACATCTGCAGTCTTTGCGCCTGGCTCTCCACCCGCCGTGTCCAGAATGTTTCCCCCGTGAACCACCAACACCAGCACATGGGTTTGACATTTCTTTTGAGGACAAGGGACACAGAAAGGTCACAGCACAATATAACAAAAAAAAAAGCAAGCAAGAGTTTACTGAATATTTAAAGAGAAAATAGTACCTCAGCTTCCTCTAGGCCATCAATGCTAGTCTGAGGGATACATTTTGTCCTCCTTACACGGTACAGACTCTCTGACCCCATTAAGGAAGGAGAATGAGATGGATAGATGGTAATATATATATAAAAAAACAAGAGAGAGAAAGAGTAAGTGATTATAGGCACTTTGCACAGATGCACAGCAAACCACAAATGATTATCGATTCTGCAAAGCACACTCATAAGCCTTTCATTAATGATCTTACCATCCATTTATATTCTTCATAACACGACAGAGAAAATGTAGTGTTATTGTCAAAACCTCATACTGGAACCATCATATTTCAAAACAAGTCAATATGAAATGGACAGAGTTTGGGATTTGTATGTCAAACTTCATTTTTATGTCTGCTGGTCTTTTAAATATAAATAAAATATAACAAATAACAGGAAGTAAACAGGACCAACAAAAAGCTTTTCAATGTCTTTGAATCTCCAAATAAGGCTGCTGGCCTTCAGCCAATGTCATTACACCTCACCTTCACCATTCCACGCTCTATTTTTTTCCATTTGTAGCTTCCCTCTCCGTTCTGCCATCTCATTCTCACTCTCGTGATCTAGTGCTCCTGTTCTGGCTGGCCTCCAGTCATTCTGACAGCATGCAGCTTGCATTCATGCCTTCTCAAAGCCTTTCATCAGTCTACCCATTTTTAGGAAGGAAACGTTGAAACTAACAATCCACAGTTTGAAAATTAAAGAAAATTCTAGCTTCCAAAAGAGATTGTTCCAGCGAACACAAGATAAAAATGAAAAACAACCCACAGTTTGCTTGTTTGACGTCATTCTAAGAGGAATAAAACAGGAGCAGTTTTTTGAACATATCAGTTAAGCCCAGGTCACACAGTATGATTTTTAAAGAGCCCCTAGTATGCATTAAAAAGGGTCATATTTTGGTTTTGGGGGTCTCCAACAACAGGCGGAAATGCATGCAATGTCAAAAAACACTTCCATTGTCTTATAATATGCATTTATTTTTACCTAATTATCCCAACATATCCCATATGATTTGTTCAATATTTGTTCCCAAACCCCCCCATAGCCAGATGCTAATCTGCACTGATTGGTCCGATGACCCAGTCTTTTAGGGAAAATAGCATTAACTTTCCCTCCCACTTTAGAGCACAACGTCTTCACAACATGATTCAACCGGGATCTGCTACAGTGTTTGTGGGCGGGGCCAGGGGTTTAAATTTTCCTGGGTCTGCATGCGCAGCAAAAAGGCAGGGCTTGAGTTCTGTATCGACGTCACGCCAGCACGGCTAAATACTCGTTACCGCAACGATTCATTCAAATTACTTTGAGTCGACTCTTTAATAGATGAATCAATAGTTTTAAACACTTGCACTTTCAGATTTAAGCCTTAGCTGGATATTTCACTTCACTTAGAGCTGTGTTACACACTGCACAGAAGGTCATTTTCAAAAACCCATCATAGGGGCTCTTTAATAATCCTTTATGATTGTAGCTTGTTAGATTGTACGAACATGATCCCCATGTAAGATCTCACTTGTCATAATGTCAGACTGAGTGACGATTAAAAACCACCAAACAGACACATGTAACTCATCAGGAGTTTGACATTATCATTTCATGACACGTTCAGGAATCTGTGCTCTGAAATTATTCCTCTCAGCAAACTGTAGTGTTAATTTTACTCATAATATTTTGATAATGTAAGACTTGAGATAGCACAAATTCTTTGATGTCTTTGACAATTCAAATATGAGCTGAAAACACAGAGACAATCGGCTCCACAACCCACCAGGTCAGAATGCGGGAAAACTAGCTCCCCTCCTTTCCTCTGTTTACATTTGAAACATCTCCCGAAACACCCCTTGGTCACCCAGCCCCTTTTCACTCTACTCACACAGAATAGTCATTTTAAAGTATGAATGTTCTATATCAATCCAAGTGACTTTAACTATCATGTTTGATATCATTTGAAATGTCTTAGTGCAACTGGTACAATGGTCTCATTTCCTCAGAAATAGACAATATAAACAATAGATATATTGTTATATTGTGTGTGCCTTTCCTATAGATAGAAACTAATGCACTGAATGCAAATGCCTATTGTTATTCTACACACCCCTTTCCTCGAGGAGATTCTTGGATTGACTACTTATGGTAAAGTTTTTAAATGTTCGGGGCGATTCTGTTACCCAGATCAGCCCATAGCGTGGAACTTCATGTAAGTATATTTTGAAGTCAGGTATGCATCTTTTAATCTTGGATCTATCTTCGATAATTTGATGTCTTGTATTCGTTTATGAATTGATTGAATAAATTGGCATAATAAACATTTACCTGACTAATAAATTGTTATGTTTTGAATTATTCAAACAGAGTTCGTGTTATTATCTCTAGTAGATTACGTTAAGTCCATAGCACCACAAGCACCTGTACAGGTTAGTAACTGACTAAAACACAGTAGACAGAGCAGCGTGGCACGCTATACAGTGTTCTTAGAGCTCCGACTAACACATTGGCATTAATTCATGTATACTTAGACTGTACAAGGTTATCAAAGGGGATAGACCTTCATCTTTAAACTTATAATACTATTTGGATCGTATAGTGATTACTCAAAGTTACTAATAGTTTAAGTAAGACTGGTCTGCTTAATTCTATAGTAATGATCATAATATGCCCAAAAAGCTCTATTTGATTTAGTAGATAGCAGATCTATGGGGACCGCATAAAAATATCCTAATCTGAGTAAGTTGGGTTCTGCCTTTTTAGGATAGTGGTTAATCGCCACTGTTTAGTGACCAAGACTGACATGCTTATGTTTAAGAGATTGTATATTCGGCCGGTACAAGACTATTTTATAGGAATCCGAATGAACAAGAATAATATAAAATAACGAATCGAATATTCAATCATAATCTAAAATAATATTAAAGGTAACAAAATAATCTTATCAATGTATTATAAATGGAGTCAGAAAAAACGAGGATAAATATAGTAATGGTCTAAACCACCTCATACTAAAATTGGAGTCAGATATGAGTTAAGTTTAAAGTAAATCAACATTGTGCACTGGAAAGACCAAACTTGCAGAGAACCTTGGTCCACCAGTAGAGACCGTCATTGGACTAACTGGCAGGACCTTACAATAATAAAACCAGCACAAATATTTTTATATTTCCCCAATGTGTGTTGAAATTGTTGTGCTGATTGTGTAATCAGGTATAGTGTGCTCCTGTTGGTTCTTGGTTGGACGCTCTTTTAAAGAGGACACAGATTGCAGGAAAGGGTGTGAAATATTCTGACACTGCCTCAAATGTCATCAATTTCAACAGCCGTTTTAATTGGCTGTCAGTAAACATGTCAAACAATCTAAGACCCCAGATTTTAGCTTAAGATTATAGGATTTGCTTTTAAATGTCCAAAATTAGTTTTGGTCGAAAGCATGGTATAAAAAACTGAAATGAGGCATTTCAAAAAGGACACATATTAAATTTAGAGAAACCATTCAGATCCTCCCAGTTGGTGGTGTAAATCTAACACCTGATAGTAGTTTCCTTAGTTATCTTACAAAAAAGATGGTCAGCTATTTTAAAGTGACTGAAATGCTCAGGTTTTCCAGATGAAGGTCAAGTAGTGCATCTATACAATGTAAAAAAAAAAGGCTGGTGTCACAAGAAGATACGGGAACCAGAGATGCAAGTTTTTTATAAAGGTGGTAGGGTTAAATGGAACTCAATGTAGCTGATGTTCTCTAGAGAGATCATGTTTTGATCCTCGATTGGTCTCACTCAGTCAAGTGATACGATTTCACAGGTCAGAGTTCACCAAGCTTGAACTTTGCAATGCAGCCAATTGTGAAACTTGTCTCACGAGCTTGCATTTCCGGTCTGACGCATGGGTGTGTATATGAATGGAAGAAAAGAAAAGAAAAGTCCAGTACGACACTAGAGTTTGAGCTTGTGCAACTCTGTCAATATGGTGCTATGAATAGGGGTGGGCTTAAACAAGCCAACTGGACATAAAGCGAGCGATTGGTCCATATTTTAAATTCCTGTACAGAGAGGTCATGTTTTAATCTTCTATTAGTCTCACGCAATCATGTGATGCGATTTAGCAAATCAGAGTTCCCCAAGCTTCAACTCCCCAACTGTCCCTCGAGCTGGCATTTCTGGTCTGCGTATGAATGGAAGTCTATGGGGAGAAAAGTGCAGTGTGACCGCAGCTTAAGGAGAACCTAGCTTGGCTATGACAGCTGGGTTCTACACAATCGATTTGGGACAACATGAAGGAATTAAATTAACTTATAATTTTTTTTACAAATTTAAGTGGATTGAACAATTAAACAATTAAGCTCAATTAAAAAAAACTCAATAATTGTTTAATAAATAAGTATTTTGAACAAACAGTAGACCACATTTTTGAGTGTACAGTGCGACTTATTTAAGTCCCCCAAAGAATCCGGTTCATACACAAATGCATGAGAGGACAAAATAATGTAGAGAATATCAATGAATGCTTGTCTTGATATTCTTTCCCTCAGAACCTCTTATTAATTCAGCACATTTATTCAATGAGCCTACTCTGCAATAGGTATCCAAGTCCAATCTCATCCTAATCTGAAAAACAGTGGTAGTTGAGAATTTGCACAAACAAACACAGCATTTGCGCATCCTCCTTCTTGCAGACAAAAGTGGGAACCCGCACCGAGATGATGTCATGACAACCCTGACATCAAACAGACTGTGCCCATGATAGACCAGGCCACTTCTCTTAATGGCATATTCATTCACTCCTAAATCGCTGGGTCTCCAAGGAGCAATTGTGTTCAGTGAAAAGCTGTACCCAACTGCTGAAAACCCTCCCAATAGTGAGAGCCTGTACTCACCCCAGCTGCAGGCTTTCATTCACAGCCGAGCCATGAGGAAAACAGCCGGGGTGCAAAGCTGGGTTCTCTCTTGTGCTTAACACTGTATACACACTGCCAATCAGCCGCGGCATTATCAGGCACAGTGCCACTGTCTTACTATTGCCTGTCTGACTGCCGCTCCAGATGTGTGAAATACACAAACCAATTCAGCTTATGTAATGAGCCATACATACAGATCATTAGATAGATAGTGTCTGACAAGAAAGACAGACGGATGGTGGACAGGAGGACAGACAGACAAATGAATGGATAGATCAATGGAAAGATAGGTATGAATGGATGACGGATGGATGGATGGATGGATGGATGGATGGATGTTGGAGAGGAGCACAGACAGACGGATGGCTGGATGGCTGGATGATGAATGGATGGCTGGATGCTAGACAGGAGGACAGACAGAAAGATCGACGTATGGATAGATCAATAGAAAGATACAGTAGGTATGGATGGATGACAGATGGATGAATAGATAGATAGATAGATAGATAGATAGATAGATAGATAGATAGATAGATAGATAGATAGATAGATAGATAGATAGATAGATAGATAGATAGATAGATAGATAGATAGATAGATAGATAGATAGATAGATAGATAGATAGATAGATAGATAGATGGATGGATGGTGGACAGGAGGACAGACAGATGGATGGATGGATGGATGGATGGATGGATGGATGGATGAATGACGCCTGAATGTATGGATGCACAGATGACGGATGGATGGATGACGAATGGACAGATGATGGATGGATAAATGGAAAGATGGATGGATGGATGCTAGACAGGAGGACAGACAGACAGATCGATGTATGGATAGATCAATAGAAAGATAGGTATGGATGGATGACAGATGGATGGATGAATGGATGAATAGATAGATGGATAGAGGGTGGACAGGAAGACAGACAGAAAGATGGATGGAAGGATGCATGGATGGATGGATGGATGGATGGATGGATGGATAGGTATGGATGGATGGATCAATGGATTGATAGTTATGGATGATAACAGATAGATGGAAGGAAGCATGGATGGATGGAGGGAGGACATGAGGACAGACAGACAGATGAATGGATGGATCAATGGATTGATAGGTATGGATGATGACAGATGGATGGATGGATGGATGGATGGATGGATAAATAGATTTAAAAGATTAGATCAAAATGGCTGGTTCATTTAGAAATTGTCTTTATGAATGGATCATTGAATCACTGTCCCACTCAGTTCATTCAAAAACAGACTGAATCAAAAATGAAATACTGCAATGTTCCTCTGAGATGCACACATTTTCTCTTCTGACTTTGGTTTTAGCTGAAAAAACAGGCAACACACATAATGTTAACTTATTATTCTTTATACTGATATATAAAATAAATATCACATACCCGATTGTGTTTTTCCCGATTCTATTGCTAATGTGATTTTGCTTAACTATAGAACTTCATGTGGTTGATTTTATCTTTCATAAATGTAACATTTTTGAAGAGTACTCAATCTGCAGGATGAGATGGCTGTGGATATGTTTGTATCACAATATTTTGATCCTTCCAATATATTACGCAACCCTATTATGGTTTATTCTTATAGTTTTGTTTCAATGTCAGTTTACAAACCACTAAAACAACGATTAAAATATTATCAAACACAATAAATATATCACACACTCCCCATTCCACATTAAGCTTGGTCACAGTGTCAGTGAGGTTAATGCTCAGAACTCCAGCAGGTTAGTTTCAATTGGGCTCAAAGGGTGAAAAAATCATGGCAAAGAGATAGATAGAAAAGGATGACAAGCAATAAAGGCAGGACAATGAAATGAAAAGGTGGATGCCCGAGCAAAAATGAAAGACAAGAATATTGATCTGGCCCCGTTCCTCACAGCCTCTGCTCCAGAATGCCACTTCTCCATAAATGCATTGGGGACATTCTGTTCTTACTGTATTCACTCTGCTCTGGAGTTGCCTGTCTCTCTTGCTTTAGCTCATGTTTCCCACAGCAGCCCAGTCACCCAGCACTATAACCCGAAAGATTTATAGCATCCTGTAGAGGAACACAGAAGAAAGCGACAGGGAGAGAAACAGACAGGGAGGACGTGTGAAGAAGACAGAGAATGTGATAGAGAAAAGAAAGGAGATGGACAGACAGATTTGACTGGTGATAACTCCAAGAAAAAAGTACATCAAACTAACAACTCTCTCCTTTTAAAACAGTAAAATCTTAATAAAAAAATAAATAAATAGAAACTAGGGCTGTGCAATATGACACCATTTATCAAAGGGAAAAAAAGCACATTTAACTGACAACTATCTTCTTTTAGAAGAGTAAAATACTTACAAAAAATAAATAAATAAATAGAAACTAGGACTGTGCAATATGACACTATTCATCAACTGGAAAAAATAAAAAAATTATTTTGCTTGATTTTTTTTATGTTTATTTCATGGTGTCACAAAAAAATGGTTTACGGTTATACTTTTTCATAATTTACATGAATTTCAATGTAATACTTTTATTGCCCACTCTTAACCCTACCCCTCACAGTGACATCACTAGCTCCATTGAGTGCCTTGTGTCTGAGCTTGCAAATCCAACTCTGCATGCAGATACTATGTTTTTTTTTTTTACAGTGCATCCGGAAAGTAATCATAGCGCTTCATTTTTTCCACATTTTTTAATGTTACAGCCTTATTCCAAAATGGATTAAATTCATTTATTTCCTTAGAAATAAAGAATTCTAAATTGAAAGAAATTGAAATTTGAAATTGTTGCAAATTCGGAAAATCGGGGGAGAAGGATCACTCAGCTTGGATGGCCGGCCCGCTCTAGGCAGAGTCCTGGTGCTTCCAAACATCTTCCACTTACGAATGATGGAAGCCATTGGAACTTTCAGACCAGCAGAAATTTTTCTGTAACCATCCCCAGCCTTGTGCCTTGAGACAATCCTGTCTCGGAGGTCTACAGACAATTCATTTGTCTTCATGCTTGGTTTGTGCTTTGACATGCACTGTCAACCCTGGGACCTTATATAGAGGTGTATGGTGTATGCCTTTTCAAATCATGTCCAATCAACTGAATTTACCACAAGTCAACTCCAATTAAGCTGCTGAAACATCTTAAGAAAGATCAGTGGAAACAGAAAGTACCCGAGTTCAAATTAGAGCTTCATGGCAAAAGCTGTTAATACTTATATACATGTGATTTTTCAGTTTTTTTACTTTTAATACATTTTACTTTTAAAAACTTTTTTCACATTACCATTATGGGGTATTGTGTGTAGAATTTTGAGGAAATTAATGAATTTAATCCATTTTGGAATAAAGCTTTAACATAAAGAAATGTGGAAAAAATTAAGCGCTATGAATACTTTCCGGATGCACTGTATTTTATTCATATTTGTTTGACATTTCAAAATTTTTTTAATCAAACATTTGTCATGTTGTTCTAAATAAAGTGAAAAATATGACCACATATGAATGAGCAAAAATATCTGAGCATATGCTTAAAATGTACAGTCATTTACATGTCATTATATATAAACTATAAATTGATTGAATTTATATGAGAAATATAACCCAGCCCTAAAAGAAACTACAAAAAAATAAAATAAAAATCAACCAAAACGGAGACTTGCTCCCTAAACTTGTTTGAAGGACACTAAATTGAGTCCAAACAAGTTGACAATGAATAAAATCAATTTTCAGATGAAAGGAAAGCAAACCCCAGCAGGTCAAATAGGCATTGACTGAGCCCATTGCTCGGTTTGATTCCAGAGTCATATCGTTTGACAAAACGTGAATATCTGACAGGTAAACCTGAACAAATCTGAGCCAGGACAACACCAAAGTGAGCTTATCCCTTCAGGCTGAAAACACAGTCTGCATCATAAAACAAATCTTTTATTTTGACACAAAATTATTACAAAAAAAAAAAAAATCAAAACGGTGAGTGATTTTCTATTTGCTGTTTATAATGTCAACTTTTTTTTCAGAATCAGCACATTTTTTATGCACTATCAATTTCATTTTCTTTATGTGATTAATTGCTGAAGCGTTTATATGATATACAGTATTATCATGATGACCTGAGCTGCAAAACAGGTTACATTAACATGTACAATAATATCCAAAAATAGTGTATTTCAAGTTTTTTATACATGTTTAGAATAAATAAATGTGTCAAAAAATGATTACATACAATAGGTAATACTTTACAATATAGGCCATTAATAAGTTAACATTAGTTATTGCATTAAAATCAACAGTTACAAATAACCATATTATACCTATTTGCTAAAGCTAATTAAAAAAATACAACTGAATTTAATTAATTATCAACTGCATTTAATGAAACAATTATAACTTTTTGATTTGAATGCATTATTATAAATTTACTTAGAAAAAAACAACACTTAAGATTAATAAATGCTATTGTAGTTGTCATTGAGTTAAATTAACTGATATTAACAAATGGAACCTTATTGTACATAGTTAACTTTACCTAAACAATTCATGTTGAATTAATACCACTGTGGTTATTTCTCATTTTAACATGATTGCATTATGTTAAACTGACTTGAAATGGTCACTCTTTGACTTAACTTGAAGTCTCATTTTGAAAGTACATATCTTAATCAAGCAGCTCAGTCAAACTGTTAAGACAGAATAAAATTTGTTAGTAAAAAATAATTAATAGAATAGTACAAACAATATTCATTCATTTTCATTTCAGCTTAGTCCCTTTATTAATCTGGGATCGCCAAAACAGAAAAGAACCGCCAACTTATCCACTGTATGTTTTACGCAGCGGATGCCTTTCCAGCCGCAACCGAACATTGGGAAACACCCATACAATATTGCATTCACACACATACACTACGGCCAATTTAGTTTATTCAATTCACCTATAGCGCATGTCTTTGGACTGTGGGGGAAACCAGAGCACCCGGAGGAAACCCACACCAACACGGGGAGTACATGCAAACTCAACACAGAAATGCCAACTGACCCAGCCAGTGACCTTCTAGCTGTGAGGCTATAAGGTCATGCTACCCATGCTACCCACTGCGCCACCATGACGACGCAAACAATATTTATGCTTTATCATGAATGACCATTAGCTTGACCATTATTGTAGAAGTGCATGGGAAAATAGGGTTGGTATTCAAAAAAATAAAGAATTAAATCTTATAAATCTTAAAAATATTATAAATTTACTGTCATAGTTTTTAAATTGCAATATTAAGTGCAGATTAACATGTGAACATTTTATTCATTCATTCATTCATTTTCTTTTTGGCTTAGTTCCTTTATTAATCTGGGGTCGTCTCAGCAGAATGAACCATCAATTTATTCAAAACATGCATTACGCTGAAGATGTCCTTCCAGCTGCAACCCATCACTTGCAAACTCATTCGCACGCACGCACGCACGCACGCACGCACGCACGCACACACACACACACTTTACAGACAATTTTTAGCTTATCCTCACCTATGCCACAGGTCTTTGGACTTGTGGGGGAAACCGGAGCACTCAGAGGAAACCCACGCAAACACGCAAATGCAAACTCCACACAGAAATGCAAACTGACCCAGCCAAAGCTCGAACCAGCGACCTTCTTGCTGTGAGGTGACAGCGCTAACCACTGTGCGACCGCGTCACCCACATGTGAAAATTTTTATGCTTAAAAACAATTTGCTTAAATCCTAATCCATTTGGTGCCTTAAAGTTTAATAAATAATCATCCACTGTATTTTAAAGTACCCACAATATATATTGTGATATATGAATTATATATATTGTCATTACTTTTCGTCTTGGTCCCTTATTTATTTATTTTTTTATTAATTTGGGATCGCCACAGCGGAATGAACCACCAATTTATTCAGCACATGTTTTACGCAGCGGATGCCCTTCCAGCTGCAACCCATAACTGGGATATATATATATATATATGAATTAAATTATTGTATATCATGTCTAATTGCAATTTATCAAAAAAAAATGGACTAAGATATTTGCATTTAGGAAAATAATGGCGCTACAGATTCTGAAAAATGCCTAATACAAAGGACTTCCATTAGGAAAGAGCAAACGCTTGTCTAATGGCAACAGTTGCTAAGGAAGAATTGGTCAATAATGTTTTTAAAGCATGAAGAGATGTAACGCGAAATAAATCAAGGAGAGACTGACGAGGAGAACAGAGCGAAAGACGTAATGTGAAATAGACTGAGATTGAAAGAGACAGATAGAGAAGCCAGATATGCATTTAAAGTGGAGATAAACATGAATATGTTGCCAAAAATATCAGCTGGGTTGACAGTGGCTGCAGGCTGCCTTTAACTCGGCGATCGGTTGAGCTCACGCAGAGAACTGAAGAGTATAACTCCACTGAAGAGAGATACAGATGATATCAATGAAATACTGCTCAGATCACACAGAGAAGCAGAACATGCAGGCGGAGGAACTGCATTGAAAAAGAGCGGAAAAGGCGGCTGGGAATGGTGGGAAATGCAGCAATTATGAGAGAAGAGATCTGTAAAAGCTAGTGGCTTAGCTGATAGAGTTTCTGGTGGATTCAGGATTTAAATCAATTAGCTATACTGTACATGATGCTTGATATATTTAATTAAGATTTGAATCTAGTTTGCATGTTACAGAAAGTGAACGATCAAATGTAAAAATAAACACTAAGAAGAGTAACAAAATTGGTCATTTATTATTAATTTTTAAATATTTTTTTAATATTATTTTTTAATAAATGACATATACAAAACAATGCCAGAGGTGTGCATAAAATTATGAAAAGCATAACAGAGTTATAGAAAAGTACAAAGACTTAATAGGTAAAACAAAACAAAATAAAATAACAAATAATTACAAAATATATTACAAAAAATATTACAAATAATGCTAGGCCTTGCTAACTCACAATAACTTAAACGTGTCAAACAAATACACAGTTCTAACAGCTTTTTTGTTTGTACTCCACTTATTGGTATTTACATAAATATCTAGTTCTTTAAGTACCACTGAGAAAAGAGGTTGCTGACTGCTAAATTGATGTAATGTAATGTGTATTTATATAGCGCGGTAATCCCGTATGGCCATACACCCACAGCACTTCACAATTACAATCTTAACAAAATGAATGGGGAGTCTTCTCCACTCCACGACCAGTGTGCAGCATCCACTTGGACTGTTTCTGGGTATAATGAACAGAATTAACAGTTGACATCCATGTCTTCAATAAACCTGGTTAAAAATGTTTGATGGTAAAATGTGTGTAGTTTCTTAAATAAGATTTATTTGATTGTATTTGTAATTATTTATTGATTAGGTAATACCCAAACTTTCCTCCAATCAATATTTTGAATAAATGTAGACCGATAGAAAATAACATATGATTCACTAATCAACTCTTTTTGGAAAAATAAGATGTATGTTCTTATTGTTATTCTTTTTGCTAAAGGAAAAACAAATTTTCACAGAAAGTATCAGCCGGGTTAAAAAAAGAAGCAGTCTTTGAGTATGAAAGACCTCTACATAAAGAAACAACACTAGAAGAGATAGCTCCAATTACACAGGCATATTCCTTTGTGGTTACAGGAAAATCCAAGTATGAAAGAAATTCATTACATGTTATTCAGTATCCTTCATTATTCAACAACTGTCCTACCAAAGGAATCCCTTTATCAAACCATATATGCTCTTGTGTATATATAGACTGTTGCAATTATTCCAGATAACAAAATTGGTTATTAGAATCAATTTTAAGTCTGCAAGAGATGAAAGTTGCGACCTTTTTCTTTTTTGTATTGTTGCACAGTTCCTAGAGAAACTGAATATTAAATAAGAAAACAGTGGGTGTGGCTTGTTTTTTTTCCCTACCACAAGCTGATTGGATGTATTAAAGTCGTCATTTCATTCAGAAAGTTACAGACACCTAACGGACACCTCCTCCTTTCTGTTTGATGTCAAAACTGACAGTTGGATGGGCGTGGTTAAGCATGTTAGCCACGCCCAAAACATAGGACAGATGTAATCTGAGAATTGAACTGAAAACAAACAGGAAGTGCATTTTTAGATTTAAATTTTAGATTACAAGGGCAAACATTTTTTTCCTAATGACATGCACAGATGAACTGTTCATCACAAAATTAGCATTGTGAGCTAACAAAATCAATATGTTAGTTTAATTTCATGTGTACTTTAAAGCTATTTTTGCAATTTTTATAGATTTTTGGGGGGTTGAACATGGAAAAAAAGAGACTTTTTAACTTTAACTTAATTTTTTAAAAATCATTTCTACTCAATGCAAAATTGTTAACCCAAACATTGCAGTGCATAATAAAAAAACATTTCCACAGCTCTGTTTTACACATCAGTTCTTTACTGAAATAATAACCATGAGAAAAACTTTTGCAATAAAAAAAACATGAAATTTCTGTTAATGAAAATGGAGGAAACAAGCAGGAATCAGTCATAATTATAACTGAAATACTCTTTCTGTTTTTTTTTTTTAAACGATTAACACCATGAGTTTAAATTACTTTTTATTTTGACTATAAAAGCCCATAGTAACACTGCTTTTATTTTATTTAAGTTTAAGAACTGACATTTACAAACACAACTCAAATCCGCAGTTCTGGCTAGATAGATTTCTTCTGTGGCATTTGACTGAAGCAATTATGGGCTGTCACTTCACTTTCAGACACAGAACAATAAGTTTGGTGTCACTGCCACATGCTTAGAGCAGAGCAGACATTTCTGACCATCTGCTTGCCAGAGAAAAACACCTGGTTCTACCAAATCCCAGGTGCAGAATTCTAAAAATAGCAGACTCCAGCTTCTCATCAAATTTGCCAATATGTTCAGTGGAAATACATTCAACAATCTGACTTGACACTCACTCAGTCAGATAATGCAAGAATAAGGCAGAACACCAACTCTTACATACAAACAGTGACACATTTATTCATCCTTAAATTGTTCCAAACTAGTTTGAGGGCTTTGTTTTTGTTCTGTTGAACACACATTTAGATATACCAAAGAATGTTGGAAACCAGAGTATGTTGCACCAGCTGATTGTAAGTTCTTTCTTAAACTGGAATGTAAAGTCCACACTAGGGGTTTAGTATACTAGCTAACAGAAAATTAGTATACTTTGTAACAGAAATTGATCTTATTTCGGTTGCACCACATGTTCTTAGAGCAAACCGTGGTTAGTAGGTCATAAGCTTTCTGTAAAGTCATGCGTAGTCGTGATGAATGACGTAATATCCAATAAGAAGCATTTAAATTGTTAAACTGCTTTAAACCAATGCATCTATAAAAACTGTCCTATGAAAATTAAATGTTGAAGGACATTTTTATAACACATTAAATTACAGTCAGTCACAAACAACAGACGACGCACACCTGCATCATGAGCCGTGAATGCACACAAAGTTATCAAAACATTAAACTTGAATTATTTTATATCCTACACATGAAAGAGAAAAGAGCAGGGAAAAGAACTTAGTCCTAAAGAAATTCCCGTTTTAATTGATGGATACAATAAATACAAAACACTCCTTGAAGGAAAACTAAACTCTACTTTCACAAATCGAAACAAATGCGAGATTTGGGAGGAAATGAAGGCTGTAAGTAGAGGGAGATTATTCTTCATTATCATCGTGAGCTCCTCCGTGTAAACTAATCTCGCTGTCATCTCTTTTCTACCATTATACATGGGGGGAGGCTGCCGTAAATATTTAGTTGAAACGTTGTTTTACTTTTGGACTAAGTTCGGTGGTGAAACACAAAAATATTTAGTAGTGTAAGGCCCAATCCCAATTCTAGGGGAAGGGATAGCCCTTCTCAGGACCACACTCAAATTTCCCAGAATACACCAGCCACAATGGCAGGATCGCTGCACCAGGAGGTAAGGAGATCCACAAATTATTAACTCCTGTATAGCAGTCCCACAACATTCTGACACTCGATGACACTCAAATACCCTGTCAGAAAAGTCTAGTGGCTGGAAATGAGCTTTTACAGTGTCTGCTATAAGGTTAATGTTGTTTTTGGTGTGTTTACATAGATGAATATAGCCACTGTGTAAATACGCAGTATAGTTACGATCTTATTGCCACATTAGATCGTTATATTAACATGATATATGCCTTTTCCTGAAGATAAATACCAAAAAACAGCACGACTGGAATAACTACAGCAGCCGCGATCGTCTGATCTCATATGAAGCAAGAGATCGTGATGACATATGATGACGTTTGCAGGTCTGTAGTGCTGTACCATTTCTTAGGGGTACATTTTGAAACCCTTGCCCTTCACACTCGGTTTTAAGGACCAAGGGGAAGAGGTGAGGGTACAAAAATAGAATTGGGATTGGGCCTAAGTTGTAATTTAGGGTGTTTTTACACGTGCCTTATTTAGTTCGGTTGAATCGCACTAGAGTTCGTTTTCCCTCTCGGTGCGGTTCATTTGGGCAGGTGTGAATGTAGCAATCGTACTCGAGTATGCACCAAAAGCGGACCAAAAAAGTGCACCGAGACTTCCTGGAAGAGGTGTTCTCGTA
Source organism: Danio aesculapii (assembly GCF_903798145.1). NCBI lineage: Eukaryota > Metazoa > Chordata > Actinopteri > Cypriniformes > Danionidae > Danio > Danio aesculapii. The sequence goes on along the minus strand of NC_079449.1, from coordinate 21,879,222 downwards.
CGCTTTCAAACGAACCCTGGAGCAGTTTGTTTGTGGTGAGAATATGATCCGAACTAAAACAGACCCAACCGCAAAAAGTACTGTGCCTTTTTGGACTGATCCAGCTGCCGTAGGCCAATGTGCTGTGCATACATCGGGATGTGGAGGAAAAATATTTGTTGACAGCGCTTTACCAACAATTTTAAAAAGAAAGAGAGAGGGAAAACCTTTACCTGATGGATTGCTGGTAATATTTCCACAAGATGACCATGTTGCACATTCATTCTGACCAATAAAAAAGCAATTTAGGAAATTTGTTTAACAACATCTGGCCAATGAGTGTTGTGGATTTTGTCAGACGACTGCATTTTGGTCTTTTCATCTGGTTCAGACCAAAGCCAGCAGTGTGGTGTGAAATCAACCCAAAAACGGCAGAAAATGCTTCAATGTATCATTTATTGCCCTTGGTCTGGACCAAATGAAGCGAACTACACATGTGAAAGCACCCTTAGTGTCCCTTTAAGTCACAACTAAGCTACGTTTCAACTTACGCACTGCTGGTGCAACCATTGACTTTCATAGCATTTGTTTTTGCATGTCAATAGTTACATGTCTCCAACATTCTTCAAAATATCTTCTTTTGTGTTCAACAGAACAAAACAACTCAAACTAGTTTGGAACTAGTCAAGGGTGAGTAAAGGATGGCAGAACTATCCCTTTAATTTTTCTCAGCCATTTTGTAGAATCAAAATGGCCATTTTACTTTGACTTTTAAAATTAAATTAGACTCTATTATTTCAAAATATAAAGTAAAAGCATTTCACTTAAGCTTTATGAAATCATGCTACATAAAAGCATACATGTACGTAAAAACAGAAGATAGGTGGAATAAAAATGTCAATTCACTTTGCCTGTAGGTGGCGCTTATAAAATAACATTAATATAAAAAAAAAAAACATTAATATAAAAATAACATTAAAAATAAGCTGTACGGAACATGTCCTCAACCACCACAAGTCTGATGTCTGGAAAATCTGTCTAAAACACAAAGACATGATAAGACAAGTAAATATAATAAAAGAGAAATGTTATAGGCATCCTAGATAAGTTGTAATGGGAAATGTGCTATTGAATTGCACAAATGACTAACATCTGAAAGACCAGGCCATCCTTCCTACAGTTCATCTTCAACATTGTAATGATCATGGTCAGAATAAAAATTATATCAAGACCCAGAAAGATTTAATATTCTTGCAGCAAGGGAACAATACAGAAGAAACACAAAAGGATGTATTCTGGTTGCTCAAAGGGCAGTCCTCTGAGGCCAGTTTTTACACAGGCATACAAACAGATGATGAGGCATTGTCTTTAATCAATGCTTCAAACAATTTGGTTGGTACAATCCAGTATTGATTATATACTCAATTCCCTGTCAGCACAATACCTTTGCAACTGGCACATTCCAGCCATGCCACTGATTAAAAACTGCAGTTGAGCGTCTGATTATATACAGAAACAGTTTTAGGTTACATTAAATGTAATAATATAATAATATATACAGTAAATATGAACAGTAAATTAATCAAACCAAATCTGTAAGTAATTAGGGTACCACTTTATATTAAGTGGCCTCAACATGTATTTACAGTGAATTTAATCATTTGTTACAATATACTTTGTGCAAATACATGTTTTTACATTGTAGTTATGATTTATTAAATACATGCATGTAAATACATCTAGAATTAATTTCTGTAATTATATATTTAATTACACTGTTGACCATATCTTACACCTTGACTTACCCTTAAACCTATCCATACCACAAAACCTCTCCCTAACCCAACCAGAATCCCACCTCAAGAGCACCAGAAGTGTTCTGCAATACATTATGAATTCATGTTTTTTCAATTCATGTTTATTTATACAGCGCTTTTTAAAATGTAGATTGTGCCAAAGCAATTTAACATAGAAGTTAAAGTCCAAATTTCTAAAGTTCAGTTTAGTTCAGTTCAGTGAGGTTTTCCCTGCTGAAAGTTAAAACACTGAAGAGCAAATTCATAGATGCGCAGCTCAAGTCCCGATCCAAGCAAGCCAGTGGCAACAGTGGCGAGGAAAAAAACTTCACCAATTGACAAAGTTAAGGGAAAAAAACCTTGAGAGAACCAGGCTCTGTTGGGCGCGAACATTATTCTTCTGGCCAAACTTCCTGTGTGGAGCTGCAGTCTAGGCGCCGGAGGCTGGAGAAGCTGGACGTCCATCGTGGAGAACTGCAGATTTGAGTACGGCACCAACGGGTGGTCAGGCTGGCCCACAGGATCAATGCAGGGACTCGTTTGTCATTGGGGTCTTTCACATTATATTTTGATGCAAGTTCTGTTCATAGTAGTTAAAGCCACTTCATATAAAGTGGGACTGTAACTAGTTAGTAATTCTGTTTTATCTGCTTCCCAAAACCATAGAGAAAATTATGGAATTAGCAATTGGCAAGTGTTAATGCTGGAAAATGAAATGATTTTTTTACAAATAAAAAATAATTAATTAAAAATGGAATAAAAAAAACATAAAAATAGCATTGCACTGTAGCTATACAAACAAGTAAATAAAATAAATGCATGTTATTAGATAATTTTTTTACCTAAAAAACAAAATAAAATTAATTATTTAATTAAAAAGCATTGTTGTACTGTATCATTTAAAAAAGTAAACTAAATAAATACATGATGTTAGTTTTATGACTTAACCTAAAAATAATATGCAATTAAAAACAATAAAGCAAAATGCATGAAAAGAAAAGAAAGGAAAGCATGATGTTGCGGTTTAATTTTTAAAAATTAGATTGAACAAAAAAAAAGTTGTACTGTAGTCTTTAAAATAGATAAATAACTCCCAAGCACCATAAAAAATGTTAAAAATAAAAAATAAAAATAGGGCTGCACGGTGGCGCAGTTGGCTTCACAGCAAGAAGGTCGCTGGTTCGAACCTCTGATGGGTCAGTTGTCATTTCTGTATGGAGTTTGCATGTTCTCCCCGTGTTCGCGTGGGTTTCCTCCGGGTGCTCCAGTTTCACCCACAAGTTCAAAGACATGCAGTACAGGTGAATTGAATAAGCTAAATTCTCTGTAGTGTATGTGTGTTTCCCAGTGCTGGGTTGCAGCTGCAAGGGCATCCGCTGCGTGAAACATATGCTGGATAAGTTGGCGTTTCATTTAGCTGTGGAAACCCCTAAATTAATAAAGGGACTAAGCCGAAAAAAAAATGAATGAATAAATGAATGAAAACACATGATAATAATGCATGATTTTTTTAGATTTTTTTACCATCCCCCTGGCCACAATAATGTAGAAAATAAAATAAATAACAATTAAATAATAATAATAATAATAATAATAATAATAATAATAAATACAAAAATAAAATAAAAGCCACTGCAGGTTCTTTTTAACTAAACTAAATCAACATCATTATTCTCACTATTCTCATCATTGTTAACATTATTCTCACTTTGAATCCCTCAAAGTCTAGTATCAGTGTCCTTCAACGCTGGCAGATCCATCCAAGTCAATACAGCAATCTTGAACTCATCCCTCCTGCTGTGCCAATACGCTCTATCATCACCTTATTATGCCTTTTTCCTCTTTCTGTCTCTCATTCTTTCTCTCTGCGGACTCATCTTCTTTGTTCCTCTACCTACTCAGTTTTTCTCCTGCTCGGGGCATTCCGTGTTTAAAAGCAGAAAAGAAAAAAAGGCTGTAAAAAAGTAATTAAATGGGAATTAGCGTGGCGGGGAGATTGTGCCTACAAGAGGCATATGTTTAAAAAAATGACACCGGCAGAAGCGGGCATGGTGGAGAATACAGATGAGGTTTGTTGAAGTGTCTGGCTTCGTCTGTGAGGAACCAGAAGAGACGTGCTCCTGTCAGCCGATGTCCCGAACAGATAACGTGCTGATGTGATCTGCTGACGTAGGCTGCGCTGCTTATTTTCTGCATTAATTAGTCGTCTATTCTAATTTATTCAGCCGGAGGTTCGAGGTCTAATCAGAAGCTGGACTGCACAGAGTTGGCTTTTGTTGCAACGCAGCCGTCGAGGTGATTAACATTTGAAAACTTGAGTAAAATGTAGAGGGGGAAGAAGAACAGAAGGTGAAATGTGTTTATGTTGAAGTGCCAGGCAAACAGTCTGGACTCTGAGATGCTGCATGGCGGATTCAAAATCAACATGGTGTGATCAGTGTTAAGCTTTTAATAATTTAATTATTTTATTATTTTATTTATTAGTTGCTCATTGTTGGTGGAATCCATAACAGGAAAAAGCATTATATGATATAACAAACAAACAAACAAACAAACAAACAAACAAATAAATAAATAAATAAATAAAAATTAAACCTATATTTCCTTTTCGTATTTCAACAGTTTCATTACTATATAATATACTGTATGTATAGCAGAAAAAGTATGGAAAATATATTCAGTAGTTTATATGAACTTACATGAAAACAATTATATTGGTAACACTTAATGGTAAAAATAATGGTAAAATAATGGTCCATTAGTTAATGTTAGTTAATGTATTTACTAACATAAGTAATCCATTTATTATAACTTTGTGAACATTAAGTTAACCTTAAAGGGGTGGTCCACTACGATATCATATTTAAAACTTTAGTTTATGTGTAATGAAACTGTGTAAACATTAAATCTCTATATGTAAGACGCTCAAAGTGTAATGCAAAGGGAGACATTGGCTTTTACAGTATATATATATATATATATATATATATATATATATATATATATATATATATATATATATATATATATATATTCACATATTTAGAAAAGATTTTATTTTAGAGAGCAGGCGTTCAGTTGTGTGCTCTTCATTTCTGTCACAGCTGCTCTGACTGGAGTGTTTACCAGGATGAAAGCGTGCGCTTGTAAGGGAGTAACGTGAATCCGTGAATCACAGCAGAGTATGTTAGCGGACCAATCAGAGCCTCTTGAGGGCGGGCCTCTCAGAGAAACTAGGAAACATGACAGTTATTTTCATGTTAGCCGAGTAGCTGTATATAATCAAAGTAATATACAGTTGATATCAGAATTATTAGCCCCCCTTTGAATTTCTTTTTCTTTTTCAAATATTTCCCAAATTATGTTTAACAGAGCAAGACAATTTTCACAGTATGTCTGATAATATTTTTTCTTCTCAAGAAAGTCTTATTTGTTTTACTTCGGCTAGAATAAAAGCCGTTTTTAAATTTTCATGAACCATTTTAAAGGTCAAAAGTATTAGCCCCTTTAAGCAAATTTTTTACCCCCAACTGTCTACAGAACAAACCATCGTTATACAATAACTTGCCTAATTACCCTAACTGCCAAGTTAAGATAATTAACCCAGTTAAGCCTTTAAATGTCACTCTCAGCTGTATAGAAAGGTCTTAAAAAATGTCTGTGAAAATATTAGGTACTGTCATCATGGCAAAGATAAAATAAATCAGTTATTAGAAAAGAGTTATTAAAACTATTATGTTTGGAAATGTGTTGAAAAAATCTTCTCTCCATTAAAAAAAAATTGAGGAAAAAAAATAAACAGGGGGGCTAATAATTCTGACTTCATCAGAATTGGATATGAAAAAATAACATGATTTTCTACAAGTGAAGCATGAGCACACATTACTTTGCATCTTATAAACACAACCAAGCCTTAAAAATAGTCTGGACCACTCCTTTAAAAATATGAACTGAATTAAAATGAAAAAAAAAAATAAAATAAAAATAAAAAATGATGAAACAAACTATGAAATGCTTTGATAAGTAACTCAAATCTTTTTCATTATAGATAGCCACAAAACCTTTACTAGTATCTCAATAACACAAAGTCGCTGTATGTCTTCCAATTACATCATTGCTCATCTGCAAAGTTCAGAAAATCAAGTTAAGAAATCTTAATCTAACCTAAAAGAAGGCATAAAAGCTACAACAATTGTAAACAATACCAAAGAAGCTACCATATATGGTGCTGAGGTCTGCCAACTGCCACCTTATACTCTTCCACTACATAAACAAATACAATACTGCTAAATAATACACACATACATAATCAAGACAATTAACCAGTGCACTAAACCAAACAATAATTACTTGAAAAAAATTAGCAAAAACAAACACCTCGTCCCAGAGCTGCTGCATGGGGGTGGAAACCTGTCGTTACAGATATGACAAAAGTCCCCAAATCCCTAAAGTTTGTGGTGTGGTTCCTGCTGTCAGTCACGCATATGATTCCTTAAATAATCCTTAAACAATCAGGTTGTCGATTAGGTCGTCAATCAGCCAGTCCTTAGGGAAAGCGTCCCCGATCTTCAGATCAGAGATTGATGAGATTTCTACCTGCGAGGGACTGCAATTAACTGGAGTGTCTGCTTTAAAAAGCTTTAATGAGTCCCTATTAAATTGATTTATAGAATCATTATCACCTTGCTATGAACAGTAAAAAATAGCATGGATAATACATAAGTCTTTGAGGAATCAGCTGGAATAAAAGCAAACCCTCAACCTCTGAGTTTAGAAGCTGGTCAAGTAGAGCAGGAAGCAGAGAGCTTGTTTGACTGATGAAAAGCCAGAAGCTATTCAGAGACAAAGAAATATATAGATACGGTTATGAATGGTGGATTTTACACAATTAGACATCAATAGACAACTTAAAGAGAGATTAATATAGCTCTGACTCCTTTTAATGCAGAAAAAGTATGTGTATATTTGATAGAAGTGTCTACCATTCAAGCAGCGGTACTGTGGTATGTATGATGCACTAGTCAAGTATTTAGAGATACTAACAAAGTCTTAAACCGGTAAAAGAATTAAGTTCTCATTTTCTATTTTACTTAAAGTGATAAAACTAAGGGTTACACAGTGTCTCAGTGTTTAGCACCGTCAGCACTCACAGCAAGAACGTCACTGGTTCAAGTCCTGGCTGGGTCAGTTGGCATATCTGTGTGGAGTATTCACGATTCACGTTCTCCCCGTGCTGGCGTAGGTTTCTTCCAGGTGCTCCAGTTTTCCCCACAGTCCAAACACATGCGGTACAGGTGAATTGAATAAACTAAATTGGCCATATAGTGCATGAGTGTTAATGAGTGTGTATGGTTGTTTCCCAGTACTGGGTTGCATGTTGCATATGTTGGTGGTTCATTACACTGTACCGACCCCTGATAACTAATAGGGACTAAGCTGAAGGAAAATTAATGAATGAATGATAAAACATATATATATATATATATATATATATATATATATATATATATATATATATATATATATATATATATATATATATATATATATATATATATATATATATATATATATATATATATATATATATATATATATATATATATATATATATTTATACATGTATACATTTTAATGACCAAAAATAAATTTGCCCCTCATTCACTCAGCCTTTACTTGTTCCAAAATCCTTTTTTTCTCCTGTTGAACACAAAGGAAGATATTTTGAAGAATGTTAAAAACTAGTACTTACTGACTTCCATAGTAGGTAAACGAAATGCTACAGAAATCAGTTTTCAACTTTGTTCAAAATATTTATGTATAATATGTATATATCAAAATGTTTTATGCTTTCATCAACATAATATGCAGAATAAGTGAAGGGTGAGTAAATGACAATTTTCGTTTTTGGGTGAACTATCTCTTTAAGTACAAAAGTATTCAGCAAAGGTTTACTAAAAATACATGCCTCAGCCTATATTTTTGCGAAACGTGTAAAAAATGTTGCTCTGAATAGTTTCTTTGCACATTTCATATGACATATCCACTAGAGGGCGCTGCAAACGACATATGGAAGAAAGCGGCGGCAAATCAGTGCTCGTTCACTCAAGCGATGATCAAGCAGTGTGAATTATCAAAGATGTAATCGGAGAGAATCACTGACATGTTGGATATACCAGTGAAATATTTGCCATTTCACATAGGGCCCATTAAAAATGTTCTTCAAATACGTCAAATATGTTGCTCCGGGTAGCTGCTTCGCACATTTCAGATGACAAATCCACTACAGGGCGCTGTCCACAATTTTGCAAATCTGAGCTTTGGTAGATCTCGAAACTCCCCTGCTGTTGTAGCTAATGAAAAAATAGGGATTGCTATGAAGAGATGACAACTTACTCGTAGGACATCTATGGTGCAATTTGGATTATTCAATCAGCTTAAGTTGCATGTTTTTGGATGGTGGGAGGCAACCGGGGTACCCGGGGGAAACCTACGCGAGCATAGGGAGAACATATAAACTCCACACAGAAACATCAACTGGCTTGGTAAGGACTAGAACCAGTGTTGTTCTTGCTGTACAGTGCTAACCAGTGAGCCACCGTGCCACCCATCAAGGAAAAAAAAGGAGAAGTAGGGGTGGAAAGGGGGATTCTTCAAAACGAAGATGGCTATTATATGGAACTTAGGTGTCTTAGGAATTGTCTGATTGGTGAATCATGAATTGGCTAAAGCAGGACCAGCTTTGTTCAATCTTAAGCACGTGATCCTCTTGAAATTAGTTTATAAAAAAATTTAACTTAAAAGGAGTTGAAACAACACAATTCTTAAGGTTTTTATTGGTTAACTTACTTGTCTTAATTCCATACATACATTTACAATACAATACAATACATTTGCAATTTAACTTGATTTAATAAATTGTAATTTAAACTGTAATTTAACTTGGTGTTGTGACAACATGAAGGAATTACGAGAAACCCAGGATTTTTTACAGTGTGTGACCCATTGTTTGACTGTGTGTATTCAGAGCCAGTAAGTAATAGCCTATTAAAATGAATAAAAATAATAACAAAAACTCCATTTAAAGCATTGTGAAATAAATATCCACGTTTTTATAACAAAAACATGAATTTTTACTGAGCTCTTACTGATTCATTCTCAGACTGCCGTCTCTATAAATGTAATGCTGTCTTATATAAAATGTCAATTTTCATGACAGGAGCACATCTATGATGCCTCGAATTTTTGCCTGCACAGAAGACTAGACTGAATGTCAAAAGTTCTGACAGCAAATTATAATATTTGAGGGATGGGGCTACAGTATGTCAGTGTTGGCCAGGGACCTACTGCTGTCACTCAAGTGTTTCACAATTGCACACGAATCAATCAAGAAAACAGCTATTTTATTTCACGACAGGATCAGACAGCATCCAGACGGAACTGCTGGCTGGAATCTGGACAAGAGGACCTCCCGCTGGCTGCATGTGAACGTAGATTCAGCTCTGTTTTCTAATTAACATCAGTCTTTAGCACACCAGGTAGAAAGACCCCTATTTGACAGGCTAATTAATCTGGAAGCCCTGAGTGCCTACAGACTTCAGTGAACCTGCAACACTTAATCCTGTCAATAGAACGTCTCAGCTGTAACAGACGACAGTAACACTGGGATTCAATATAATTAACACTAAGTTTAGAAACAGAAAATTTCCACTTTAAAAAAGAATCCGGAAAGTATGACTGCTGAACAATGTGGGTAATTATTATGACAAAATTAATCAATAATCAATCAATCAGTTTATCAATCTAGTATGGCAATATATTTGACTTAAATCTCAGTATGTTGAGATGTACCTAAATATATACATTTTGTCACGATCACTACAAACCTGCCACTGATAAGAATCACAAATCCCATCATGCATCATGTGATTCCTGGAGGGCCACAGCACTGCACTGTTTTGCTCCAACCTTAATCAAACACAGCTGATCCAACTAATCAAGGTGCTTAAGAGAACTAGGGACTTCTAACCAGGTTTGAGCTGGAGGTGGTTGGAGCTAAACTGTGCATAACTGCGGCCCACTGAGATTTGAGTTTAAGACCATTGCTTTGGAGGGGTCTTTTTTTTCGTAAAATTTAGAAGCAGTTTCTAAATGTAAATTGTGTGTACATCATTTTTTTTTAATTTGCATTGTTTTATTCCAAATGTAACTTTTTAATATAAGTTGACCATGTATAAACTTAATTTTATTAACTTAACAATGTTTGAATTCACCTTAATGTATTGTAAATTGAAATAAGGCAGCAATGATCAGAAACGTAATGGTCAATTAAAATGCATCCAAAATTAATACAATGCAGGATTTACTTGCATAATTTTTGCTGGTAGTGTTTGCTTTGCTCTGACTTTTTTGGGGTTAATTATTATGATCTCCCGGTTGCAACACAGAAATACTGTGAAATCTCTGTAGACTGATGGCAATTCATGCCGTTCAGCCTTATAATCTTAAAACGTAAGCAAACTGACCTGTTTTGTCATCATTTTAGACATTATGCTACAGAATCAATCAAATACTAGCTCTAAAGTGACGTTGGTGAAGTTGTAACAGTTTCTGCTATTCTGACGTCAGCTGAAGATGTTAAGGAATTGTGGAAGAAAGCAGTTCCTCTTACAAAAGGGTTTTTGAGACTCTCCATGTTTGATTTTCATTTTTATAGACACGATTGTACAGTCGAACTGTTGTATAAACGCAATATGAAACTCGTAGCAGTGCGATGTGGCTGTATATTAAGACACTACAGCAACAACACTTCAGCAACAACACTAAATTTCACTGAAATTCTATTCTAGTAATTTCACAAGTTTTAAACTAATCTAAACACAAACTTTTAATCAAGCAATATTGAGCAGTCTGAGCATTAACAAAATGATTCTCATTTCACGCACACATGGACCTGCAAGTTCAATTAATATTCTATTTTTCGGAATAATGAGTGCATTTCTTTTGAATTGAGTCACAGTATTAATCACAGCCCTGGTCTTGAGAGAAGCCTTTCCGCATGATTAGCAATTTCACTAAAGGGACTGCCTAAAGCTAACATCGCTTTCATCTTGCAGCAAGAAGCATTCTGGTACAAGTCTCTTGAAAACTAAGCGGATAGGGGTTTTGGCGGGGTCGACGCCTGCCTCTCACTTAGCTCATTTATCTCTCTATCAGCTTTAGTCCCCGTGCCCCTGAGTGTCATGCAATAAACCAATCATATTTCACATGGGAAGCAAACAAAAATATGAGAAAAGGTCACCTGCATAATTGAGGGGAAAGGTGGAATATCCTGAGCAACGCTAGCATGTGCATTCTGAGGCAAAGTGCCATTTTCCTTGAAAACAGGACAACAAACAGCTCTGAAAACTCGATAATATATGAGAATGTCATATTTTTATGGGAATTGACATTTGGATGCGTGTGAGAGGTTTTATACGGTGGCTTTACATCACTCGCATCACTCAATATGGACAAGTAAATCGATACGTAATTGCTGTGTAATTGCATATGCCACAGGCAATAAATCACAGGAGAGAAATATTGTATACATAAATTCGATTTGGAAGTATCAGCTACTTCAAGAGCAAACCCTGCAGACGTATACAATATCCTACTGATGTAGAACAGTCAGTTCAAATGGTAAATATAACACAAGGAACTGCGCAGAATTCCTTTTATCACTAATACTATTTCTTAGATGGATTATCTAAGTGACAACTGTTCATACACATTTTTTACAGTATATTCAAAATATATTTCTGTGTTACCTCAAGAAGTTAACCAATAGTTACAGTGCTTCCCACAGGTTTGAAATATATTTGCGGTGGTAGCCGGATTGACATACCTATCACATAAATAGTTAACTATATGCGACAAACAAAACATAATTTGACTTTTAACAATATATATATATATATATATATATATATATATATATATATATATATATATATATATATATATATATATATATATATATATATATATATATATATATATATATATATATATATATATTTTTTTTTTTTTTTTTTTTTTAATAAACTGTTTCTTTTCAATGGGTTAAAGTTAAAAAATACTGCTAAATCAAAAAGAAACCCACTATTTCTCATATTTTCATGTTATCCAGGAGCCATGTGCACTCACTGACAGGTCAAATCTGCTTCTCTCTATCTCTCATTCAAGTTCAGGTTGCTTTATTGGCATGACATTTTGTACAGTATTGCCAAAGCATTTTAGATGTATAAAATATGCATTATATTGACATCATCAAATTAATAAAAAAACAAAACAAATGAAAAATAAATTACAGAAAAAAGACATACAGACAAAATCTCAAACAATTATAATTACAAGAATAAAATGTGTAGATTATTTAAATAAAAGACAAATCAGTTGATCACCCATTTCTAATGCTGTACAAATATTTTGCAGCCAATTAAAATGTTGTCCTCCCTCATAATTGCGTTCTCTCAGAGTATTTAGTAAAGTTTTTCTGAGTCGTTTAGATTAAAGAATTTATTATTTAATGTTTATCTCACTCTCGCAACTATGTGCATACAACTAACGACAGCTTTAGAAAGCGAGAAAGCGAAAGCAAAAGATAAATTCTGGACTATTTAGTATATTTACAAACCCCAGCCGGATACAAAAAGACATGTCTCTGTGCATCTGAAGAGCACGTGAGACTCCTTGTGAATGTTTTGACAGTAGTTGTGCAGTACAGTATGTTTTAATAGCTTTTTTATTCAAATGGCCAAATTCTGCCTGAGGAAAGTTGAATGTGCTGGCCAGTTTGTTATTTGCCTAATAAATGAAAATTGTATTTAAAAAATAAGCATTATTTTTATATGTGATTAAAACGCAGTATTTAAATCTCATAATTAAATAGAAAATGAGTCGTATAACTGCAAAAAGGATCACTTTTTGAGAAAAAAAAAACACCCCTTTCAGCAGGCTGGCTACGGGTCTGAAACAAGTAAACGAGAGAAGATTTTCCACTGCGTAATCGATCGTGGATGTTTGGTTATAGTGTGCAGATGAAAAAAAAAGTGTAAAAGGATGATAATAATACAAAAAAAAGTTTCACTAAATATACTTGGGTGGCTGTTACTATACCCGGACAGCCCGGCCAAGTAAAGTCTATGTGTGGGAAGCACGGAGTTAAAATAAGCAGTTCAAATGATAAATATACCACAAGAAAAATACTGAGCAGAATATATCTAAGCAGTATTAGCATCAATCTAAAAGCCTCATTACGTTTCACGTGCGTATTGACCTTTACACAAAGAAACTGGAATATTAATAAAAGAAAAACGAAGCCTGAAAGCATCTTCAAAAGGAGAATTTTTGTGGCTCCAATCAGTGAGAAAGCAAAAGAATCGCAATGTTTACTTCACTAATGACTCATGCTAGCTAACTCTTAGCATTGCGAGACTAGATAAGAACAAAGAGTCAGAAAAATCAATGGAGACAGCGGAGACATGATGCCGCTTAATGAAGCCTGACGTCTGCTTCCTCTGTTTTCATGGTGAAATGAAAAATTACAGATTTGTTTGGCAAGCAGCTGGTTGAACAATTTTTGTGACATGGGTGGTTAATGTAAAACATAATGAGATGTGTTATGAGATGCCATTTCGGATTATAGTCTCCTTTGTTCTCGATGATATGAGCCAGAGATGTGCATTTGGGTCATTTTGACTCCCCGAGTACTCTGGGTGTGTCGCTGCTCTTCATTGTCTTTGGTTATCAGGTTTCACTGCGGTTTTTACAGAATCTGACACATTTTTACACAAACTGACCACCAACCCCCAATTTTTGTTGCAATGGACTGCACAAAGGTGGGATCTCATAGGAAACATCCGTTCTGCCATCATAAACCACTTTAAAAAGAAAGTATCTTGGTTAAAAAGATGAAACAGAATCATTTTATCTGAACGTATCTATTACTTGTTTACATTAGCACAACTGTCAACACCAAAGCTAAATTCATCACAGAATCCAAATGTTTAAAGCCTCCAAAACACCAAAAATGACCAACAACTAAAATCTAAACGCAAACTTTTAATCAAGCAATACTGATTAGTCTGAGCATTAACAAAAAAAAAATCTCATTTCACGCACACATAGACCTGCAAGTACAATTAATATTCTATTTTTCAGAATAACGAGTGCATTTCTTTTGAACTGAGTCACAGTATCAATCACAGCCCTTGTCAAAAATGACCAACAACCCTAGAAGCAACACTACAAATCACTTCAAGTCCACATTTTTCTCACAATTAACCCATGACATTAGCCTCAAGCTTTGTATTAAGATGGTTTTTGTTGATCTGATCACAAGTGAATGAAAAAAGACACATTACCATTCACACCTGGCATTTAAAATGTCTCTTTTGTCAACTTTCGACCACTTTTAATCACTTCTGTAATGAGGAAGGTTTTTCTCTGATCTTTCTATCTAATACTGCCAAAGTTAGCACAATTTTCAGAATGTACAATAAGAAAAAAAAAACAATCTTATTAAAAGTACCATATCAATTCTTTTATGCTAAAGATAATTCATTTCTTTTATTTCCAATCAACTTCTATTAGGCCTTTACACACTTTTTTTCTCTTTGTCAGGTTTAACGTGTACATTTTAAGCCTTGATTGCAGTCCTCACATCACAGCAGCTAAAAGATGTTCACAGATATAGCATGAGCCATGGGCTTCTCGTTGCATCCAATTTTTTTTAGCTGCTGTGATCCAAACGAATATAACAAGTTCACTAAAACCTGCCTGGAGATATTAGGAAAATTAAAAAAACAAGACTGTTAAAAATTATGTAACTATTTAAATAAGTTGAATGTTTAATATTATAACCTGAACATACTAATTGCAATGAACAGTAGTTTACATTTCCTTTTAGTATAGAAACAATGGATTCATAGGGTTCATAAATTCTTAAATCCTTCTGCGAAATGTTTCTTTGTTTATATATTTAGATTTTTTTCCATCATTTGCAATGTTCACAAACTGCATGATTAGTAATTTCTTTGTCTGTTTTATCTATTATTTTCTGTAACGTGCTACTGTCCATTACATGTCCACACTAAACTGCTTTAAGAGACGTAATTAAGGGATTAAAGGCAACATCCTAATTCTAATCCTAAAACTAATTCTCTTAGGTAAGGAGAAATCACCACTTAAGTGTCATTCTATCGGGGGAAAAGTGCTTATTGTAATGGCACAGTTGTATAAAGATTAAAGCATCAGAATTGGTACTCGGTATTAACTGATCACCACGAAAAGAAATTGGCAATCAGTATTGGTTGCAAAAACCCTAATCTTAGCATCCCTATCTTTTGCTTTCATTGCATTTGTTTAACAAAAATCTTACAACATTGAAAGTAACTAAATGAAGTGTCTTTAAATAACATGATTATGCAAAAAATGATATCAGCAGAATCTGGTGAAAAGATTGATCATCCAACACATGCAACATCATCCAAAGTTTCTTAGGCTACAATCTGGTGCCAGAATGTGGCTTTGAATAGAATAGAATAGAATAATTTAAAAACACATTAAAGACCCATGAAATAAAGCATTCACAAAACTGTTCAGGGGAACTGCATGAGATCTGCTGAAAGATTAAACATATCAAGACCGGTAAGAGAACATTCTACTTTAATTTTTTTTCACCTCCAATACAATTCTTTAGATGATCAATAAAAAAAAAAGTTTACATCTTGTATCTCCAGTACGCTTCTACATGGTGTCTTGCTTAGTTTATAAATGAGCTCAGCAGGCAGACTTTAGTGACTGATCGAACGCATTTAACTATGTGTGCGTTAACACTAACAGAGCAATCTGGTTGAATGCATTTTCAACAAAGTCTAGATGTGCTTAAAAGTTTACGTTTCACACCTGTAATTAGCGTTGCGCACTTGTGACTGGATCGACAAAACCCCTTTTTAATACCAAGTGTGAACAGGGTCTCAGATATACCTTCACTCAGCCTCCAATCTTCATGCATCATATACATAACCCATGAATTTTAACAGCCAAGAACAACTGACGGCAGGAATCATCACATTTCTTACCCTGCGTTTGGTCGATGTGTCCCATTGTTTCAATCTGCTCAACGAGATCATTAGAGTTCCACTGACTCATCCCCAAAAGCATGGCCGTCTTCCCCTCCAGCACCTCTGAAAGATGGGACACACAAACACACACTTAATGACATATGCAATCAATCAGGATATTGCAGACAATGTTATACTCGATTCAGCTCAGTAAAACCACATGCAATGCAACACTATATCAAAGACCATTAAGATTCATTGAATTATCTTTAAATGCAGCTCAAGTCATAGAGTAATGTCCGACTAATGAGCACAGAGCTCATCAGCCACTCCGCGGGTCCTTGTGAAACAGTTCGAGTGCATGATGGAGGACTCGGCTGTGTGGTTCACTGCGTGTGACAGCGAGCTGCAAGCCCATTGCCATGTCGTATCTTGTTGGGCTGATATTTGAGTGTGGAAGAGAGGTTGTGACAGGGCTCTGTCAGGCCTGCTTGTTCACATCACCCACTCAACCGAATGGTCATTGATTGTCATATGCTATTTGCTAGATGGTCAGTTTAACCTTTTTTTGTGTTGTCAACACAAACAAGAGTGGACAAACACCTCTTTTCCATTAAGGTTGTTTGAGTGCTAGTTCAGAGCCAGAGCTTAGTTCCAAATTGGTTCCTTGTTTTCAACACCCAAAGCACAGGCTTTGAACATAGAAAAGTAGGTGCGTTTGACTTGAATGATGACTGCAGATGGTGGTCAACCAGATTAGCTGAGTGCAGTTGGGAGTGGAGTTGAAAAAAGCACACTTTGGGTTTTCATAGCTTGCTGCAGTCATAGCAGACCACATGGTGTAATCAATGATTAATGACGAACACATTGGGCCCTATCATACACCCGATGCAATAAGGTGCAAGATGTGATTGACGCGATTTGTTGAAATTTTCAGACCAACGCAATGGTACAATTTTTACATTTTGCACCACTTTGTTTCAATAGCAAATACATTCGCCATTTTATGGACTCATGGGTGTGCCAGTCTAGAAAAGACGTGTGTTAAGGTGCATTGTTGGCGTGTTGAGAAACTGAAATAGACTGCGCAATTTACCAAGTAAAAGCTGGGCAGAGCACGTTAGTTATGCACCCATGCAGGTCCAAATGCTTAATAAACACAGGATGTACCGCAATACACAATTATCTTTACATATATAAAAAAAATTTAAAGGATTAAAATGTTACAAAAATTATGATTTACTACTGTATATATATATATATATATATATATATATATATATATATATATATATATATATATATATATATATATACATATACATATACATATATATATACATATATATATATATATATATATATATATATATATATATATATATATATGTATATATATATATATATACATATATATATATACATATATATATACTACTGTATGTATAAATGTATATGTATACTGTAATGTATAAAAACTGCCTACATGCCTTCTTAATCTCAGGGGGCTTTTTTCAGTTTATTCGTGACACTTTGCATTTGTATAATGTTATTAATAGCTGTATTATTTATTATGAGCATATTTATATTTGTTTTAATAAAAAAAGCTTAGAAAGCTAATTTAGAAATAGTTTTGAAACCAATCTTTGTGTTTAACAAACAAAAATAAATATGTAGGCTAATGGATGTCTTCAGTGGAGTGAGTTTCCACTGTTTCCTTATCCACGAAAGTAAAGTAGAGAGTAAAAGTAAAGTAAAGAGGCCAAATGGATGAGGCTCATTCTTTATCCTTGCACATCAGATGGTTTGTTTAACTATTTTCTTGCTAGTGAAGCATTCAGTTTTTCCACCTAAAATGTCTGCCATGTAAATAGCAAATGCGCATGGCACAATGCAACTGACTCTTGAAGGGAATGGTGAGATGAGACTCTGATTGGTTTAATGCATGTTATGCTCAAAACACACCCAGAACTCATTAAGAGAATAATCACAACCGTGTTAGACCATGCGCCATGGCGCAAACCATATTTTTTCACCCTTAAAAAAGCAAAAGCGCCATGTGCTTTAGACTGCGCCTAGATTGTTAAAATAGAGCCCATTATATTTAAAATCTGTAAGTCTGATATTTGAGTTATTTCATAAAAATTATTATCTAAATATGCTATGCAGATAAATACAGTAAAGGGCCTGTTTTAAACAATGTTCAAAATGAACCTACGCATACAGTCAGTTCTATAAAAACAGTAATTAAAAAAAGTGATTAATTACGGGAAAATTTTTGCAAACTGTTATTAAACATGATGTATGAGATAACAAGTAAATTGTTTGTTTTGAAAGTCCATATTTAAGTTAGACAAAAATTGTCAAATAATAAACCGAACATGTGAGTGGCCATTGCCATGCAGTGAATCTGGCCAATTATGAAATTCCTGGCTCAGCAAAGCTCCTGCAGAAACTCAAGAAAAACTCAGCCGGCTGCTCTCAATACTTTGCCACACGTGTCAGTGATGTGGTGTTGGCACCTTCTCAATTCAGAGAAAGTATCTAACCGGCATGCATTGCTTCAAATCATTACAAATTATTCTCAGTATATATAATTACAGCAAACTGCACAAACATGATATTCTCACTATTAGTTATCTCCATCAACAGATTATGATAAAATCAGGTTATTCTTGTTTGTAATCTCAGTCTATACAAATTACACTAAGCTGCACAAACGCATTGTATTATCTTAATATTCTCTCTTTAAATCTCCATCTATACAAATTATTGTGAGCTGCAGAAAAACGTTGGATTTACTGAGTTTAGTCACTGAAACAGTAGGTTAGCAAAGTCATTAAAATGAACAGTAATGCAACTGGTGATTGGTGATTGTTTGGATTTAGTGTTTCCATGTTCGTGTTTCTTAGAAGTGAAAAAGTGATCGGTTTTGTGATGACTCCTGCCTGTAGAACATCTCTTAAAAGGCTTACTATTCAAACTAGCTCTAAACTGGCAATAGCACAAGCTCTATACCAAAAACAGGTTCCTGCTGATGAAAAAGGGGGAAAACATCAGTGCCAATAGTCTTGCAGTTAGAATGCCAACATATAGAACCAAAGAGTTTTTTTTTTTTTAATGGGGTAAAATGTGCACTTGTACGCCCACAGAAACAATGCAAGGGAAGCACAGAACTGAGAGAGGAAGGCTTTTAAATCATAATCCAAATACCGGCAGTTACTGAGTCGTGTCGAATGGAGAAGTGCTCAGAGAGAGAGAGAGCACAGGAAGAACATAGATCTTCTGAGGTGCAAAATGTGCTTAGTACAAATAAGAGCAATGACAGCAGCATGACTCCTGAAGGAGAAAAAAAATAACACCTAATTCGGTAAATAAAACACACAGGCTGCACAAGGGTCTGCCGCTGAGCATCAGTGCAAAAGGATGACAGCACAAACTGAGAGCTAAAAAGAGGGAAAAAAATAGCAATACAAAAATGAGGAAATGCACTCTCAGAAAGAAAAATACATGAGCTTAGCAGAAGATTTCTTTTTAAAGTATCAAGTGTAATGTGCACCACTGTGAAAAAATGAGACACTGCAAATTAGACTGGAGACACTGCAAAAATGATTTTCTTAATTAGAGTTTTCATCTTGCTT
The DNA here is from genome assembly GCF_903798145.1 of Danio aesculapii. Classification (NCBI taxonomy): domain Eukaryota; kingdom Metazoa; phylum Chordata; class Actinopteri; order Cypriniformes; family Danionidae; genus Danio; species Danio aesculapii. The sequence continues at coordinate 21,859,698 of NC_079449.1, read as the reverse complement.
ATAGTCCAAATATATAAAAATACTTAGATCAAAAAGCATTTTCTATAAAGAGTTTCTAATTTAAACAGGTAAAATCATCTAAAAACAAGCTTATTTTACTGAGCCCACTGGCAAATTATTTAGCTCGTTTTAAAGAAAATTTTACTTAAAATGGACTTGATGTTTTCTAAAATTTGTAAGAATTTGTAGACACTTGGACTAGAAACAAGGGTAATACTTTACAATAAGATTGTATTAGTTAATGTTGGTTACTGCATGGCGACGCAGTGGCGCAGTAGGTAGTGCTGTCGCCTCACAGCAAGAAGGTCGCTGGTTCGGGCCTCGGCTGGGTCAGTTGACGTTTCTGTGTGGAGTTTGCATGTTCTCCCTGCATTCGCGTGGGTTTCCCCCACAGTCCAACGAAGGTGAATTGGGTAAATTGTCCGTAGTGTATGAGTGTGAATTAGTGTGTATGGATGTTTCCCAAAGATGGGTTGCGGCTGGAAAGGAATACACTGTGTAAAACATATACTGGATAAGTTGGCAGTTCATTCCGCTGTGGCGACCCCAGATTAATAAAGGGATTTAGCCGAAAAGAAAATGAATGAATGAATGAATGAATGGTTAATGCACTAGTTAACGAGAATTAACAATAAACAACACGTCTGTTAAACTTTACTTAATCTTTGTTAACATTAACTAAACAATCATAATATTGTGTTATATATTTCATTAGTTAATTTTTCTAGTTGGCCCAACTTAACTGTTCTACTTCTCATGACTTAATTCTTTTAGGTTCTCCAACATAATTTTTCTAGTTGCCCAAACTTAGTTATTCTATTCACCACAACTACATTTTTCTAGTTGCTACAACTTAATTTCTATAATTAGCACAATTTAATTATTGTAGTTTTTCTAAACAACTGTGTGTAGTGCTAAAGTCATTTTTTTATTATTTTTAATAGTGTTGAACTGGAGTCATTCATTCATTTTCTTTCAGCTTAGTCCCTTTTTTTATCAGGGGTCACCACAGCGGAATGAACCGCAAACTAGACCAGCATTTATTTTATGCAGCGGATGCCCTTCCAGCCACAACCCAGTACTGGGAAACACCCATAAACTCTCGTATTCACACACTCATACACCACGGCCAATTTACTTTCTCCAGTTCACGTATAGCACATGTCTTTGGACTATGGGGGAAACCAGAGCACCCAGAGGAGACCCACGTGAACAGAGGGAGAACATGCAAACTCCACACAGAAACTATAACTGGCCCAGTCGGGACTCAAATAAGTGACCTTCTTGCTGTGATGCAACGGTGCTAACTACTGAGCCTTAACTATTGTTAACTAATACAACCTTATTGTAAAGAGCTACCAAAACAAGACAAAACTTTTTGCACTGTAGTTACTACAGAAGTTACAGATGTGCAAATTCAAACTACACATTTTTATGTTAAAATAGAGAGAAAATAAGAAAAATAAAACCTTATTTATTAAGGTTAACCTTAGTTATTAGACCTGCCAAAACATGTACATACTGTACATAATAACTTTCTTTCAAATACTTTTATTTTATAAAATATTTTAATAATATTTAATATTAAAATGTTAATAATAATAATAACAACAACTAGCTATATTAAAAGAGCATTTTTATATTTCATTATTTACTGTTTAGCTTCAGTGTAGAATGAACATAAAAGCTAAAAGCTATTGGTTTGAAATATCATAAATGTTCTTGCTGTAAAACAGTTAAAAGCGATGACAAAATGTCCCTGAATATAACAATCTAAAACAATATGCAGCCCTTCATTAGACTAATTGACAGTGATTTCACTAAATAAAACATTATTAATGCAAATTATTATGTTAACTCATGGAAAAGTCTTATTAATTGCATAACAGAAACAATGCCCACAGCAGGAGATCTGAAGTCTGACTGTAATTAAAGAGTTTAAATGCCATCTGAAATTTTCCTCTAAAATGAGCATTTTTATTAGGCTCCTGTGTGTATGTTCAGTAATATCACTTTTATGGCAAAGAATAAGTCCTATTTCTGGTCTTTAAAGTGAAATATCTCAACATAAACAAAGAAGGCAGAGAAAAATATACATTTTCGATGAAAATTTCAGACGGCACGGTTTTTGCATCTGAACTCTTCAACTGTTCTAAAATGTATGGTTGAATGAGGAATGCTGTGTTTGATGCCTGCAGCAGCGGTGCTTTAAAGAGAAAAATTTAAAGACTGACGACACAAGTTCTCAGTAAACTTAAAATCTCAGTAAAATTCTGCTGACAGTATCAGTGTCAAAACAGTGTCAAAAAGCTAAAGAGCTCTTGAAGAGGTTGTTTTTTGATTCAGCCCTGTCAAGAAAATAAAAAAATCTACAAAAACAATTCAAGTTCACCAATCAAACATCTTGACCCATCCCTAATAATGAAATACGACAAATTCCTTTAAAAATATTTATTTTTAATCATCCTTAAACTGCTTTCAGAAAAGTGCAGTACAAAAAGAAGAAGTGAAGTGCTGGTGGACAAAAATAAAAGGTGGAGAATCATTCCGATTGTAGGTTATTAAGAGATCTTTAAAAAATAATAGAAGGGAATTTAAATGGAATCTGAAAGTGGATTGAAAGAATCCTGGAAAGGCCTAGAGGTAATGACTTCATGAAAGCACAGAGTTCGTCCATTAACAATATTCAACTCTGCTTTTACTCTTAAATACAGAGAGAAATTAGAGTCAAAGGACAAATCCATGTGGGCTGAGGGATGGTCAAATTCACAGGTGAATCTGAGCTATTTCCAGCTCTGTGCCAAGTTCCATCTTCAGTATATGAACCAAATTAGCACCCCAAACTTGCCAGGAGCACATTTGCTATCTTCATGTATTCATAAAGATAGAAATGATTACAGTTGTATTGTTTTGATGCCTGAAAAGCCCTTCTCTTTGACCGACATGTCAAAGCAAGACCGTGTCTTTTCTGACCTATATACGGTAACAGAGCAGGAGATGTTTGGCAAAATGACAGCTTTAGTCCTCATTCACTTTTACTCTATAAAAATAGATGCAAAAATATAGTCAGGGAATGCAGGGAAAACTAGCTGCGTCATATACACACAGGCTTCATTTTTCACATATTTTCTTTAGCTAATACTTTTTCCATGACCAGAACATGATCGTAGATGCCTGTGGCTGTTTAAAGGCAAAGAACATAAGACTGTGTTGTCTGTCTGAAACAGTTTCATTTTCCTGGAAAATCATCCAAATGAAAGTCCATATTTGGTTATGAAAGTCTTGACCTTCTTCTCAACACAAAGCTGCAAGCCTGGGATTCACAAGTCCAACATATCTACGACAATGAAAAGGATTTGCTTTATGTGATCACCTTTTAGGCCAATAAAACTTGTCTCAATACATCACAACATAAAATGAACACTAAACAGATGATCATACAGTATGTGACACTGGATAAAAAAAAACAACTCTTATGTTTCACAGATATATTTTATATAATTATCAAAAATTAACATTTTTCCTACAGGGCAAAAATAATTAACAAATAAATAAATAACAAACATCACTACTTGCAATACACTTTTTATACATACAATTGAACAACATGCTTTACATGCCAATTTGCACATAACAGCTGCACAATGTTATAGTAATAAATATATAAATATATTTATATAGTAATATACCTGTCCATACACTTGTCAATTTGTATATTTGCATTCACTACTTACTTCTATTTTTAAATATATTTATTTTCTGTTTTTTGTCCTGTTTCTGTAATTCTGTTGCACTGTAGAAGCGGTCGCAAAAAACTCTCATATGTGTAAACATACCTGGCAATAATGCTCTTTCTGATTCTGAAATTTTGTAAATTTCCTACTAAATGTATCAAAACTCAATCTTTCTTTAGTAATGTTAAGCACTTCATATAGACAATTTTAAAAGCCTATAATTATTTCAGTATCTTGATTTTTTTTTTTAACTCTCAGATTCCAGATTTCAAATAGTCAAAATAGCCAAATATTGTACTATCCTCACAAACCATACATTAATAAAATGCTCATGTATTCCGTTTTTTATTCATCATTTATTCATTTTCTTTTTGGCTTAGTCCCTTTATTAATCTGGGGTCGCCACAGCGGGAACAACATGCAAACTCTACACAGAAATGTCAACTGACCCAGCCGAGGCTTAAACTAGCAACCTTCTTGCTGTGAGGCGATCGTGCTACCCACTGCACCACCGTGGCGCCCCTCATTTCATTTTCATTTAATTACTTTTCATTTGAGTCTCTTTATTAATCTGGGGTCGCCACAGCGGAATGAAGCGCCAACTTATCCAGCACATGCTTTATGCAGCGTATGCCTTCCAGCTGCAACCCATCAGTGGAAAACACCTATACACATTCAATCAGACACATACACTAAGGACAATTTAGCTTACCAAATTCACCTATACTGCATGTCTTTGGACTGTGGGGGAAACCGGAGCACCCGGCGGAAACCCACGCTAACACGGGGAGAACATGCAATCTCCACACAGAAATGCCAACTGACCGAGCCGGGTCTCAAACCAGCAACCTTCTTTTGTAAGGCTATTATGCTACCCACTGCGCCACCGTGTTGCCCTATTTCATTTTCATGTAACTTATTAGTCAAAAAATGTGCACACTTTTGCTTAATTATGTAGTCCTGGTTTACTTTGTATTCACACTGACTATTGTAAATATGAAGCAACATTCATGGTGTATATATTTGCAAGAAATCTTTTCAAATGTCCATCTTTTCTGTTGTCTTGCTCTACTTATTTGGTATGCATCTGTTTTTAGATGGCAGCATTCACACTTCAAATGAAGAGCACACTAATAAAGTAATCCTGTACAATGCTAATGTACTGTAGCTGGTTTTAATCAAACCAAGCCTACCAAGTGTACATAATGCTTAAATTAATGATATTTATTCAGCTTGTTTATGTAAACCAAGCTACTAAATTCTCCCAGCAGGCACAGGACGTCAACATGACACTGTGGGGACTTTGTATTTTGTTAAGAAATGAAAATCAACATCAATGTCCAACGTCCAACCTAAAATAAACCAATTATCAACATCTAATGATGTTACCGCTTGTTGTGTGGATGTTACCACTATAACGTCTATGAGACTTTTGATTTTGTTTGACATACCTGATGAATAAATGTCAGTATTTGATGTCAATATAACGTTGGTTTAAGATGTTCGCTCAATGTTGGATTTTGGTCACTTTCCGACACAACCTAAAATCAACCAAATACCAACATCATTTAACATCATTATTGGATGTCAAAATAACGTTGTCCTTACGCTGGTTAGACATTGAATTTTGGTCACCCGACGTCACGACCTAAAACCTAATATTAACGTCTTATGATGTTGTGTGCCTACTGGGCTGATTCCAAGATGGCATTCTCAAATAAGCAGGTCTGTGTAGTAAAAATGCAAGGCAAAAATTTAGACATGCGTTTTTAATCTGATAGAGGTTATAAATAGAAAGTTTCTTAGTTGATTTGTCAGTTCAGATGAATGTTGTGTGTGAAGAGCCCAGGGCTACCCGACTACAGAGAACAATCAATGCGGCAGAAAAACACTTCAGCTGAAAAAGAAAAGCCTTTGTAGGTAACGCTAATCAATTAGCATTAGCACTCACAATGAATGACTCCGAATGCATGCTGCAATTTGTCTCCAGCTGGAATTTACAGAGTTTTAAAAGAGGGTCCGATCTTATTTCAGACTATACAAATGGGCTCTGTTCAGGCACACTCTGACAAATCTCATTACTCAAACGCACACGCTCCAATAACAGACCGGAATTAACCTCCTTAGACATTTGCCAACATGTCAGTTAAAAATGGTCCTGAAAGCACTCATTCATAATCAAAACGGCCTTGCCCTTGAAGACCCCGTGACATTACTTAACAGGCAGTTTTCTCTCCTGTGCTGACGTAATTCCTTTTAAAGGGAAAATTTCGACATGGGACATTGATTGGCTTGTCTGTTATTTTTAAAAACATAACTACTGTTCAAAATTATTTACAAAGTCAAAGTCAGCTTTATTGTCAATTCAACCACATGCACAGGACATGCAGAGAATTCAAACTGCGTTACTCTCAGACTCTAGGTGCTTAACATATAATATTTATACAAAAAGTAGAGTTTTAAAAAAAGAAATAAATACAATTACACATATAATGTAATCTAAAATATAAGTAAAGAATAAACATTTGTAAACAATTCAATTACACTTAAGGGATTATGGCAGGGAAGGATTTTCTTACTGTTTTAATATGACTGTAATTATTTGATCACTATAATAAAACAGTGACATGTTATTTAAATTCAAAATACCGTTTTGTAATTTAATGTTAATGTTACCCTGGACCAACAACTTTTATTTTTTGGGAAATAATCACCTGAAATCTGAATAAATAAACGTTTTATAGATGTGTATACTGTTAGGATATGATGCAATCTACAATCTTAGATCTAAATACAGAATACCAAACATTTAAAGTTGTTTAAATGTCTAAATTTAAGTCTAAATGTAATTAATAATCAACAATTTAGTTTTTGTATGTTCATGGACAAAATATCTTCATGGAGCTGATCTTTACCTAATATTCTAAATGTTTTTAGCATAAAAGAAAAATCTATCTCTTTTTTTGGCTATTTCCAAAAAATACACAGATTTTGCAGTATAGAGTTGCATATTAAAAAAAACAAAAAAACGCCTACTTATTTACAATTTCTCTGACAAATCTATATATAGGTATCTAAAAAAGTGCATGTGATAATGATAATTATAATAATAATTCATTCATTTATTCATTCATTTTCTTCTGCTTTTCCAGCGCCGGGTCACGAGGTCAGCAGTCTTAGGAGATAACCCCAGACTTCCCTCTAACCTGACACTTCCTCCAGCTCCTCCGTGGGGATTCAGAGGCAGTCCCAAGCCAGTCGAGAGACATAGTCCCTCCAGCATGTCCTGGGTCTTTCCCGAGGCCTCCTCCCAGTGGGACATGCCTGGAACCCCTCCTTAGGTAGGCATCCAGGAGGCATCTGAAACAGATGCCAGAGCCTCAGCTGGCTTCTCTCGATGTGGAGGAGCAGCGGTTCTACTCCGAGCTCCTTCCGGGTGACAGAGCTTCTCCCACTATCTATAAGGGTGCGCCCTGCCACCTTGCGAAGGAAACTCTTTTCGGCCTCTTGTATCTGACATCTTCACCCAAAGCTCATGACCATAGGTGAGCGTAGGAACGTAGATTGGCCGGTAAATTGAGAGCTTTGCCTTTCAGCTCAGCTCCTTCTTTACCACAACGGACCAGTACATCGACCGCATTACTGCTACGTTCCATCCTTCCCTCACTCGTAAACAAAACCCAAGATACTTGAACTCCTCCACCTGGGGTAAGGATTTTTTTCCAACCTTGCGATGGCAAACCACCTTTTAGGTGGCATGAATTCCTTTGATTTTAATTGTACAGTAATTAATAAAATTTTAACCAACAATTCATGATAATGACACATTATGCGTCCTGCTAAGGGAAACGTGTTATGCCTACAGAATAAAATACTGTCTCTGCATCCTCTAGACTAGAGAGAATCTCTATGTTGCGACTTGAAGAAGCTGAACCCAGCGGATATGAGAAGCATGGACAGGGCAAGTGAAAGGGGCTCATGTGTCATCGAGGTGAAAACAGGCTGACAAAGCTGGAACCGTGATGAGCCTCAATTTCCCTGCCGCTCACCGCTCGGATCATCTCCAGCACTCACTGACTGGCAGAGGTCAATCGCACAGGTCAGTGAAGAGGAGTCAACAGCAGGCACAGAGTTTCCACACAGACCCAGAGCCATATATTCACACATACATAACCTGTGGGGTTCCACAAGCACACCTCTGCAGTGTCACTCGCACAAAAAGCCATTAAGTTTGCACTCCAGGCCAGAACCAAAACACTTGACTGCGGCTCTTTTGACAAAAGTGATTGCTAAACAAACACTCAGCTACTACAAAACAACATTTAAGTGGGCACGGCATTTCTTTTGTCATTTCTGCAAGAGTTCTCACAGGTCAAAACAAGTCAGAAAATGACACTCAAGCTGAGGCAATTATCTACGATTGCTTTGAATAGCGAATCTGCCAAGTTTAATTGTTTAGAAAACTACACTGACTGAGAGCAAAAACAACCTCGCATTAAAGGGATAGTTTACCTAAAAATAAAAATCCTGTCATTGTTTACTCACCCTTTACTTATTCAAAACCTAGTAGAGTTTTTCTTCTGTTGAAAAAAAAGCAGATATTTTGAAAAAAGCTAGTAGCTGGCACCCTGTGGGCCTTGTCAGACAACACAGCGCAAGTGGTTTTCTAATAGTTTCAACACGGAACAAATACAACTTTCAGGTCCTAAGCTATGCTGTATCATTATCAAATGCTTTTGCACTTTTTTGTGCCCATGGGTGTGCTGGCTAGAAAATGAGGTGTGTTAGGGCAATTTGTTGGTGTGTTAAGCCAAGTTAAGCCAAGTTGAGGCAACTGAAATAAAGTGAAAAAGCTTGTTTAAGTCATTGGCACGTTTTTTTTTTACGTTATTTAAAGAGTGTATTAGAGATATGTGACTATAGGAAGGTCCACAGTGCACATACATTGTTTATAACACACACATGGATGAGCATAAGCACACAAACATGTTTTAATCAACGCTATCTCACAGCAGAGTGTGTGTTAATGTTTCCCAGTGATGGGTTGCAGCTGGAAGGGCATCCACTGCGTAAAACATATGCTGGATAAGTTGGCGGTTCATTCCGCTGTGGTGACCCCAGATTAATAAAGGGACTAAGCCGAAAAGAAAATGAATGAATGGATGGATCTCACGGCAATTCAAAACTTTTTGATTTAGTGGCTAATTTGTATGAATTCGTACAATCTCATTCATATAATTTAGTATGATTTGCTCATCAGCCAATGATGGTTGGGTTTAGGGGTGAGGTTGGGTGCCACGCTTCCTTATAGAAATAAATTTTTTGTCGGCACCAGTGGTGTAGTGGTTAGTACGTCGACACATGCACTCCGGTGCTTACGGTGACCCGAGTTCGTTTCCGCCTTGCGGTCCTTCCCCTCTCTCTGCTCCCCATGCTTTCCTGTCAATATTCTCTACTGTACTATCCAATAAAAGAAAGAAATAAAAAAATAATAATAATAATTACATTTTCGTACAAATGAACTCGTACAAATTCATTCGCATTAGCCACAAAACTGACAAAACGTAAAATAATTACGTTTCCTCATAAGATCAGGAGCAGGCTGGTATAAATATGGAATCGCACCAATAGGCTAGTGGTTAAGTGCCTTGATACATATAGCACTGCCTCTGAGAAGTTCACAACGACCAGAGTTCAATTCCCAGCTCAAGGGCTTTTACCAATCCTTCCTCTCTCTCTCTGCTCCCCATGGATTCCTGTCTCCACTCTGTCTTATCAATTAAAGGGGAAAACCCCCTAAAAAATTTATAAAATGTAGAAGATTATTATTGTCTACATAAATATATAAACTACCTCCTCCCATGCCTTCTTCACAGAAGGGAGTTTTGGTGGAATCTGGCTTATTCTGTTGCTGTTCTCATGTGCTTTAACCTCCATTTTCTCTCTAGTGAAGCATTCAGTTTTCTGCTTACAAAGTCCACCATGTAAATAGGGAATCCACCATGCTTATTACAGGGAATAGGAGATGACACTTATTAACAGAACAAGGAAGAACATTCAAACCATGTGTCAAAAGCACCAATAATTTTTTTTTTTTGCCATAAAATATCAAAAGTGAATTCTAACACAGGGCGGCATGGTGGCTCAGTGGTTAGCACTGTCACCTCACAGCAAGAAGGTTGCTGGTTTGAGTCCCGGCTGGGCCAGTTGGCATTTATGTGTGGAGTTTGCATGTTCCCCCTGTGTTTTCGCCTTTCCTCTGGGTTCTGCAGTGTCCCCCATAGTCCAAAGACTGCAGTACAGGTGAATTGAATAGACTAAATTGGCTGTAGTGTATGTGTGTGAATGTGAAAGTATATAGGCGTTTCCCAGTACTGAGTTGCAGCTGGAAGGGAGTCCGCTGCATAAAACATATGCTGGAAAAATTGGCGATTCATTCCGCTTTTGCGATTTCTGATAAATAAAGGCACTAAGCCAAAGGAAAATGAATGAATGAATTCTAACACACAAACGTGTTGTCATGCTAATTAGAGTGTGCACTGACAGTACATCCTTAAATAAGAGTCCATTGACTTTCATAGTATTTGTTCCACTACTAATGATGGGTGCCAGCAACCTGCATTCTTCAAAATATATATGTTTTGCGTTCACCAAAAGAAAGAACCTCATAAAAGTTTTTAAACTACATAAAGGATATAATATGATGAGGTAATTCTCATTTTTGGGTGAACTATTGCTTTAATGGAAGACTATAAACCACATGTGAAATGAGTTGAGTAAGAATCATGTTGATTATTTTGGATGTCCCTGTCCAGAAATACTGTGGAAAATTATTACAATTCCAAGTTATTGCTTTCTATTTAAAATGTCATTTATTTACGTGATGCCAAAGCTGAGTTTTCAGCAGCCTGTGTTCCAGCCTCAGCATCACACGATCCCTCAGAAATAATTCTAATACTGATACAGTGTACATAAAACATTTTTTATCAAAGTCCTTACTGTCATTTTTGATCAGTTTTGTGTTCTTGGAGAATAAAAAAGCATAAAAATGAGAGAGTATTTCAAAATTAAACTAAAATTGACCCATTCATCCTATTAATGAAGATAATCAAAATAACAATCTCTATTTATAATGTAATTATATCAAAATCTTTTCTGATAAACAAAAGTAAACAGACTTAAAAAGATAAGAACACACAGAAATGCAACCACTGTCACAGTCCTTAGTAAACAGCTTAATGCTGGTCCCTCTGTGGCGACTCTGTGCTCAGCATATTCCCTGTAATACATTGTGACAGTATAATACATTTTTTCAAAGTCCCTTTAAGGCAAATCGTTTCAATCAATGGTCATCCTAGTAATGCATCCAGACAGTTACTTTCTTTGTGTGCAACCGTGTCACCATAGTGTTCCAGTGTAAACAAACTCTGCCATGATCATTTAAGAGTAATGCAAATTACTATTTCAACAGTTGTCATATTGAGTCTCCTCATTCATGCTAACCCTTTTTAGGTCAAGTTAAAGCTGAGAAAACCAATTGCCTTACAGTCATAATCTCACATAACTATCACAAACAAATAAAAAATATTTCTTTTATCAGTTTAAATCAGTTAATATTTTTCAAAACCATAATTTTTCAAGATTCGTTATGACTACAGCGGGATAATAAAAAGCATAGACATATAAATCTTTTATAAGACTACACAAATGTCTATTTTATGATGCTATTTATTAATTTAATGGAATAGTTCCACTAAAAAATTCGTCCTCTGGTGTTATGAGTGTTTGTATTCTGTTGAACACAAAAGCACATATTTTGATGAAAGCTGAAAACCTGTAACCAGTGACAACCATTGAAGAAAATACAGGGTGGTTACTAGTTTCCAGCTTTTTCAAAATATCTTTTTGTTCAACAGAAGAAAGAAAGTCAAACAGGTTTGGAACAGGTGATGGGCGAGTAAACATTGAACACATATACACTGCATGTGGATCCTCAACTCCGTTGTACCCTGACTATTTTACATAAATATACACTCACCAGCCACTTTATTAGGTACACCTGTCCAACAGCTCGTTAACACAAATTTTTAATCAGCCAATCACATGGCAGCAACTTAATGCATTTAGGCATGTAGACATGGTCAAGACGATCTAATGCAGTTCAAACCAAGCATCAGAATGTGGAAGGAAGGTGATTTAAATGACTTTGAACGTTGCATGGTTGTTGGTGTCAGATGGGCTGGTCTGAGTATTTCAGAAAATGCTGATTAACTGGGATTTTCACGCACAACATTCTCTAGGGTTTACAGAGAATGGTTCGAAAAAGAGAAAAAAATCCAGTGAGTGGTAGTTCTGTGGGTACAAATGTCTTGTTGATGCAGAAGAGCATCTCTGAACGCACAACATGTCGAACCTTGATGTGGATGGTCTACCGCAGCAGAAGACCACATCCTGTCAGCTAAGAAAAGGAAACTCAGGCTACAGTTCGCACAGGCTTACCAAAATTGGACAATAGGAGATTGACAATACGTTGCCTGGTCTGTTGAGTCTCGATTTCTGCTGCAACATTCAGATGATAGGGTCAGAATTTGGCATCAACAACTTGAAAGCACGGATCCATCCTGCCTTGTATTAATGCTTCAGGCTGGTGGTGATGGTGTAATGGTGTGGGAGATATTTTCTTGGCACACTTGTGGGCCAATTAGTACCAACTTAGCATTGTGTCAACACCACAGCCTACTGAGTATTGTTGTCAATCCCTTTATGACCACAGTGTACCCATCTTCTGATGGCTACATCCAGCAGGATAACACGCCATGTCATAAAGCCCGAACCATCTCAGACTTGTTTCTTTAACATGACAATGAGTTCACTGTACTCAAATGGCCTCCACAGTCACCAGATATCAATCCAATAGAGCATCTTTGGGATGGATGTGGTGGAACGGGAGATTCCCATCATGGATGTTCAGCAGACAAATCTGCAGCAACTGCGTGATGTTATCATGTCAATATGGACCAAAATCTCTGAGGAATATTTCCAGTACCTTGTTGAATCTATGCCATAAACTATTAAAGCAGTTCTGAAAGCAATAGGGGTCCAACCAAGTACTAGTAAGGTGTACCTAATAAAGTGGCCGGTGAGTGTATAATAAAAATCAGACGGCAAACTTTTTAAATGGTAGTGTATATATCACACCAGAAGTAGTTCATCTAAAAGAAGCCTAACAAAGGTTACAATACACATTTAGTAACTATTTGGCATTTTCCCCATTCCATTCTGCTGTAACATCTGGACTGTAATTGAGGTTCTGTTTTGTGTGGCAAAATGGGAGGCTCATTAACAATGAATGTGAAATGAATGTCTCATAAAAGATAGATGTGGAAACACGCAGGTTTACTGATTGCATTATACACCGCTACAAATCAATCTTACAATTTTTACTAATGCGTTGATGTGCAATAAGACAGCTCATAGGGACTACATAAAACAACTGCAGTGCAGAATAGAGCTCGTTTTATCTTAAACGCCAAAACAATCAAAAGTAACTAATTTGTTGATTTGCCTCAAGAGACGATGTGACCTTGTTCGCACGTCTAATGGAGAATCACCGGTTTTAGTCACACCTCTATTCACTGGCCGAATGCTAGCGGCTGTGCTGGGACTCGACTACAGGTTTGAACAGCACAGTATTATGCAATAAACCTCTGCACACTTACTGTATCTTCTCTATTCACATTTAGCCCTTTGGCGTGTATGATCACAATGGTGAGATTAGAAAGTTCAGTGTGTCATGTGATTCGCTGCTAAATTCAAATCTGCTTCCCCTCGATGGCTGGCGAAAGACACAAACAGCGCATGTCATAGATCAACTCATCAGTCCCATGTTTTTTTTAGGTTTCAGGCATTTAAATTCATGTAAATAGTAGCAAAACAATACATCCTGATGTCAACTGAGACATCCATAATAATCATTTTACACATAATCTCTAACTAAGTGCTATTTTCATATCAGATACTCACTATTTAGATTACTAGAATGTTTTCTTAATTCTTCTTCCAGTTAAACAGACACTTTTTCATGTATTTCGGGAGAAGCTGATGAATTCATGTAATTTAAATCTAACAACTCGAATCTCTCCACTGCAATGCATGTCACTGGCCATCACCCATCATAAATCAAATAATATGATAATTATTCAGCAGTTTAAATGACAAAATACCTGTTCTTAAATTTATTTGAGAATCTGAAAATTTGATTTTACAATATAATTTAAGATCAAAAATAATAATATAAGAAAGCCACAGTACTGTTTAAAGTTTTAGGCACTAGCATAAAATGCTGTAAAATGAGGATGCTTTGAAAAATAATACTTAAATACATTTTATTTAGCAATTAACTTATATTAACTAAATGAAATCAACATTTGGTATGACCACACTTCGCATTTAAAACACTTGGCCATAGTTTTTCAGGCAGCTTTGCAGGTAGATATTTTTGAAGGATTTTACAGATGTCAAAGATCTTCTGGATTGAGTTTGTCTCAGTTTGTTCTGTTTCTTCATGTCATTTCAGACAAACTGGATGATGATTAGATCAGGCCTCTGTGTGGAGCATTGGCTTTTGTCAAACTCCTTGTGCAGACAATACTCTCACTGTATAATTTTCTTTGTATAATTTGTTTTGGTGAAAATACTACTGGCCTAAGACTTTTGCACAGTACTGTATATATATATATATATATTCATAAGTCATATAGGCTGCAGTGTGTTATGTAATAAACCAGATTTTTCACTATAGAAATGCAAAAGTTATGCGTTCTAAATAAGGATCAGGAAAACAACAAATGTGGGCGGGTGAGTGAGGGGTCAGCAAGAGAATTTAAAACCTTTGTGTGAAAGTTTTTAAAGTCAACAGTGGCACTATTTATGTTGCTAATACTTGTTACACAAACCTCTGTGTATGATTCGATGATGCATGTTCTATAAAAAAACTACTTTTACAGTACTTTTTTTCATGCATACAGCATGAAATTTATTAGATTAAGTAAACCAAATGGTTTGTGACAAGTTGCTGCCCTTGCACATTAAGTTGCTTTTAGATAATAGAGTCAGCAAAATGTAAATGCTTTCTATAGGAAAAAAGATAACGGAAAGGTGTGATGCTGACACATGCAAAGAGAAGCTCTGTAAATTTAGGAAGAGGAATTTGTTTTATGGTGACATTTTTTGCTGTTAATGCAAATCTTGAGGTGTTTAATGTGTGGTTTTTATATTAATTATGTATTTATTTATTTCATTTTAAATATTTATTTATTTTTAATTTAATTTAATTTTTTTATTTATTTATTTATTCAATTTTATTTTATGTGTTTCTTATTTAAAATTTGTTTTACCTTATTTCTTTATTTCTATATTTCGTTTTAATTGTTAAATTAAAATATAGTAATCAACAAGCTAATTTATCAAAAACATTAAACCTATAAAATATTTTTTGTATCTTATTTATTTATTTTTTTGTATTTTATTTATTAATCTATTTTGAGTTCTTATATTAGTATTATAATTATAGGTGCACATAGATTTTTTCTTCTAATCTAGATTAATCTCACTGTAACCAGTAAAATGGCTCATTTGAATTCTGCCGAAGGCATTCAAAATATGTGTGCAACCTAAATAATGACTAAAAGTAAGTCTTTGAGAACGGGATGGGGCTCATCTCCTGTTTCCAAAATGCATCACAAACTGCTTGAGAAACTGTTCTACTATGATAATAGGTGGTGAAAATAAATTATGTTCAATAAGATGTACTTGTGTTTACTAACTGTTCATTTAGTTAAACATGAATTTTGAACTGTAGGCCTACATAAACTCCAAACAGCGATTTTTGATTACCTTAATCCGACTAAAGTCATAACTGAACTAAACAGAAAATGGAATAGAAATAAACAGAAATGGAATTTAGATGTGAAGTACGCATATATTAATGGAATTATTGAAGTAAACACCGCAAGCAAACTATTACAATCATGTAGGACTTTTGGACATATTTTCTGACAATCCACACACGTGGATGTCAGTAAAGGACCGCACACACACATCGTAGAATGCAGAAGTTTTTTTCTTTCTATTCGCCGTGCGTTATAAAAATCCATAAAACTCTCATCAGTCCTTACTCCTTATTTACTCCTCATCTAATACCCCAGTTTGACACAGGGGCATGAATGAAATGTTCATGAGTGATAGTGAAACTGCCGAACTGCAGTTAAAGCCACCCAAAATTACAGGAAACTCTTACATGAAAGCACTTCATGTAAACACCTTAATTATATTATTGTTTATTATGGCAAATAACCTGATTACAAATGTCCATGTAAGCGTAGTCAGTAGTGTCTTCAAAGCAAGTTAAAGATCCAGAAGGGCATCCTGCTGATTTGATTCAGAAGTGCACTTTTTTGTCAGACGGCTCACCGGTTTGACTTTCAAATCACTGTCATTCATTTTAAAAAGCTCCCGGTCCATTTTATTTGTAGAAGTTTTACTCGAACGCATAAACTCTACAGGTGCCTGATAGCTAGATGTGGAGCTAACATTAATCAGATTCACTCTAGTGAACTGCATCCATGTTAGCACGTCACGTTTAATGTGGTAATTTCACAGTAGGAATACACACAGGTTCGAAACCTTGTTCTCGCCACCTACAGTGCAATTTGGTCAGGTATACATCCGCGCTAAAATATCAAGGTAAAAGTCATCATAGCTTGCATAGAACAGACCCAGCTCACAACCCAGGTTTGAGAATAGATTAATGGCGATATTTTTTTAAATCGCCCGATAAGAGTCTCACATTAACACAGCACGTTAACGCTGATAACGGCCCACCACTAATTATAATATTATAATTATCTTCAGAATCAAAACATGGAAGAAAAAATATGAAAAAATGTGCAAAAGAAATGCCATTTAACAAACAAAAGCATCTGAACCAATGGGAAAAAAATGCTGCACCACAGAAAAGTTCTCAAACATCCACAGCAAGACATTTTCAGAAGTGAATTGCAGTTTTCAACAGGCTAGAAATTCTTTTGTTGGACACACAACCTAGATTTTACAAATACGCCTGCATTTTCTGTATCACAAAAATCATACAGCCCTGCTGATTTGTAAAGAGTTGCTATTTAGACCCCACTACAGCAGATAACATTAAATCAAGACTAGTTCAGTAGACTGTTCAATCACACGCAGCACATCACCAAAATCTACATCACAATAACAGAAAGCCTTTGGATTCAGCAAAAGTAAAGCCTTAGAAGCCTGCAGCTGAAATGTTGTAGATTTTGAGGAATACACCCACAATGATGTATGGTGCCAATTAGGGCTGCACGATTAATTGAAAAAAGATCACGATCTCGATTCGACCCTACACACGATCTTAATTCAGCTTTTCTGCGATTCAGCCAATTATATTTTTAAGGTCAGGAGAGAAGCAAGGCAGTCGCACAAGTCTTCACAGCAACGTTGACACCTTTAAATGGTGTTAAAAGTGTCACATACTGTATTTATAAGGTATAATTCACCCAAAAATGTCATTTCTGTAATGATGTATTCGCAGCCGCAAAATCACACGTGAGCTGACCGCCAGCTGTTTGTTTACATTACTACCAAGAATGCATGCGTGCGTTTGTTGCACAGAGCGATCGTTTGAGAGCCGTGCGGGAGGTTTAATTTGCATGTATGTGTTTTTTCTCACAGTGACAGCAGCCATGAGCCGCACTAGGAAGTGAAAGTGAAACCTGTGCGCACATCATTTAAATGAGCATATCACAATTTACAGTTATGATTACGACAAGCATTTGATATGTTTTTTTCTTTCACATAGGGCTCTATTTTGACGATCCATGTGCAAAGTCCGAAGCGCAGGGCGCAAACGCATTAAGGGTGTGTCAGAATCCACTTTTGCTAATATAAGGACGGAAAAATCCACTTTGCACCGTGGCGCATGGTCTAACAGGGTTGAGCTTATTCTCTTAATGAGCTATAGGTGTGTTTTGAGAATAAACCTCATCTCCTATTCCCTTTAAGAGCCAGTTGTGCCACGCCATAGCGCATTTGCTATTTACATGGCGGACTTTGTAAGTGGAAAAATTGAACACTTCACTAGAGAGAAAACAGTTAAACAGAGCATCTACAGCGCGAGAATGAGAGATGAGCCTAATCATTGTTTACATTTGCTTTAACTCTCGTGGATAGGGAGATGTTGTATACGCACAGACATCTATTAGTCTATTTATAATTAATTTAGTTTGTTAAGCGCAAAGATTTGTTTCAAAACAATTTATAAATTCAGTTCTAATTTCCAGCAAACGAATAAATGAAGAATAATAACGTAGTGTGTTCAAAAACTGATGCTGTGCCCCATATGGTCTAAAACCTGACAGGTGGGCAAATCTAAGCTTGATTTTGATAAAACAAATAGAAATATGCTTATAATGAATAATGCTGCTAATAATGATAACATTATACAAAAGCAAATTGTTATGAATAAACTGAAAAAGCCCCCCGAGATGAAGAAGGCATAAAAGTATGGTTTTTATATTTATGTAGGCTAGAAAATAATAATTTTTGTAATATTTTAATCCTTTAATTCTTTTTCATTTGTAAAGATATTTGCTTATTGCAGTACATCCTGTGTGTACTAAGCAATGTGTAAGCGAGGCGCACAACTAACGTGCTCTGCTATGGACAATAGACCAGCTTTGATCTGGTCTATTGAACCTTCTGTTTAAGTTCTTCAAAATAGCAACGCGCCAGCAATGCGCCTCAACATGCCTCCTTTTTTAGACCAGAACGTATATGGGCGCACATATGAGCGCAAATGCATTTGCTATTTAAACATCGTGGCGCAACACAACAAATCGACTCTTGCGCCGAGCTGAAACTAGCAAACAACAATTGTGTCGCGCCTTGGGCCGGGTGTATGATAGGGCCCATAGTGTTGTGCATGTAAATGAATGATTACCATGTCAGTATAACAACCCTAGCCTATAAATGTTGAATATAATGCAAGAAGGAATCTGATGATGACAAAATTCTAATTTTACCAGTGAAGACAAATGGTCTAATAATGTTGTCAATGACAGATGACAAGCACATACCTTAAACATAATAAATCAACTTCAGAATTATAAATAGTTATGTTCTGATGCCATCATTTTACTGTGAATTAACAAACAGGACATATTGAAAGTCTGTTCAAGTCCACCATAATGACTATACAAAATTTAGCATTTTAAGCAACAGTAGACCTACACATAGGCCTATTATTATCATTGTTGTTTTACAATATGTTTGAGAATTAACAATAATAATAGGCTAATCATACTATCTTTTATTTTACATTTAAAGAATTATGAGAAAATCCTGATCTTGATTTTAAGCAAAAAAATTGTGATTCACATTTTTGCCAGAATCGTGCAACCCTAGCGCCAATAATACATAACATATGATGGACATAAAAAGAAAGGATGCAAGGAAGAGAGAGGAGGAGGGCACAGATGCCGAAGAGCTGAAGCCATCAGGTTATTACAAAGGGTGGGAAATCCGTGACACTTACCTCTGGCATCAAAAAACTCATCATCCGAGCTGTCAACAGATTCCTGTGCGATGTTCTGCATGCGCCAGTGAGAAGCGCTGTGCTTGCGGAGGTTCGCTAAGGGGAAGAACAAGAGAAAGATACCATCAAACCAAAGGTCACAGGTGCAATTACCAAGCATTGTGTGACTAATTAATTAGACCTGCATGATGACAGCATTATTTAATATTACAACGTGAAAACATCTAGAGGAATGGAGCGTTTGGGAATTAATTATAAGCATGCTTTTTTAATTAAGACTGGCTAATGTGGAAATGCGTAAAAATTGAGATCATGGAAATCCAAAGGCGATCGGAGTTTATACTTAAAGGGATAGTTCACCCAAAATAGAAAGTTCTGTCATCATTTACTCTCTCTTGAATTCTTTTAAAAAGTTCTGTTGAACATTAATGAAGATACTTTGAATAATATTGGAAACTGTTAAACACTGACTTCCAAAGGATTTGTTGTTCCTATTACAGATGTCAATGGTTACTGGTTTCCAACATTTTTTTAACTATATTTTTAAGATGTCTGGTTAGAAGTTATTTCTATTGATCTTAAAAACATATTGATCTAAATTATTATATTGTGTCAGTTTATATGGCCACTTCATTAGATACAGCTATTCACCTGTGTGGTAAAGACAACCTACTATTCAAAATATGCATCTGAATGGGGAAAATTGCTGTTTAAAAGACTTTAAAATTGGCCTGTTTGTTGAATTTTAGAAAATGTGATCAACTGGAACAACCATCAATAGCTTTACTAGTGTCAGAAAAAGAAAATGGGAAAATTCTATGTTGATGCAAGGGATCTAAATAGAACCACACTCGTTCCAACCAAGGTCTACAGAAGAGCATCTCTAAACGCACAATGAATTATTTCTGAGAAAACCTTGCACAATACTGAGTGTGCTTCACACAGGTGATTGGGCTTGACAAACCACCTGTAGAAAACAGACTCTTACCTCTCTAAATACAATAGCTACACTCACCGGACACTTTATTAGGTACACATTACTAATACTGGGTTGGACCCCCTTTTGCTGTCAGAACTGCCTTAATGCTTCATGGCATAGATTCAACAAGGTACTGGAAAATATTTCTCAGAGACTTTGGTCCATATTGACATAATAACATCACGCAGTTGCTACAGATTTGTTGGCTGCACATCCATGATGCCAATCTCCCATTCCACCACATCCCAAAGGTGTACCTAATAAAGTGGCCGGTGAATATAGATGCTTTCCTAAAAACACCCAGTTACAAGGACTCTATTACAAATAATACAAATAAATAAATTATAGGATACTAAATAAATAGTTTAATAAATAAACACCAGAATCACCAAAAGTGAGCAAAAATACATTGGTAGGGTTGACTGTCAGATGAGTCATTTTCTGTTGCTACATTCTTATGGTAGGGTCAGAATTTGACATAAGCACCATGAAAGCATTGACCTGTGTTGAGCTGTATCAACAACTCAGCCTGTTGGTTTTGGATTTATGGACATATTTTCTTGGGATGCTTAGAGCTCCTTATTACCAACTATGCCTTGTTTAAATGACACAACCTACCTCAGTATTGTCGTTTACTGTATGAAAGCCAGCATTTCTGATTTTCAAAAAGCTATTTCCTAAAAATGTCAAACATTGCACCAAGTAGTTATAGGAATTAATCTATAGGATCTAGCCACCAGGCTGGTTGTCCAAACTAGGCAGGGACGATAACCGTTTTCAAGGTATACCACGGTTTAGAAAAGTCAGGGTTTTAAAACCGCCAACATTTTCTGTAATACCGTTCCTAATGTAGGAGTAAGTTTTTTTAATTTACATTTATTTTAATTTTTTTTAAGACAACAGTATCTCCAGCAGAAAAAAATATCCAAAGATGCCATTTTAAACTGTAAAGAAATCTGTGTTTGAAACTAATAAAGACAGCAGAAGTCAATGATTCATTTGAATTATTTAGCCTGACATGTTTACTGCTCCAAAATATTAGAAATCTAACAAAAAATTGAATATATCGTTTTAAAAGGGATTTTTTTTTTTTGTTTTTTTATCCAGATGTTTAAAAATAACATAATTTAGAGCAGTAATCACAATATCGTGATACTGTGAAAATGTGATATTTTTATCCAAGGTTATCATACCGTCAGAATCTTATACCAGCCCATGCCTAGTCCAAACTCCTGGTTCCTGGTTATATTTGCACCATCACAAACAACTGTGAAATTATGTTCCCTGGCTTGCAGCAACATCAAATCAAGCACTGAACAAATCAACAACTGAAAGATGGAGGATGCCATGACCAAGCTGTGTTTTTGTTATGGGTTTCGTGATAACAGAGAGGGAAAGTAGTCATATAATAATGTGATTAAAAAAAGACCTTACTGTATATTTATGTCTTGTAACACTGTAAACAATCAGCTGGTGTTTCGTGTGGCCTCCAATAGTCCAATCAACATACACTAACACCACTTGTGGTTCATTTTGTGCTGTAGGTTAGACCCTAGTCTAAAACAGGAACTAATTTATTTCCCTCAAAAGTTAAACAAAGCAAAATCAGGTTTCTTCCACCTCTAGTCTTACCTGTGAAATTGTTCTTCATGTGCAAAATCAAAACTGTGCGGTCTGACACCTTTTTGCTGTTAAGATGACATCTGAATTGCATTCTGTCTTTAACACAAAATGAATCTCCCAGCCAATTATGACAGCTACTGCATTACCCATATTTGCACAACTCATTATTACAGATGGCATAAAAATGATCTTCACCAAATTATTTCCAACGGATGACATGCTCACGAAGCATAGTCACAATAATCTGGGCCTTTTGGAACAACGTGTCCCAATAATCATTGGAGCCCTGGGCTGTTTAAATCTAAAGTTAATAACTTTCTAATCTAATGACAGATAGCGGCAATAATGCAAATTACAAATCAGCATAAGTCAAACGAAAGTTATCCTCTCCCAATCATATTAAGTGGGCCATGATTTAATAATTATAGATCTGCGTCATTGTGAGTGAACATATAGCGATGGGGATTTTTGACGCTTTATAGCTCAGCAAATTGCCTCTTTACTCAAAGCATTAAATCATATTGCATTATAAGTAATATGTAAATCCAGTAATTCATGTAGTTGGGCTTAGCAAGCTCACTGCTGCATTCATATGGCTTAAAATCAAAGCACACTGAAACAAGTACAACAAAGAAATCCAACTGTAATCGCTTACAGAATTTCATTTGTATTGATTCAGTTAGCAGAAGCGACTTACTAATGAAGAAAAATGCCAGCACAAGAGATTAATCATGAAGAACCAATATCAGCATGCCATAGTAAATAACTTTGCGCACTTGGTAGGCATTACTCAAGAAGTGACACCAAAGCTGTCAAGTTCTCTTCTCTGTGACGTCCTGTGCCTGGATTCTGTTCGCTCTGCTCAAACTGTAAGGTCTCACCTTCCATTACTGGGGCTCGCTGTAGCTGCACTGTTTTTATTCGGTCTCTTTGACTGCTGAACCCTGACATCACCGTGCAGGATTTAATGAGCTTTTCATCTCTCCCTCGAAGCCAGCGGGTCAAAAGTTGGCACTATTAATGCGCCCTATGGAGATGAGTATCTCAGCCTTCCGAGCTTTCCATTAAAATCATGATGCATTTGACAGCAGCGTCAACAGCAATCTGCTTTCATTCCCAGGGCCTTTGTCTGGACCCTACTGAGACCGCAGCACCTTCCAAGTCCTGCCAGACGACGTCTAGAGATAAGTCACCATATGAGCCATCACTGAACTTCATGAAGGCATTAAAGAGCTTCAAAGTGTTGACATTATGTAATATTTACACACTGCAACCACACAGAATATGTATAACAGGGTAACTGTGCACAAAAGGTATAGTTCAGTAAATCCCTAAAATAAAATTGGCTGTTTATTTTCTTTTATTCAAAAATAGCTTTGCTGAACATACCATGGCTCTGTCTTTAAAACAATTTAATTATAATTACAAAAAAATAAAATCTATCTCGGATAAAACTATGAATAATAGGGTACCCAATTAATTGCACATTACTATGATATTACAGGCAACATTTACAGAGCCCAAACTATTAAATTCAACTGCAATTTATTTTAATTTATGCTTGTTGTACTCCAATTTTTGTTGAAAAACAATCTATTACAGAATGGCTTTCATAAAAAATTTTTGGGTTAGGTACATTGGTTAGGTAAATTGTCACAGACGCCAGTGATCTAGCCGTTGCAGATTGCTGGAAAACATTCACTATTACCCGAACTGCAATTCTGCCACTGAACTGCACTTCATTTCCCATCAGTCAGCTCACACACACACCAGTTCCAGATCACTGATTACTTGCACACAGCTGTACTGTAGCTCATGAAGGCTAATTGGAGTATTTATACACCTCACTTTGACATACACGACATACTTACAGAAAACAAGACTCCGTGTATTTTAAAACGTTATTTCTTGTTTGGCCTTCCCGTATTTTGACCCATGTTTTGATTATTGTTTATCCTGTTTGCTGCCTGCACCAATCTCTTGTCTGTTTTTGACAACGCTCTTTGGATTGTCTATATGATCCAGTTTGTACCTGTTTTGACCGTTGCCTGCCAGACTATTCTCTCAAATAAACTGATTTGGATCCTCAACTCCGTTGTACCCTGACTATGTTACACTGGTCACTTTATTAGGTAGACCTGTCCAACTTCTCATTAACGCAAATTTCTAATCAGCCAATCACATGGCGGCAACCCAATGCAAACCTCAACACCATGAAAACATGGATCCATCCTGCCTTGTATTAACAATTCAGGCTGGTGGTACAATGGTGTGGGGGCTATTTTCTTGTTCCACATTGGGCCCATTAGTACCAATTGAGCATCATGTCAACACCACAGCCTACCTGAGTATTGTTGCTGACCATGTCCATCCCTTTATGACCAGTGTACCCATCTTCTGATGGCTACTTCGAGTAGGATAATGTGCCATGGCATAAAGCGCAAATCATCTCAGACTGGTTTCTCGAACATGAAAATGAGTTCACTGTACTCAAATGGCCTCCACAGTCACCAGAGCTCAATCCACCGAGCACCTTTGGGGAGATTCGCATCATGGATGTGCAGCCGACAAATTTGCAGCAACACTGTGATGCTATCATGTCAATATGAACCAAAATCTCTGAGGAATATTTCTAGTACCTTCTTGAATTATATGCCACGAAGGATTAAGGCAGTTCTGAAGGCAAAAGGGGGTCAAAACCGGCACTAGTAAGGTGTACCTAATAAAGTGGCCGGTTGGTGCATAATGACTTTAATTAAGTCCGTATTTGTTTTTTACTTATTTTGGACATCCATAGCTACTGGTTGCCAACATTTTACTTATCTATCTAGTCAATGTAATTTATCTTCAAGCTTACAGAAAAACTCAAAGGTTTGGAACCTTTGGAGTAAATGGAGAAAAAAAATATTTTGGGTGAAGTATGCCTTTAATTTTATGAGGCAGTACAAAAGTACAAATAATTCAATGGAATTCAATAATGAAAGGTATTTTCCATAAAAATTCCAAATGATGTGATTGATCTTTCTACATGCAGTCCATTGTAATGACTGACCAAATTACTTTTAACATGACATAACCTGTCAAAGACCTATAATTACCCTAAAACTCCACTTTGCGATCATAAAAGTATAAATACTCAATTAATTACCATAAATAAGCAGTGGTAAATCACAGAAAGGACCAAGATGCATGCAGTAGATTTTAAATATGTTGATGGAGATTAAATGCTTTTTCCTTTGGGACACAGGAGGGCAGGGGGGGACTGTTTCATTAATGTCGTCTAAGCATTGAGAAATGGCTTTTAAAGCTTGCTAAATAGATTTACACAGGAGATAAAGAGGCGCAGATTATTCTGAATGAGGGAGTCCAGTGAGGCTCGTCTTGAGAGACGGGAGTGTAGACATAACCTCAGCTCCTGCATTAAAGCATCTCTAATTGAGTCTATTCAGCGCTCCCATTTTCCCATTTCTAATCACATTCGTCTATAAATCACCCTGGAATGCAGGCTGAGAAACAGGAAAGGTTTACATTTTTTGGCTCAAGGAAGAACGCATTAGAAAACATGAATGGTTTCAACCACGAACAGAGGTGGTCATGGTTTCACAAGCTATAATCAAAGAAATATTAAAACCCAGTGCATAGCTGAAGCGAGATAGATCTCATTACTAGTGGCATCGTTTGGCTGACTTCAGTCTGGCAAGTCATGCAGGAGATGCTTTTGCACTAAAACAGCAGAACAACAAATCTGGCTGGGAAGAGAATGTACTTCAGCCATGAAATGAGTATGGTTTCAAGAATGATACATTTGCAAAAAAAATACAACAAAAAAAAAAAAATACACATACATTTTTTTGTTTCTATAAAAGCACACAAAGAATGCATCATTTGGTCCAAGGTAAGATAATTGTGTCTTCAACTACAAGGGGATTAGATGAAATTGAGTGCAAGCTCAAAGAAGTGTTCATATAAAAATACGTAATGCTCTTATAAAGTTGGGGTTTAATTAAAAACTAAAATTCAGCTTTGAGCTCTAAAGAGAAAACGACTTTGGTCTCAATTCATAATTTCCTTCAAATCTCTGTGCTGTTATACTGAATGTACTATTATCCTCGCTAAACACATATTTAGTGAGTGTGTGTATCATAAATGACCAGTACAATAATTGGTAACACTTTACAATAAGGTTGTGTTAGTTAATGTTAGCTAATACATTTACTAACATAAACAAACAATGAACAATACATAACAGTATTTGTTCATGTTAGTTGATTAATGTTAACAAGCATGAACTTGGATTTTAATGAAGCATTAGTAAATGTTAAAAATATGATTAGTAAATGCTCTACAAGTATTTATTGTTCATAATTAATGTTAGCAAATACATTAACTAATGAAACCTTATAGTAAAGTGTGACCCAATAATTTATTCAGTGTCCCCTAAAGAGGCATCTAATTTGTTTAAATGTATCTTTTGTTAGTTTAACGTTTGTATTGTGAAATGTGCAACAAATACAGAGAGAGAGAGAGAGAGAGAGAGAGAGAGAGAGAGAGAGAGAGAGAGAGAGAGAGAGAGAGAGAGAGAGAGAGAGAGAGAGAGAGAGAGAGAGAGAGAGAGAGCCGTGGAGCGACAAAGCAGAGCTCATTAATATTCATAATCCTCTTAAATATGGTCAAAAATCAAGCATTTTATATTAGGGCCAACTCCTAGGATTGTAAATGAACCTATAAAACATTTCTGAAGATCTTTTGCACTTACCTAAGCCAATGATATTGAGTCATTGTTATTGAGATATAACAATTTAGCATATTGTATCAATGCATTTTAAAGTACCTTTAAATCACACAAAATCCTGTCAGAGTGACTGTATTTTGCACACAATTATTTGGCCGATATATTTGCTTTTTAGACTACTAGTTGATGCAGTTTACATGCACACACACACACACACACACACACACACACACACACACACACACACACACACACACACACACACACACACACACACACACACACACACACACACACACACACACACACACACACAAACTGATACTTTATGTGGTTCTCTGAGTGTCAGGCAAACCTTTATGTATACTTTTGCATAAACTGTCAAATACACACAGCGTTAAGTCAAAAGCAGACAAAAGTAAAGGGAAAAAATTTTATTTGTGGAATTTATTTTAAAAATAGCTACATTGCACATTTAAGAGATGAAAGTGTAAAATGAATTAAAGGAGCCTTTTTAAATACACTGTAAACCTTTTAAGTGTAAATAAAATAGTGAATTCTGTGGTATAATTTCCTAATTTTCTTACGTGTTTATTGGTTTGTTGTATAAAACCCATTCCGACAGATATTTGTATGCTCCATAACCAGTGTCTAATTTTAGATGGAGTTGTGAGTTTTGAGTGCTGGGTTAGATATCGTGATTGGGGTCGATATGGAGTTTTGATGTGTCCCCTCTCCAAGGAGCAGCACAGTACAAAAATGGCAGTTTCTTTTTCTCACTCATGACACGACTCGCTGAGAGACTTGCTCTTAATCAAAAACATAATCTCTGCCAGATAGAAGCTGCTTTCCTCCAGCAATTCTGCTAGCTTGCTTGCTTTCTCTTTCTTTCGGTCTTTCTCTTTTCTTTCTTTTTTTAATCTCTATATCTCACCCTCCCATGGGCTTTCTCCCTTTTTTCGTTAACCTTCAATCCATTCATCTTCTCCTCTTCAGCTTCACCCGGTTCTCCAGGCACTCAAGAAGCTACTCCACCATTTCCACTCATTTGTTTATCAGACCCATGTTAAAAACCCTCTATAGAAAAGTGTAGAGAGCAATATAACATCAGAAAGCTCCCATTAGCTCACTGCACAGGTTATAAGGTTGTGTGTGTGTCTTGAGAAGGGAATGGCAAAAAATAATGGCATGCTTGTTGGAAAATAATGTGATTCTATGATTGCCAGGTCTAAACGTCTGATTTTAGGATGGCATGGATCACTCCCCTGTGACATACAATAGCTTCACTGTTCTATGATAAGTGATGGTTAACATCAAAGAGCCTTTTTGAGCGATTTGATTTCTGTATGAGATCTCTTACCAAGTGAAACATGGGTGAATAACCCACTTAGTATATTCATAATGTTTAAACAGCTCTAATAGAGAAGGAATATGCTAGCAACAACAAACTGATGTGTACCTTCAATGCAACATCTGTACCTTGGATTAAAGCATTGTTCATATGCATAAATAATCTGGTATTGGTCTGAAATTAAAGGCACAACATGTACTATGTTTTCATTTAAAAAATCCCCAATAAAAACACTAGAAAAGTGTTATTTATTTGCTGACATGTGTATTTACATTATCCAAAGTGTTTTGAAGAATGTTTAAATCTAGAGAAATAAGCTGTTTTAACTAGTCTCACGCAACGTCATGTTAATGATGTCAAACACCCTCGATTTCCGGTTTGGTTTTATAGAGAACAGGGAAAAGCAAATATGCTTTGATTTGTTTATATCCCACAGAAAAGCATTATAACAGAACCCTAAAATTTATTTAGAATGATAAAACAGCGCTGCTGCTGCTTTACCACGTGATCCCGACTGGAATAACCGGTTCAGATGAAACAGAATAGTTCAGATGCCCCGTCACACTAGTGACTACTCTCATAAGCAATTTTACTTCTGTGGCTTTCAGCCTTACTCTGCTTCATACCATGATAATAAGTTCAAGAATACTGTACTTCATCCGTAAACACTCAATCACCACATCATTAAACTACACCTTCATTTGTTGTTAATACTAGCCTTCTAGCAGTAAAAATTACATGTTGTGTCTTTAACTGCTGCACCAAGACAAAATTCTTTGGATTGCATTTCTTCTAATGTCACTAGTTCACACACTCAATACATTTTTATCCAACACATCCCATAATTTCTAATATATCAACCCTTTATCAAGTAATTGATATGTCAGTTTATAGTAAATATACCAAAATTAATATATATACTATGAAAATCAAAAAAATATGAAGTTTAAGACCAATTTATTTAAAAATATATTCAAAATAAAACATTTTAAACACTAAATCACCTTTTATTTTAAGTATGCCATAAAATATTTCAGATTCTCATTTAACATGTTTTCTTGTTTTTTTGTTTTTGTTTTTTTTAATAAAACCAAAATCAAGTGTAGTAGTGCAACAGGATTATGTTTAATTTTCTTGTAAACCAACAATGCTGTGTGTATAAACCATTATTTAAAACAGTCATTCTTTAAATGACTTCAACAGTCATTATTTAAAACAGTCCAAATATGGTCAACCATTTGGTAGAGCAGGCAGTTGAGGCAGTTTTTATCACAATAAAAATTAAAAATGTGATAAAATATTTCATACATTTTCAATTCATCACTGATGGATTGTCTGAAAAAAAAAATTCAGAACAACAAAACAAATAGCTCTCAATCAGTTATTTCATTAACCCTAGTGTGCTGATGGGGATATTTTCATCCATTCTGGGGTGATTTC
This sequence comes from Danio aesculapii, assembly GCF_903798145.1. Lineage (NCBI taxonomy): Eukaryota > Metazoa > Chordata > Actinopteri > Cypriniformes > Danionidae > Danio > Danio aesculapii. Next base: position 21,830,226 of record NC_079449.1, on the reverse strand, counting down.
GAGACTTAATTTGGCCAAAACTTTCTCTGCGTTTCAGCAATGGAAATGATTTTTGGTGACAAATCTTATTTGGACACATTTTGAAAAAATGCTTTGAAATATTTCAAAAACTCAACAACACACTCTGGGCAAATCCACTACCCTTTTGTTATGTTACTGGCTGTGTTTGCCCCATTGACTTCCATAATAATGGCTTTTTTTGATTGCAAACTCATGACACTATATTATTATGTATTCTTCATTATTGGTGGTTTTCCCTGTTGGGAAGAGGTCAAATTTGTCATTTTTGCTGTTGAACATCAGCGGCAATGCAAAAAAAAAAAAAAAGCTTAGTTTCTAGCTTTTGAGTTAAATGGAGTATATTGTCTGTGTGTGTGTGTTCGAGAGAAACCTTTGCTCACTTACATTGATATGTCTGAGAAAAATCAAAATGTGCAGCTCTCAGAACATGTTAAACATAGTAAGTGTATTTATGTACACAGTCTATAATCTGCTGTTATACTCCATAGGACTCCATATGAAAGCCAGAAACTTTTGCACTAAAGGGTTGATCGTGTCAACTGATGATCAACAGTACAAAATTGACCTATTTCCAACATAACAACCACCAACAATCAAGAATGTGTGATTATTTGGTGTCTTTGCCATCAAAAAAGTATTTATAATGGAGGTCAATGGAACAGCCACAAACATAATGAAAGGATAGTCAATTTGAACAATACAAACATTACTCTGAGGAATAATCTCATCCTCCAAAGAAAGCGCGCACTTGCAGCATATGTGGCTTGTGGCTTGTAAACACCTCAGTTTGGCAGCTCAAAGCAGCACCGCACATGCTGTGAAACAGCACATATGCCACAGTAACACACACACACAAAAATCTGTATGATAAATAACTTAGCATTACGAAGCAGAACTGTTTAACAACAAGTTTAAAAAGGCCACAAATGCAAAAGCTGATCATGCCAGACAATGCGACAACAGACAAAGTCTGTATTTTCAAGTAAAGCCTACTCTGCAAGATTGTGGTTTGGCAAATCTTGGGTAAAAGCCAAAAAACCCAGTGTGACATCAATAATATTGGGATTTTGGATATGACTGGCAATGCTGACAGGGCAATATTCCTGAAAATGATTCCATACACAGCAAAAAAACATGGCCAAAATCAAACTGTGTGGCTCAGAGAAGGGTCGAGACCTCCAGACTAAGTTGAATGGAAACAGTGTGGTTGCTTATACTGCAGCAGACGACTTGAAAATATGAGTGTAAAAGCACTGCGGCAGGGGAGAATACAGTGGGCAAATATCATAAAGGGTCAGAACATCAAGAGGGGATTGAGAATAAACTGCAGGGAACAAAGCCACTTGACTGGGTTAGTGGAGAGTCTCCTCCTCCTCCCATCAAGCGCAGCCGAGGATTGAAGGAGGCGATGCTGCAAATGCATGAGGCATGAAAGCTTGCTCGGATGGATCTTAATTGTACCTTTACATAACTGAGAAAATGCAAACAGACTGTCGAGATGTTCTGATAACAAGACAGTGCTGTCGTATCGCTTCCGTGTTGTGATCAGTTTTTGACATCTCATCTTGATGAGGTCAGGCTGTTAAACCAAGTGTGAATGACATGGGCGGCATGTGGAAAAAGGTGCTCTCTGAAGTGATGGGAATTAAGATCCAATTAAGATGCAACGTCTTCAGCATATTGTATTTATTTAGAATCTTATGGTTGTGTAAAATGAATGCACACTAAACAGCAATTTGGTAATGTAATGAATGAATGAATGAACATCTAAATTAAAAACAGTTGCAGATAAATAAATGAATATATAAACAAATAAAAAAACTAATTACAGGTAACAACAATCATTACTAAATAAACTAAAGTATAAACTTTATACTTTTATATATTTTATGATAAAATATATAAAGGCTGAATTTTTTTTCTTCAATGAGGGACAATAGTATATAATATATATTAAATATAAAATTTATATCCTGCCAGTTTAATGAAAGCAAATTAAATTGTGGCCAGTTTTACTTGTTAAACACTCTCTAGCATGAACTCGCCACGGGTGAGATGGAAAAAAATGAAAGGACATCAGCACCGAGGAGAAATCAGATACTCAAGACAAAATCTTTAAAATAATGAGTGCAAAATATAAATCACCAGTCATCCTATATACGAAATCCCACAGTATCATCACTTGTGCATAAACTACATATTTTAATTAGTTTTTAATTCTCATATTTATGCATAAAATTCCCATGTGCCAAACAAATTGCGTTCATAAATCACCACCAAAAGTAATGATGTTTGAGAATCACTTTAATGATGAAGAGGTTTATTTAAAGCAGATGTTTCACAAACCACCTGTTCTCTACACGATCATACACCACACTAAAAGGTTTCATATAATTAAAACGACCAACTACAGCCTCTAGGTAATCTATTATGTACTCTCACATGTCATACAATTATCACATCAAACTAACAATGAAAAAACCGAGACATTATTAGCCAATAAACAGACACAAAGCCAGAATGCAGTACTACAGACGGTCATAAAAGGCTGTCATTCTCTCTCTCTCTCTCTCTCTCTCTCTCTCTCTCTCTCTCTCTCTCTCTCTCTCTCTCTCTCTCAGGACCACAGGGTAGCAGTGAGTCTGTCACTGCCTCTCATGTAGGGCTATTTTTAGCTCTGCCCAAATCATTGTGAGAGTTCGCCAGAAACACAATCATTACAGGGGAACCTGAAATCTGCCCTGAATTGTTCCGTTTGTAATGAGGTGTCAGGTAGCTTCCAAGCATTTTATTCACAGCTCCAGAGCAAGAAGAAAATGGGACTGATACATTAGGGTTTTCTCATTTCAGGAGAGAAACGAAACAAGATTTCTCTCTGTTCTACCTGTTGATACACATATATTCGAGACAGCTCGGAATGTTCCAAATGACTGACCCGCCCAAAAGAAACCTGTCATTGCTTGCCATAGTTTCACAATTTCCAATGAGGAGAATTGAAAGCGGCAGAAAGCTAATTTTACTAACATTTGCATTACAAACCATCACGCTTGTTTGCTTTATTAGTGGCTTTGCTGCAGTGTGGTAAGCATCATTATCAGGGCACAAAGGCTCACAGGTATCAATGTACTACACAATTTAAAGGGTTAGTTCACCCCAAAATGAAAGTCAAGTATTTTGTGTTGCACAAGAACCAATGAGGTTTGCTCCTGCGTGTCACATCAGCAAAAACCATTGAGGTTCGTATTGTTTAAATTGTATTGCATTTAAAAATATACAAATTTCTTATGGATTTGGAAGAACACAAGGTCTTTTCATTTTGGGGTTAGCTTACCCATACGAATAACATATGTAATGTCAAATTAGTAAGGAAGTGTTCTAACTAATAAAACTTTAATTTAAGTACCAATTCTCACTATTGTGTACTGGATTATTACCTGCCTATTATTAAGATATTGGTTGTTTAGTAGTACTTCAAAAGTATGATTTTATTCTACACCCCTCATCCTACTAAATACCATATTTCAACTTCTACCTTCCTACCAATTACGTAGTCTACCTTACTACCAACCACACATAAATTATGTGTGACCAGTATTTTTATTTGTCTAACAAACAATGAAACGGACAACAAAAATCATCACTGCGAGCGTCGTAAAATAACAGTGGACGGCGGAAATAAATGCCACCAAAATGTTCTACAAATTCAAGACGGGGAGCAAAAATTGTCCCTGTACATTTAAATTCTGTTATCAATTACCTCATGATGTTCCAATTAGGCATGGGACGATAACCATTTTCAAGGTATACCGTGGTTTGGAAAAGTCAAAGTTTTTACATTTTCTGCTGTACCATTTGTAAGGTATGTGTACGATTTTTGTATTTACATTATATATATATATATATATATATATATATATATATATATATATATATATATATATATATATATATAGTGTTTAAACAGGAAAAAAGTTTTCATTTTTTACCCAGAAATTTAAAAAATATATTTTTTAGAGCAGTAATCACTAGAGGTGGGAACCTACACTGGTCTCATGGTTCGGTTCTGTTACAATTATCATGCCATCGATTCAGTTCAATTCGATATCTCGGTGCATTGACGATGCTTTCTATACACAGTTTTATATGGGGGGACTATGACAAGCTGTCTGTATAAACACACGCACGCATGCACACACACGCACACACACGCACACACACGCACACACACGCACGCACACGCACGCACACGCACACACATGCACGCACACGCACGCACACGCACGCGCACGCACACGCACGCACACGCACGCACGCACACAGCACCAAGCAAGTGACAGCAACACACAGCATCACGCTCTCTTTCAATCACACACACACACACAGAAAACATAGTCGGCACCAAACAAGTGACACAGAATCACGCTCTCTCTCGTTCACACACACACACACACACACACACACACACACACACACACACACACACACACACACGTGCTTGCTCGCTCTAGAGCGATATTGTTAGACCACCCACTCTCGTTCAAATTACACCAGAATTACCGACCACTCCCGCGCTTTATTCGGAAATTTATTCCAGTGCTGCAAGACATCTGGTCGGGTCCCGCGGCTCCTGTGGTACAGCCGTGGGAATGCAGACCTCTATCCAGAAGTATCGCTGTAACAGCCGAGAGGAGAGAAAAAGTCACACTAGCAGGTCAAATGGGTCACAGTGAGAGAGCGAGAGAGAGAGAGAGAAAATGGAGTTTACTTTCATTCTCTCAATCGCAGAGAAATAGGGGCTTCTGCTGTCATTGAAAGTGTCATTGAAAGACTGTCCAGCAAACACACACGCAGTAAAACTGTGCACAGGTTCTTCGTTTTTAAGTAGTTGGAGTGTTGTAAATCCTCGCGCTCGCCTCCCTCGCCATAGTAAGCTACGGTGACATAGCGCATATGAGATAAATGATGTCACTACATAATAACCGGTTTTGATTTCTACTGAACAGATACCGAATTGTCTGCGTCTCCATCGCGGTGCACAGAAGAAACAATTAATTTTGACACCCCTAGTAATCACAATACCGCCAAACAGTGAAACCATGATACTTTTATCCAAGGTTATCATACCTTCAGAATCTTATACCGGCTTATGTCTAGTTCCAATCCAGAGAGACCTTCATCCAAAAAAAGCCAACAGAAGAAGCTATGGGAGTAAGCACTCTCAGTGATCACCCCAGTGAGAGCTTGCATATATTTCTGAAAATGTATTGGTGCTGTTTGAATGCCAGATTCTTTTAAATCAGCAAAAAATCATCAGTCCAAAAAAAAAAAACACCATGGGGTCAACACTATGATGAACTCGAGATAGGCACAAAGCGTCAGTGCACATATGTGCTGTTTTTAATATATTAGCCATGTTAAGAAAAACTTTTAAACTTTTTTTTACTACAATAATACAGAACACACTCAATTAATGACTCTGCTGCTTGTTCAAACTACTTATTTAAAAAAAGCTGAAACAGAATTCTTGACAACTTTAAATTGTTTTGTGTTCAATCCACTTAAATTTGTTAAGTTTATTATTTTAGTTAATCATTTTGTGTTGGGACAACTTAAATGAATTATGTGGAACCCAGCATTTTTTTTAAGTTTTCAATTTAGATGTATTAGATCTATTCAGAGAGATCTCTGACAATCCATAGATAGCAAGGGCTGTGAGATCAAACTCTGGAAAAAACAACATTGTCAAATCAATCCTTGTGACTTTTCAATTAAAAGCTCAGTAAACTGTTCATCAGTCTCATCAGATCTGGGTGCACGTTTACTACAGGCAATATGATTCTTGCACAATACACCTAAAAAGGAAAATTTTATAGTTTTGTTATTAATGTATACAGTTATACAGAATACAGTTGATCTACTGAAATCACATGGAATGTTTTGACAATGTTTTTGGTTCCTTTTCTGGACTCTGAACATCTCACGACCCTTCTTATCCATGGAGGATGAGAGCTCTCGGATTTAATCTAAAATATCTTCATTTGTGTTCTGAAGATGAACAAAGGTCTCAGGTGATTAGAACAACCTGACGGTGAGTAATTAATAACAGTGTTCAATTTTGGGCTAAGTAAATATTAAGGATGCTCCGCATGTTGGGCGACATGGTGGCTCAGTGGTCGCCTCACAGCAAGAAGGTCGCTGGTTCAAGTTCATTCTGCTCTGGCAACCACTGATGAATAAAAGGACTAAACCAAAGGAAAATGGATGAATGAATGTTATGCATGTTTATATTTGTCTAAACTGTGCTACTGATTACGTCTATGAATATCACTTTCTGAAAGAAACTGGTATTTATATTTAACAATTATTTGTAACAAAGTAAAAATGAACTGACATCATAGTTTTAGAACAGTAGTATATACAGTACAGGTCATAAAAATACAACTATTCTAGCTTGTCTCCAAATCTAGCTTTCTAATAAATGTGGCTTTTCAAACCGCAAACACTGCAGGCTCTTTGACAAAACTGCTTATGCTCCTCTTTCTTTGAATAATACCGTCTGCAAAATGCATAAATGTACCATAACAAAATATTTATCTGTGTCTGTTCCAGTTACAAGAGCAGAATCTAAACAAAACCTGAATAGTAGAGAGAAAAAAATTCTAGAAAATGATGTCGCAAAGTTTCATGCCACACACCACCGCAGATCTCACAGTTTGAAAGCTGAAAACGGATCCGGAAGATGCTTGACTTATTATGCTTGGCTTAGATACATTAATTCATGAGTTTTCATCAAGTAGAAACGTCCTTGATGCTTTTAACGGGAATAACAGTCATTTCGCACTATTCTGCGTGGGTGAAGCAAATGCTGAATTATTGGCTCGGAGGATAAAAATAGAATTTCATTTTCTCAGTGGCAGAAAAAAACAAGCAGGACACAAAATACATGTGAAACACGAAGCAAAAGCGGTGTTTGTTAAGAGATAATACTAGATCATCTAGAGCTCTGACTGCTACAGATATAGAAAGCTCTATTTACTGAAATACCATTACGCAGTGTCACAACCCCTTCAATCAAAATCCCAAAGAAAACAAAATCTTTCTCATTCAAATGCACAGTACAGCACAAGGAAACCACCTTGACTGAGGTGTACGTTAATTGGTTTGTCAAAAACAAGCCAATATTGCAATTCAGTCTTGCTACTGTGAACAACACAATCAATATTCCTCGTTTTTATTCCCAACCAAAGCTTTTGACAACTCATACAGAAATACTACTTGCTTATTTGCAACTAAAAATAATTTCCTAAATGGCAGAGATTAAATATACACCACTGGAGAACCAACCATGACCTCCATATGTAAATTAAACATGCAACCGTGCATTACTACAACTATATAAGTGCCTTTCAACCCAATTCAACAGAGACCTTCACCAGTATGAATTCCTGCAATATTCATGTTTCTAAGCAATTCCTAGACCTCTTTTTCCAGTGAGCTTCTTTCTTTCCCCCACAAGAATGGCCACACAGATTGATTGCGCACACAATGAAACGAGTTTTGAGCAGTAGGAAATCAAACCTCTTTGAAGCTTTGAGATCATACAGAGCTGGACTTATAGACAAACATGACATGAGGGTTTGACTCGCTGAAACGGCTCTGAATTCAGGTTAGTGTGGAGAGATGCACTCCGGGGCTCCTCTGCTGAGCGAGTGTTCTCTGTGAAAAATTGGAGAAAACTCGCTGTTTGTATCTGCAGCTCCTTCTAAATGACTGAAGAACTGAATAATTTATATGTTAACAGGTTACAGATCACAAATTAAGAAATTACAAATTAAGGAAAGATATTTATGGAATGGGGTGGCTCAGTGGTTAGCACAGTCGCTGGTTCGAATCCTGGCTGAGTCAGTTGGCATTTCTGAGTGGAGTTCGCATGTTCTCCCTGTGTTTGCGTGGCTTTCCTCTAGGTGCTCTGGTTTCCCCCACAGTGCAAAGAAATGCACTATATGTGAATTGGATTTACTAAATTGACCGTAGTGTACGAGTGTGTGTGAATGTGTGAATGAGAGTGTCTGAATGAGAGTGTATGGGTGTTTCCCAGTACTGGGTTTCAGCTCGAAGGGCATCCACTGCGTAAAACATAAGCTGGAATAGTTGGTGGTTCATTCCACTGTGGCGACCCCTGATAAATAAGAGATTAAACTGAAGGAAAATGAAAGAATGAATGAATTTATGGAATGTACGAATCTGACTACTTTTGGATTACATTTAGATTACTTTTGCAGTAACCCAAATTTGTTGTTACACATATTGAAGTAAGATAATCTTGTACTAATTTAAAATAAGCTGATGGTGCTGGTAGCCTAGTGGTTAAGTGCACCAACATATAGCACCATGGTGCTTACGGCGACCCGAGTTCGATTCCCGGCTCAATGTCCTTTGCTGACCCTTTCCCTCTCTCTGCTCCCAATACTTTCCTGTCTGTAATCTCTACTGTCCTATCACAATTAAAAGTGAAAAATTAGCTGATGGTAACACTGAATAAAACAAAATCATATCTTATGATTTTAATTAGGGCTGAACAATATATCTTTAGAGCATTGAAATCGCAATGTGTGCATTCACAAAAGTCACTTCGCAGGATTATATTTATTTACAATATACAGTTATTTATACAATGACGACCAAGCTATTTTAAGTTTAATATTTGTATTTGAGTACTGTTAGGGCAGATAACCATTAAGCACTGTTTATTGAATCTTTGTTTGTCCTTGATCACTTGATCACCCTAGTCGATCTAAATGAATGAAATCTTTCCAAATAGAGCTATTCAAGTCATCTGGTGAATGTATATACATATCGCAAAATATATCATAGCAAATCAAAACATCCAATGTCAGATGCTGCCCTATTTTTAATGAATTTTCTTAAAATGAAGCAAATTTTAACATTACATGGACAATACACTTTCAAATAATAGTTCCATAATTACCAAAAAATGTAAAATTGCTGTTCATTTGCTCACCCTCAAGCCAGGTGATTGTTTTAGTACTTCATTAAAGAAGAGATGAATTTAAACTGGGGTTATTTATGACTCTAAAATGCAACTCAACAGCTACTGACATATTAATAGTTGAAAACAACGTATAGGCAAAACTAATTGCATACCCGTGGCTTCTGGCAATACATTGAGTAAATGAGCATGGCAGGCTGGATCGTAAGCTAAACAACCTAAAGTGACAAAATAAAGTACAACATGAGTAAGTGTGTGATTATCACACGAGTAAGTGTGTGATAGCCATTTTTAACCATTTAAAAAGTACAAATGTTTTATTTTATAAGTAAAATAAACTACTCATTTGTTCAATATTGAATTATCGCAAATATTTAAGTCAACTTTAAAGCATTACAGCGAAAATGTGAAGATGTGTGGAATTTTTTCCAAATTTCTTAGAGGCAATTAGCAAAAGCTGTAATTTCTCTCTTTTATGTTAGTGTTAACAATATATGCCTCTGACAAGCAGTAAATCTGATCGATTGGAAAACTGGATGACTCTAAAGGCGGTTGTATGGTGTGCCGTTGCCATGACATTCAGCATGTTTTAGTCCACTGTTCAAGAATAAGCAATTGGCAGAATTGATTAATTGTTTCTCAAATTAAGATTAAGTTTATAATGTCAAATCCCTTTTACATGGCACATGAAAAGTAAAATACATAAACAAACCTACAATTGCAGACAGAATTATTAGCCCCCTTTGAATTTCTTTATTTATTTTTTAAATATATCCATGTTTTCAAGAGCAAGGAAATTTTCACAGTATGTCTGATGATATTTTTTCTTCTGGTGAAAGTCTTATTTGTTTTATTTCTGCTAGAATAAAATCAGTTTTTAATTTTTTAAAAACCATTTTAAGGTCAAAATTATTACCCCCTTTAAGCTATATATTTTTTCGATAGTCTACAGAACAAACCATCGTTATACAATAACTTGCCTAATTACCCTAACCTGCCTAGTTACCCTAAATAACCTAGTTAAGCCTTTAAATGTCACTTTAAGTTGTATAGAAAAAAATCTAGTCAAATATTATTTACTGTCATCATGGCAAAGATAAAAATAAATCAGTTATTAGAGATGAGTTAATAAAACGATTATGTTTAGAAATGTGTTAAAAAAATCTTCAGGGGGCAAAAAATATATAATAAGTATATAAACGTGTATATTTTTTATTTATGTTTTATTTTTAGTTATACACATACTATACTATAATATACTATATACTAGACTTTACTATACTATGTACTAGACTATACTATACTTTATACTATACTTTATACTAGACTATACTATACTATACTATACTAGTCAGGGCTCTGCCACTTCAGTCTTGTTTATTCTTGTGTTGGAGGCAGAGTCCAGGCACTGCTCTGGTCTTGTCATTTAAGTTAAGTTTCACTTGTCTTTGTCTTGTACTGAATGTGTGGTCTTGGGTGAGTTCAAGCTGCACGTTCTTTTGTCTTTGTAGCTTGCGCACAATATCGGGCAGACTCCGGTCAAACACTCTTATCTTTGTGTCGCTTTGGTCAAGTTGGTTTCAGTTTTAGTTTAGCACTGGGATCAAGCAACTATGCCGCATATGTGAGCACACCGTAGGTGTCCTTTCACTTATCATGTGCTTTTCCTGTTTTGTTACATGTTCTCATTGGTGGAGTGTTCTTGTCCTTTTTCGAGCAATAGCTTTTGTTTTTGTCTATTTGTGTCATGTGCTCTCCTGTCTTTTGTCTAGTCCCTCCCACCTTGTTCTCCCATTATTCGTTAATTCAGTTCACCCAATTAATTCTTGATTTTGGTCCCTATTTATTTTTGTCAGTGTGCTCAGCCTGGGATAGTGCGTTGTCATCCTTTTTGTGAATCTTTCAGTCAAGCTGTCATCAAGTCAAGTCAAGTAAAGCCAGTTTGTGCAGTTATTTTTCCCCCACGGGGGTAATGTTATTTTTTGTTTTCCTTTCTATAAATAAATTCTTTGGTGTATGCAGTTGGGGCCTTTTTTTTTTTTTTGGATGTACTGTATATACACTCATCGGCCACTTTATTAGGTACAGCTTATTAGTCTCAGGTTGGACCCCTTTCACCTTCAGAACTGCCTTAATCTTTCATGGCATATATTCAACAATGTACTGGAAATATTCCTCAGAGATTTTGGTCCATATTGACATGATAGCATCACGCAGTTGCAGATTTGTCAGTTGCACGTCTATGATGGGAATCTCCTGTTCCACCACATCCCAAAGGATCTCTATTGGATTGAGATGTGGTGACTGTGGAGGCCATTTGACTACAGTGAACTCATTGTCATGTTCAAGAAACCAGTCTAAGATGATTCACGCTTTACAACATGGCGCATTATCCTGGGTGGGATGGGTTCACTGTGGTCATAAAGGGATGAACATTGTCAGCAACAATACTGAGGTAGGCTGTGGCATTGACACTATGCTCAATTGGTACTAATGAGCAAAAAGTGTGCTAACAAAATATCCCCCACACTATTAGACTGCCACCGCCAGCCTGAAATGCTGATAAAAGGCAAGATGAATCCATGCTTCCATGTTGTTGATGCCAAATTCTGACCCTACCATCCGAATGTCACGGCACTAATCAAGACTCATCAGACCAGGCAATGTTTTTCCAATCTTCTATTGTCCAATTTTGGTGAGCCTGTGCAAACTGTAGCCTCAGTTTCCTGTTCTTAGCTGACAGGAGTGGCACCCGGTGTGGTCTTCTGCTGCTGTAGCCCATCCGTCTCAAGGTTCGACATGTTGTGCATTCAGAGATGCTCTTCTGCATACCTCAGTTGTAACGAGTGCTTATTTGAGTTACTGTTGCCTTTCTATCAGCTCGAACCAGTCTGGCCATTCTCCTCTGACCACTGGCATCAGCAGCATTTGCACCCACAGAACTCCCACTCACTGGATACCGCTCACTTGGTCTGAACTGCAGCAGATCGTTTTGACCATGTCTCTATGCCTAAATACATTGAGTTGCTGCCATGTGATTGGCTGATTACAAATTTGCATTAACGAGCAGTTGTACCTAATAAAGTGGCCAGTGAGTATATGCTGCTTCATATATTTTTTTATTATTATTTTTCTTTTCAGATTTGCATGTAAATTGTTGAGATTAAGTCTGGAGTTTAAAAAACATAGAGCATGTTAACTTTTTTAAAAATATTTATATTGTCAAATGAATCAATATCCTAAAAATAGCTCAGACAAAATAAGGAAAACTCCTTACTAATTAACATAGAAAGGAAACAAACCAACGTTTAAGTTTTTGCTGAAGAGCTGCCAGTTGGGAAAATGCAAAAGAACTAATTTTACTCTAGTGACAACGAACATATATGCTAATATGATTTACTCAACCATTCCACCATCACATCTCATTCCCAGCACTGACTCAGTAAATATGAATCTTATTAATGCTGTGGTAAATTAAGTAATCAAACCAAAGGGAGTCTGTAAGATTATACATTCTCATCTACAAAGACAAACACTGACTAGTTACATGACACAAAAAATGGCTGGTTTGGAAACACCCTGAGAAAACTCTACAACTATGGCAGCTTATTAGCATTCTATCATTATTACAGCTTTCCAACATATGGAAAACTGTTCTTCATACATGAAAGAGTACATGGATGACATGCTGTCACACCAATATCCCAGAGAGCTTCACAATAAAAACTCAGATGACACATACTGTGAGCTTCACATCCCAGCAAACCACTTAAAGCTGCAGGAAACACTTATGAAACGTGGCTTATGCACAGCTTACTGACAAGATAACACAAACGTGGTCTCTTTACAGCCTTTGTGACCCCTAGAGAGTGATCAATGATTTATTATTTTTTCCATTATCATAAAATCAATTCTAATTTAAAGAATACCATTTTGAGACACCAGCTTCACAAAACAGAAAAACGAGATTGTTTGCTTCACTCTTTGCTCCACCCAAGAACAATCAATTGAATGTTTTTTTGGCTGCGTAAATGAGTAAATGATGACCTAATTTTAATATTTGATTTGTTTCAGCCTCAGATATTATGTCAAATGATCACTGACGGGTTACTGGATACATAATAGCACTTAAAGAATATTTCAGGTGTTTCAGAGTCATGATATGATTGGAGGATTTTTGCAGGATTTCCATGAGACGCGTGTATTGCATTATTTAACAGTCAACCTTCATGACAGCAAACCTGCTCTTATATAAGAATAAAGCCACATCATATTCACAACTGCGACAACAGAGTGGTGCAGAAATAACATCACATCCTACACTGTGGGTTTCTTTCCAGATTTTCCTATGGGATTGTATAATAGGGGTTTTCATTTATCAACATATTTTCATGATACAGTGTAAACTGTAACTGCACAGAATCAGGCCCCAAATGTTTATTTCTAGAACTTATAAGAAAACAGACAAACATGTTTAGTTAGCATTTTTATTTACAAAGTATGTAACGGAGGCTTAGTGGTTAGCACAGTCACCTATAGCAGGTAAACCTCACTCCTCTGACCTCAAAAGGTGCTCTATTGACAAACGCTAGGGTCCATGTCTTTTGCCTCCTTGTTACAGCAACTGACTCCCATGCAAAGAATCGTCAGTTTGATCCCAGCTCAGAGCTGGTTGGGTGCAGTAGGACAGGTGAGTTACACTTGGGGGCTCGTCTGGGATGGGAGTAAGGTTAAGAGGGGTTAGTGTAACGGAGGCCAGCTTGTGAAATTCTATGCAAGTAAACCTAACTCCTCTGACCACAAAAGGTGCTCTAGCGATAAACACTAGGGTCCATGCTCTTTAGCCTCCTTGTAAAAGTAACCGAATCCCATGCAAAGATATGCCAGTTCAATCCCAGCTCAGAGCTGGTTGGGTGCAGTAGGACAGGTGAGTTAACTTGGGGGCTCGTCCGGGATGGGAGTAAGGTTTAGGGGGTGAATGTAACAGAGGCCAGCTAGTGAAGTGCTATGCAAGTAAACCTCAGTCCTCTGACCACAAAAGTGCTCTAGCGACAGACACTACAGTCCAAGGTCTTTAGACACCTTGTTAGAGTAACCGAATCCCATGCAAAGAATCGCCGGTTCCATCCCAGCTCAGAGGTGGTTGGGTGCAGTAGGACAGGTGAGTTACACTTGGGGGCTCGTCTGGGATGGGAGTGGGGTTAAGGGGGGGTGAGTGTAACGGAGGCCAGCTAGTGAAGTGCTATGCAGGTAAACCTCACTCCGCTGACCTCAAAAAGTACTCTAGCAATAGACACCAGGGTCCATGGTCTTTAGCCTCATTGTTAGAGCAACCACCTCCCATGCAAAGATTTGCCAGTTCAATCCCAGCTCAGAGCTGGTTGGGTGCAGTAGGACAGGTGAGTTACACTTGGGGGCTCATCCGGGATGGGAGTGAGATTAAGGGGGGATGGGTGTAACGGAGGCCAGCTACTGAAGTGCTATGCAGATAAACCTCACTCCTCTAACCTCAAAAGGTGCTCTGGCAGCAGACACTAGGATCCATGGTCTTTAGCCTCAGAGTGCGTTGGGTGCAGTAGGACCAGTGCGTTACAAGTACATTTAAAACAATCTTCGTTAACCAAGGTGCTGCACAAAAATTGCAGAAGAATACAAACATATTTAAACTCTGACACTGTGTTCACTTTTTTAATAGACAATGCACTGTAAAAAATTTTCGACTAATTTTTTTTATGTTACTTTAAGTTATTTTAAATAGTTAATCAGGTTTCAAAATATTATTTTAGTTGTACAAAGTGTAACTTAATTTATTTTAATCAGTTTGATTGATTTACGTTGATTTAAGAGATTATTAGAAAAGTTAAGTTGATTCGACAAAAATAAATTGATTGAAAAAAGTGTGGCAGATTGTTCTATGAAATGGGTCCAGCTACTTCAAAAGCTCTATCAAACCTGTATTGCAGTCTGGATCTGGATAAGACATAACTTGTACGTGATCTGACAGAATGGTGGTCATTATTCAGCTCTATAATGTTGAAGTCAAGAGAGATTGTTTTGTGTATGAACAGTAACATCTTGTATGTTACATTGAATAGAACTTTAAATAGCCATGATGTGGTCTCTATTGTGGCTCTCTTAAGCAGATGGGCAATGTTTTTGGACCAGTTGAAGTCTATTGATTAATGAGACAGGCAGACTGTAATAGAGTCAATTGCAGTAACCAAGCTGTGATGATATAAAAGCATAAATTAAAATCTAATTCTATTTCTTTCTACTTAGAAATGGTTTAACTTTGGATAGTTTTTGAATGTGATAAAAACTGGACCTGACAACAGAATTGATTTGTTTATTCAGCTTCAGGCCACTATCCAAGAAGAAAACTGAAAACATTGGCAGTCAATGAGCGATAGGTGATGAGAGTGCCCAAGTCAATAGAACTCAAATCAGTTTTTTTACCTCATTAAGTAAGTCCAACAAGAAAAATTAGCATTTTGTCATAATTCAGATGCATATATTGGTGTTTTAAATTCCAGGAGACAGGCTAATAATTGATTTATAGCAGGCATGTCATTGTGCCTGAATGGTATGTTAAGCTGAGTGTCATTATCACTGCAATGATATGACACCCATATCACATATACAATGAAATTATGAAGGGGGCCAAGCTTGAACTCTGAGGGACACCACATGTGACAGTATGCACATGTCTAATTAATGCTGCATACCAAAATGTTGAATTATTGTGAAGTTATGTATACCACCGATGTTATTTTTTCACATAAACCTAAAGCACCAATAAAAACCGCAAGGCAACAAACGACAAATGAATTGTGTTTGGGTTTTGGCATCATCCATGCTACACTCAACTTAGCATTAATAAAAAAGCAATTAAATGCTGGGTTTTCAGAGGTAAGTGTAAATTTCAGCATAGACTTTTTAAAATACATCCAAGTGTTTTACACTCACTGGCCACTTTTTTAGGTACACCTGTCTTGTTAACGCAAAGGTGATTTAAGTGACTTTCAATGTTGCATGGTTGTTGGTGCCAGACGGGTTGGTCTGAGTATTTCAGAAACTGCTGATCTACTGGAATTTTCACACACAACCATCTCTAGAATTTACATATAATGGTCGGAAAAAGAGAAAAAAATCCAGTGAGCGCCAGTTTCTGCCTTGCTGATGCCAGAGGTCAGAGGAGAATGGCCAGACTAGTTCGAGCTGATAGAAAGGCAACAGTAACTTGAGGCAGATGGGCTACAGCAGCAGAAGACCACACTGGCTGCCACTCCTGTCCGCTAAGAATAGGAAGCTGAGGCCACAATTGGCACAGGCTCACCAAAGTTGGACAATAGAAGATTGTAAAAACATTGTCTGCTGCGGTGTGTCTCTATTTCTGCTGCGACATTCGGATGGTAGAGTCAGAATTTGGCATCAACAACCTGAAAGCAAGGATCCATCCTGCCATGTATCAACGGTTCAGACTGCTGGTGTTGGTGTAATGGTGTGGGGGATATTTTCTTGGCACACTTAGGGTCCATTAATACCAACTGAGCATTGTGTCAATGCCACAGCCTACCTGAGTGTTGTTGCTGACCATGTCCATACCTTTATGACCACAGTGTACTCATCTACTGATGGCTACAGGATAACTCGCCATTTAATGAAGCATGAATCATCTCAGGCTGGTTTCTTAAAAATGACAATGAGTTCACTCTACTCAAATGGCCTCCGCAGTCACCAGATCTCAATCCAATAGAGCACCTTTGGGATGTGATGGAACGGGAGATTCGCATCATGAATGTGCAGCCAACAAATCTGCAGCAATTGAGTAATGCTATCATGTCAATATGGACCAAAATCTCTAAGAAACATTTCCAGTACCTTGTTGAATCTATGCCACGAAGGATTAAGGCAGTTCTGAAGGCAAAAGTGGTCCAAGTCAGTACTAGTAAGTACACTTAATAAAGTGGCCGGTGAGTGTATATACCAAGCTGTTATTCTAGAGGTTATATTTTTTATGCCTCTAAACATGACGATAACAAAATAATGTGTTTGGTTGCTTTAGTCTTGCATACAGGCTATATTCAAGACTCATTTCTGGGTTACTCCTTTAAGCATGGTCGCTGAAAAAATTAAATATACAAAGAATATCCTCCATATGTATACCTCAGTTGCCAAAGTGAATCACACCATCAATAAATTTAGAAAAACGCAGAACCACATTAATTGCTAACCTTCATTTCGAATCATAAAATGCAAAGGGTAAGCCTTTTTCCAGATCAATAATTTATCTGACATCTTGGACTGGATGTGATGCAATAAATAAAGTGGATGTATGCATTCTGGAATCTTCAGTACAGCCCTAGACTTAAAGCAATCATATCAGAGAGTCCTACAGGATGTACATCTTGAAGACTTCGCCTCTTCCATCAGCCTCTTTCAACATTTAGGCTGTCTTGAATTGTATCAGGCATTTCTTTGATTAGTTCCTCTCACTGGCCAATCCACCTTTCCACAAGAACAGATTAGGCGCAACACTGAATGCATACAGACAAAAACCTCTCTAAATCGCTTTACATGTGAAGCATGCACTCTGAAGGGCTTATAGGGTTTTGAAGACCACATTTTGTCTCGTTTTAAGTTAATTTCACGCTATACTCTTTGTTCATTAAAGTAGAGTAGCGGAGAAAAAAAGCTGACTAATGGATCATCACTTTCCAGCTGAGCTGTAATTAAATTAGGTCAAAGATGAACTAAATGTACAGTCATAAGAAACCACCATTTGGAAGAAAAAAGCAGTCAGATGAGACTTGAAATGGTCAGATGATAGCTTGAATTATAGGCTGTGTTGTCAAAAAACCTGAGGGAAAATATTACATAAAAGAATATGCACCAACTCGCGTCTGGACACAGAATTCATTACAAGCTGATTTCTTGTTCGCCTAAACTATATAAAAACATTTATATATCAGTTGTTAGATCCTGTAGCATGAGGACCATGGATTGAAATACAAAATAAAGAAAATTACAGAGTAATATCTGATGTTTGTTTATGTCATATATTAAAATTGTACAAAAAGAAACATATTTTTCATCTAATGTTTATTTTTCTACTGATATGGTTCTTTAATATTAGATATTCTAGCTGAGAAATCAGTAATAAACACCAAATATCTACTTACAAGTAACTTAGCAGAAATAAGTTTTCAAATTTCTTCAATTTCAGGTCACTAACGCATCATTAAGTAAATTATACATACTTTAAAGATTAAAGTCTTGTATCAAAAAGCAAAACAATGCTAGAATTATGACTGATTCTTGATGAAATGATCAGTAAATAAACATTGATCAGTCTAAATAAAACCAAAATCCTAATATTTTTGCATTAGGGGTCACTTGAATGCCTGAGAGTTTGGGTAGGGGGTCTGAGGCGGGTCAAATATGTTTGACATTTCCTGCCCTAGATTTATAAAGCATTCAACATCAGAAAACAAGACCACTTTGTATGAAGACATGAAAAAAAAATCCCAACGTTTACGCCGTCTGTCAAAACCAAGACGTAATCCGGCTGGTCATACGCATTGGAATGCACCCATGACGCCCCAAAAACGCTGTCTATGTAGTATGTAGACAGCTGACTAGGTTTTTAAGACGCAGCCCTGGTTCATCGTGCATTCCAACAGATTGACGCGGAAAGTGAAGAGAGCGAACTGACCGTCCACTCGTTCTGCCTGCTGCAGGTCAATCCTGGAGATGTCACAGCACACACAGAAGACACACACAGACGTCTCTTACCTTTCCCTCTGGTCTCTTTAGCCATCCTGCGTCTTTGCAGTTAGTTTGGACAGTACGCACGTCTCTTCTCTCTGTCCTTGTCTGCGCGCGGGAGAAGCGATTTAAAGTCTACGCGCGTTTCATGGCTGAAGATGCTGTGGAGATGACATGTGAATGTGGGAGTATCCATGAACGCGGAGAGAGATCCTCGTGTTGAAGTACGCGCGGACTTGGGGCTGTTTGCATGTGTGCAGACTTTGCTGTTGTCTTCTCTCCTCCTGTTGAGCTCGAGGTGTGATGTTAGACTGCCTCCAGTGGCTCTGCGCGAGCTGCACTCAACTTGGAATACGCCAAGCGTATTCATGCAGGCTCCAGACCACCCGCTGTCATCTATTAGATACTTATTTATTCAGTTTTGTACTTTAAAAAACATTACACTAGCGCCTCCTTAAGGATGTAAATGATATTTTATTGACAGGTAAAATCATTGCAATCCTTTAGATTTTGATCTAGGCTATGCAATTCTTTTAAATTGTGTTTGTAAACACAAGTTTAAATGAAGTTACCTTTTATCATCAATGTATTTTTGGTAATTGTGTCTACTAGGGTGTGATTTTAAGGCAGAGAAGCTAAATAATTGAACGAAACATCAGAAAAACACATTAAATCGATGACGATTTGTTCATTTCACGAAAGATGCGCCATTTTGTAACGAAAACGAGGCCATTGCTTAAAAACTGCTTTTATTCTAGCATCTTTCTGATTAAGTCAGATATCCAAGACACATGTAAACAATGAGGGACTGAAACCTCTGATTGTTATTCACTTATGGACTTTGGGCCGGTCTGGAGAAGCAGGTATTCAGATAGCAAGGCCATATCGAATTGGTCAAATTTGGATAAGAATCCCTTAATAAGAATCCCTTGTTAAGAAAACCTCTTCACACAACACACACATTCTTGCCACATAAAATAAATGTAACTTATCACAGCTCTCTGTGATATAAATATTACATACTATAATTGCAATATTTTTTTATTGACATATTTTGTGCAGCCCTAAATGTGTGTTTGTGTTTAAACCATGTAAATAAAGTGGAGGTTTTTTTCTAATAACCTGTGTAAAGTCAAAAAAATATCCTATTTTTCATGAAAAGGGTAAAGTATTATACTACTATATTAAAGTACTGTTACACACAGAATTATATTATACAAAGTTTGCAACATTTGCACTTATAAATAAAAATGTATCCTAAGTATTGTGCTTAAATATTTTATTACTAGTATTACAGTAAAAAATGCTGGGTTCCACACAATCAACTTTTGTTGGGACAACATGAAGGAATTACATTAACATATTCAGTTTTACACATTTAAGTGGCTTGAACAATAAACAATTTAGTTTTCCCCAAAAAAACTCAAGGCTAGCTTTGTTTCAGCTCATTTTAAATAAGTAGTTTAAACAAACAGCAAACATCATTTTTGAGTGTATATAAGAGTATTACACACACTTTCACTAAGCATTTCATTATTATAATTGTCAATTGCAAATTACACGGATGTTGTTTTTTACAGGGATTTTGTTGCAGTTTAGTTTTGTGTGCATGACAGAATTTGTTCCCGACATTGAAAAAAGCCTCAAAACTTCTCAAAGATCAGTCAAAACTGCCGCAAAAAGAACCCACAGGACAACGTTCAACAGGAGCCAAACAACCCTGACAGACTGTTGCCTTAAAAATCCCTAAAGTGCTTCAAAATTTGGCCTACAGTATAGCTTTCATTCAATTGCCTGTGTTATACAATGAACAGTTGCATAGGGACCTCAGGTTCAGGCCATGCCCACCGGCAAACTGTAGATCTACACTGACAAAGCAGAACAGCAAAAGAAACAGTGCACAGAAAAACAGAAATATAAATACCCTCACCCTGCAAACAACGCTATATCTCCCCAGTCCTATAGCAGGATGACTGTGCAAAATGTTAGCTGGTTCATAAATCATGATGTCGCGATTCATCTTCAGGACTTTAAATAACCAACTCCATCACAGTCCGTCTAACAGCAGTTCAGCTGATTAATGTGAGATTGTAATGACCATAAAATGAGTCTTGTGCTTGCGGTCAAACAGTAATTGAGTGGCCAAATTAAAGCCAAGTATGGGCCATTCACAATAATAAACAGGTTTAATTTGTGTGTATGATAAAAATGTTTGTCCAACAAGTTATACAGCTTTTTCCTGTGAAAAATGATGATCAAAAAGTCAGGACAACAATATTGCAATAAATTAATCAGGTTTCAAATTTTATCTTGATGTTTTAAGTCTGTTTAATTGATGCAAGTTGAAATAACTTGTAAAATTAATTTGATTCAACTTACAAATGTAAAGTAGGAACACATTTGTCACAGTCTAACGTAAGGCCTTGCTGTACATCAGGGATCCTAAATAACTGTTCTCAGGTAGCTCTAAATAACTATTGATGGAGGTGATGTCTGGAGTTGCTTAGTTCTGGGGAACTATGTTGCATTACCAGACTCCTTTAGGGACTGGGCCTGTTTGAAACGGTCAGAGAAAACCCAATGACAAAACACTTCTGACTCCGAAAATTGCATCGAGTTTCTGGTACAAGCAACAGCAGCAGAGAAACAACCTGGAGGAACAACAAGCAAAAAAAGATGGATCACATTGATTACGCCAAATGGGTGCAGGAAAAAAAAAATGTGATAATTCAATTAATTTACCCTTTTCATTTAAAAGCAATTTCATCCATGCCACTGAATACAATGTCCCAGGACAAATAAATGCTTCATTTTAAAACATTTATTTTAATCATAAATTAAATCAGATTAAAAAGCATCATTTGTATTCAAAAGTCAGTCTGTGCACAACAGAAATGAGTACAGGTCTAGAAACTCAGCACTAGCCAGTGGGTTTTATATGACGAATACGTCCCATATTTAAAAGTATGAAAATGTAATTCATGGGAAAACATACAAAATATATATGGTTATTTCAATGTTGAGTTGCAAAATAAATAAATAGAACCAAATATGGGTATTTTGTTCAAAAAACATTTTCTTTTTTATTAAATGTTAACAAAAAAGTCCCAAAGTTGGACTGCACAATATATCATTTTAGCATCGATATCACAATGTGCACATTCGCAATAGTCACATCGCAAAGATATGCAATGTTGGAGCTACAGAATTGTATTTAAATACTGTATTATATGAAATTTGTATGATTTATGCAAAAACAAAATACTTACTTAAAATTTTTGTCTTGTTTCTAGTCCAAAAATTTACATTTTAAAGCAAAAACAAGATTTTACTTACCCCACTGTCAGACAATTTAGCTTGTTTCAAGGAAAAACTATGCCTCATTCACACTAGTAGCGACTTTGTAGCTGCCTGTCACTCTTTAGCACTTTAATTCACACTACGAGCAACGTTGTAAATTTCAACGGCGAGTGAGCGACTTCCGGCGACCTCCTTCTACAAAAGCGACCGTTGGCGACCAGAGGGGCATGTCGAGTGGTTGTTTCTAGATCAGATATGGTTGCAGCCAGAAGTTAACGAAAATGATTTATACTATTTATTAAATTTCCCATTAACTGTACTTTATTAACGTCTACCGCCACCCCAATCCTAAACCCAACCATCACAGTAACGTAAAAACAGTAGTTGTACAGAGTATTATTTATGTAATCTATTAAAATACCCAATAAATTGTATTTTTTAACGTCTACCCCTACCCTAACCCTAAACCCAACCGTCACAGTACTGTAAAAATATTAATCATTGTTATACAGCATCATGAAAATTGCTGCTATATTGATGTGCATATCGCACTTCCGGCCAGCTGCTTATCCTATCTAGACTTTACTCTGACCAAAGAGCTTAGAATGACCAAGAGGCGACACTCAATAGAGCGTTCCATTGCAACAGCAGCACCCAGCAACATCTCCGGATTCCGTCATTTTGGAGTGAAAGCAATCGGCCGTCCATTGGATCTTATTGCTGTCGCGATGGCAAGCAGCTGCTTTGTTTTTTATTTATTTATTTTAAAAACACATTAAAGCTGAGATACAACCTGAAAGACGACAATACAGCACTTACGATAACAATCATCTGCACTTTTAATAGTTTATTTTACAGACTTATAATATGCTGTTGTTCTATTGGAATTTTCATTCCAAAATGGCCGCCGCGCCATCTAGTAGCTGTTTCCCAAATTGGACTTGACCGTCTCCTTTTGGTGATTCTATGCTCTTTGCCCTGACTCAAGCGACGCAACAAAGTTGAGAATCCTTTCATTTTATGCAAATGAAGAGTGACTTTCTTGAGCGACAGCCAATAGGAGCACCAGTAGAGCTCATGTGATATTCTCTCAGCTCCTGTAGAGGCTGGTTGTGTTCTCTGATCACATGAGCTCTACTGGTGCTCCTATTAGCTGTCGCTCAAGAAAGTCGCTCTTCATTAGCTTAGGGTTGAAGGATTCTCAAAACTTTTTTGCGTCACTCAACACGCCCAAGAGCATAGAATCACCAAGTTGAGACACTCTAGTGTGATTTAGGAAACAGCCACTAGATGGCGCGGCGGCCATTTTGGAATGAAAATTCCAATAGAACAACAGCATATTATAAGTCTGTAAAATAAACTATTAAAAGTGCAGATGATTGTGATCGTAAGTGCTGTATTGTCGTCTTTCAGGTTGTATCTCAGCTTTAATGCGCTTTTTAAATGAATAAATAAAAAACAAAGCAGTTGCTTGCCATCGCGACAGCAATAAGATCCAATGGACGGCCGATTGCTTTCACTCCAAAATCGCTGCTGTTGCAATTGAACGTTCTATTGAGTGTCGCCCCTTGGTCATTCTAAGCTCTTTGACGCCCACCTGGTCACCAACGGTCGTTGTTGCCCGTATAGATGGAAGTCGCTCACTCTTCGTTGAAATTTACGGTCGCTTGTCGCTTTGCCGATGTGAGTCGCTTGTAGTGTGAATGAGGCTATTTCAATTTATTTATACTGACGGTGAAAACAAACCAATATTTTTACTTGCTCTAAGAATTTTTTGATATTTGAACTGGAAACAAGACAAAACAAAGTAAGAAAAGCATTTCTTGCATTGCGGTTATTTAATTTCTGTACCTGAATACTGTTAGACTCTCCAGAAAACCATCCAATAGTGCTATTCAAGCTATCATGTGAAACTGTATTCGAATCGCAATATTTATCGCAGAAAAATAAAATATCGCAATATCAGATTTTTCCAATATCGTGCAGCCCTAGAACAAAGTACAATGTACCAGTCCAGAGAGATATTTGAAGTCAGTTTAGAACATTTATTTTAATTCTAAATTAAATCATGATAATAAATACAACAGGTTTCTTTCATCAGAAATAAAAACAACCATCAAGTTCATGCCAAACTGACGACCATATTCCCGCAGTCTCACAGCATTAATAACATCAGTTCATGGCACAAAGCTGGAATTTGTTGGCATTTGTGCTAATAGTTTGCTTTTGGCAAAAATAAGTAGGTTGGAAGAAACCTGTGACTCACATCAGGGGGTTTAAATTGCAGCTTGACAGGTTAAGAAATGTATCCTAAAATAAATTTACCGCAATAGAATAAAGCAATTATGCAACAACCAATACTTTTAAAGCCACACCAAGCTCTCAAAACACACAAACCCTCAATTTTAGAAGCCTAAACAAGTTATATAAACTGTAGCTGTAGGTGCGTACATTTGAACACAGATTGCCCCATAGAAAGAATGTGTGTTTGTAGGGACTAGTGCACTCTGGGTCTGTTTGTCCTCATCAAGCACATTCCCAGAATACCAGCACAACATCTGGACTCATCTGCAGGCCATTTTCCCCTCAGGCTCTTGACACAGAAATCATAGCCATACACTAAATACCTCACCTTTCCTTCTTTGATAATGCTGGGGATAATTTGCAACATATGGAGAGCCTAGAAAGTCAATTAGCATAGCAAAACAAAACTTATGCTTTACAGAGAATGAAATGTGTCCACAAAGTAATTTTTGATGCAGAGTTAAGTAATGCATCCGTTAATGCTCATTCAGGAAGAGCTGAGGCTGAGTGATCCTGATCTTGTGTGTGTAATCAGTATAAATCTCATCATTCACAATGCATTAATAATGTAGAGGCTCTTTTAAGGCTTTTGTCTTGGCTCAATAGCAACAGACTAATGCACTGACTAATGCACAAAGAACGGTGTATGGATTATGTCACACTGATGTGACATTTGTTAGTCTTGTGCGAAAAAAAGCATCTGTTTGTATTTAAAAGTTAGACCGCCCACTAAGGTTTCACATTACAACAAAAATAAGAACTGGACTTGAGTAAAAACAAAGCTCTAAACCAGAAGGTTTTCATATTCAAAGCATGTAAACATAATTCATTAATAGGCATACAAAAATACAAAACATACAATGTTAAATTTCTCATTAAAAAATCTGGATGTCATTGTAAATCGTTTTTTATGAATAGCTACTATGACAATGATGTGGATGGAGACTGGACAGGCTGGAGGAACTCTGAAGTGAAAACTGCTTCTGCGTATTCTTCACAAACATCCTGGAACTCTGCCGCCACTTCAGACAGAGCCTCGGACATTAGCTCATCAGCCAGACTGAGGGGAAACAAGAGAAAGGAGTTATAATCTAACTGTACATAATGCTCAAGTTACATTAAAGGGGACCTATTATTCAAAAATCACTTTTAGAAGTGGTATAAACACAGTTGTGTGTGAATATAGCCAGGCTCCATTGATAATAAAATAATGATTCTATTTTTTTATAATCATACTTAATAAAACATTGGATTGACATTCTCCCTTTGTACAAGTCCCACTCATTAGTGACATACTCTCCCTCATTAACATAGACAGCCCTGAGTGAGAAGCAGCCGTCTGAAATTAGAGTTTCTACGCCAGGGTTGACCAACCCTGTTCCTGGAGATCGACCTTCCTGGAGATTTCAGTTGCAACCCATATCAAACACACCTGCCTGTAATTATCAAGTGCTGTTCTGGTCCTAATTAATTGGTTCATGTGTGTTTGATCAGGGTTGGAGCTGAACTTTGCAGGAAGGTTGATCTTCAGGAACAGGGTTGAGCACCACTGTTCTTCGCTGTACCTG
The DNA here is from genome assembly GCF_903798145.1 of Danio aesculapii. Lineage (NCBI taxonomy): Eukaryota > Metazoa > Chordata > Actinopteri > Cypriniformes > Danionidae > Danio > Danio aesculapii. The sequence goes on along the minus strand of NC_079449.1, from coordinate 21,804,255 downwards.
GCTAAGATAATGTCAGCGACTATGAGGTGTTATAAATGTGGAGTTTCAGAATGCACAAATGAATTCAATTCATGTCTATAGTGTTTTTACAATGTAGATTGTGTCAAAGCAGCTCAACATAGAAATTGAAACTGTGTAAGTCCAGTTTTTATAGTTGAAGTTCGGTTTAGTTCAGTGTGGTATAAATTTCACTGTTGAAAGTCCAAACACTGATGAGAAAATCCATCAATGCACAGCTCCCAAGTCCCAAACCAAGCAAGCCAGTGGTGAGAAACAAAACTTCATCAATTGACGAAAGTGAAAGGAAAAATCCTTGAGAGAAACCAGGCTCAGTTGGGCATGACCATTCCTCCTCTAGCTGAACTCCCTGTGGAGAGCTGCAGTCTAGGCAACAAAGGCTGGAGAACACTGGACGTCCAGCGTTAAGAAGCTGCAGGTGTGAGTAGGTCACCAGTAGGTGTTCAGGCTAGCCCACAGGATCAATACGAAGACTCGTCTATCACCGTAGTCTTTTAGGAATCAGTCTCATGCTCTCCGATCCTTCATGTGCGCCACAGCATCTGCTCAGGATACGGCCTGGTCCAGGATTATGGATACCTTGACATAATTTCTTCAAAGGTCTTGGATCGCATCATTGGCGCTCCATAATCTCTAGAGGCCTAAATGAACACTGTAGTCTATATAGACTACATTCTTCTGAGCCACTTCTTTTGACATTTTCAGATTTTCATAGAGATAACACTAGTCCTGTTTTGAATCTGCCACTACGCTGACACACACACATTTGTAGCTCCTGTCTTTTTTAAAAAGAAGCCTGGGAGCACAATCTTGTTTGAATTTAAAGCAACAGTCACCAAAACGGCACAATTTGGATCCAAGCCTAGAAGGGGCCATATCAGAGTTATATAAAAACATTTGTGTGGTATTTTGAACCGAAAATTTACATGTAAACACTATGGATATCAGAGACTTAATTTACATCTTGTAAAAAGGGGAATAATAAAAAAAGATAGTTCCCTTAAAAGATAGTTTACCCAAACAGAATGACCATTTTAAAGTTTGGATAAAATATCCCTTGTAAATTGTTCCACCTCTTCTAAAAATGTAATTAATTCTACATTTATAAGTATGTAACTTAGTAAAAATGGTTAATTATTAATAATTATTTTTGTTATATATTTGCATTATATTGCATTGTTACCAACTACAGCAAAAAGTATAACATGTATTTTTTTTCATTATTTTGAACCAAGTTGAAATAAAATATAAATAATAGAAGAAAAGCATTGACTGATATAACAAATGATAAGTACTAAAATTAAAAGAGTATACATGAAATAACAATATAAACGTTCAGCTACTGTACACATAATTTGTAAATGCATCTTACAGATCACAGCTAATTTGTGCTGTGTTCCACCATAATATAAAAATGACTTCTCTCTAGTGACCTACTCTTGGCTTACCCAATTATTTAGAAACTCGTCTGCACATATAAATCTCAAAATTTATTTAACAACTAATGCATAGAACCATGTTTCAACCTTACATTAGTTCAAAAATCTGTTTAATGCATGTATATCACAGAATGTAAATAAAAAGTCACCCATTTTTTTAACTTAAGACCTCTAGCTATTTATCTTTTTTTTAAGTTACTAAAACTTAATGTTTTTGTTATGTTTTATTATGTTTTTGTTCAAAATTAACAAAATTGAAGCATCACAATAGGGTGCACATGGTGTGTTGTCATATCCTCAATGGAGTAGTAGGTGTAAATATGCAAAATGGCAAATCCTTGGATTTAATAACAAACCCCCAAGCCAAAATGGACAGAGTTTGTAATAAAATATGAATCAACAGATTTTTTTAAAGGTGAAAAGATTTAAAATCGACCTAAATGCTTCTTTTCAATGCACATTAATACAAAACCAATGCATTTTTTGGAAAAATGTGTTTAAAAAACTGTTGATACAAAAATAAAAGCTAAACAAATTTTATTAATAAACAATAAAACTATACACATGTTTGTGTTTAAGCATGTATATGTTTAAAAAGCTTGATATTTTGTCTGTTCTCTCAACATCAGATAATGAAAATGCCCTCTTTCCATCTTGAAGACAGCGATGAAATCGTTTAAAATCTTTCTTTCAGGCAATTATTAAACTTCCTCCGAGTTCAGTGCAGAGCTACCCAGAGATCAGTCTGGGTAGCCTTGACTGCCTTCAACACTCTTATTACCCACAATGCGCCACAGACTGACAAGTGCCCACACCGGTTCCCAGCAGCAGCACTAATTGCCATGACATTTCCCATCTTCTCTATTTCTCTGGAATAATAACCACTCCGAATCTCTGCGGTGCTGCACTGACCTCTGCAAAAAATAGACCCTCAATTTCTTTTTATATCTGTGCAATAACTCGTACTTATTTTTTTCCAGCTGCAGCACACAGCAAAAATAAATAAATAAATAAATAAATAAACTACTTTTGATTCCTCGCTTTCGTATGAGATTTCTGCAGCAATTCAGCTCGCCACCCACACAGCCCATGGCGCACGGTTTAAATCTGACAAATGAGACCTAGGATCAGATTCTGGGTTTTGTTTTCCTTCTCCTCGCTGTTGTTAAAAGTGTGCTCTCTGTGGACTATAAGGACTTGATAAATATCCACCGCACTGCACCAACTTAAAAATTCTGTTAAGTATGCTAATGGTGGGGTGGGCGTGCAGGAGCACTAGCCAAACAACAAAGACGCTCATTTGCACAGAAGCACGCTCTACATTAGCGCCCATCAAAAAAACTGAGCTAATATTTACATTTAAAATGGCATCGTGTGCGAGGATCATCATAGCCGCGAGGCGGTAAACAATCACAACTCCTACTTGCTGTGTCACTGTGGGAGACGCACTGGGGCTTATGACTAATCTGTTGCTCTGGATGCAAATAGAAAAGCTGAGCTTTTAGTGTTTACGCATCCAGGAACGTGCCTTAAACACTGGCAAAGTCATAATGACAATAAATCAGGAAATTGTAGAAATCAGCGTAGAATGAGTTAATTATAGATGTTGATGGGCTATGTGCACACTGTAGCTTCCTAGAACAGATAAAAAATTTTTACTGAAGTGACTGCTTTAAAGGGCACCTATTTTATCCTTTTTTCAATATTTAATATTAATCTTTTGTGTCTCCAGAATGTGTCTGTAAAGTTTCAGCCCAAAACACTCATCCGATTATTTTATTATACCTTTTTAAATGTGGGAAATTTCAGCTGTTATGGCATTGTAGTTATTTTTGTTGCTTGTGCCTATAATGCAAATAAGCTGGTTGCCCTCACCCACTGTTTCCACGTGCATGTCAGAGACATAGCCTTCACGTAGATAAACAGCACAGTGACAGACAAGAATGAAGCAGATCTCCCTTACTACAGTATGAACTTTCCCAACAAATATCTGATATATTTGTTATGGAGTTAATTCAAGTCTTTCTGTCTTGTGGATATGATTATATGCATTAATACAGAGACATTTTAATATGCGGATGTCACTCAAATCAGTGGGTGAGGAAACTGCACTTCTACGACACGTTGTGGTGGGCCTCAAAATGGGAGGGATTTGGATCCTATTTTAACTTCAGGAAATTAAAAAAAAGAGACTTATTGTCTTTATATCACTCCAATATGACTGTGGACACATTATACCAACACACAGTTCTGTCTAAATTTTCATCATAAGTGCTCTTTAAAATTAATAAGACGCTTATAAAAAGTGGCAATTATAAATGCCACTTTTTATAAATTGCAATTATGAAATGGCAATTAAATGAACATTGGGGTGTGTCTTGATTAAGTTTTGTAAGTAAACAAAAGTAACACTTATCATTTTTAAAGATATTTAGGAAAATGGACCTGTGTTTTTTCCCATTTCTGTGCTATATTGCATTTCTTGCTAATTTTAGATTTTTTTTTTAAATGAACTGTTCAGTTAGTGGTGCTAATCGCATGATGATGAATCTGGTAATGTTTTGTTATAGCATGAATTGTTGCAGTTTGAGAAATAAAATGTTCTGTGAGTAGCGCTAACAGGTTTAAGGCAAAATTGTGCTTGGAAATAATGTGCAACATGCACCTAACCCTAACCTGTTCAAACAAATTTGAGAGAAAAATAAATTTGCTGAATTAAATATGCCATATTAGGCTACTTCAAGCTTTTTATTTTTACTCATTGCATCACAAGTTACTCCATTTTGACAGAACTAATTACTTGATTTGACAAACGTTAGTTTGAAATTCTGCATTGTGGCGTAAAGTGTTTTTATAGTTATGACTAGGTATTTATGAACAGATAATTAGCTGTGTAATTGGTGTGAAAAAGAATAAAAGTTGGTGTTAAGTGTTTTTTATATTCATTTAGGCTAAGAAGTTAGCCTTCCTTGCTAACAGAAGACTGACTTAAAACACAAAGAAAGAAAAATCTTTGAATGAACCACTTTAGCTTCAGTGATATGTGCAACAGGTAAATGAAAAAGCTAAGCTAGGCTAAGCTATTAACTTGCTATAATCAGAATAATGGGAAATGTTTCATTTGGCAATTTTTGTATCTGTAATATAAAAATATATTAAATATATAGTGATAAAAAGTTGAATAAAGATTGGAAATATGATTCTTTTGATTCTATTTTACTCATTCTATTTGACTCACTTATTATCACTAATATTACAAATGAATTTAGAGAAGTTGAACCCACTCTTGAGGGTTTCATTAACATAACATGTTTTATTAATGAAGGAATGGTTAGAATCAAACCTGTCTGCTATTGCCCAGGGATTGAAGCTCCCCAGAGCCTCATGGGAGATCAGGCGCAGGAAGGCATCATGGTTTTCCCTGTATTTCTGGATACGTCTTTGCATGCTGGCCGGCACAGTCAGGTAAACCCCTCGTGTGCTTCCCCCTCCGACTGGGACTAGATTACTGGAGTCATTTGGAGTTAAAGACTCATTATCTAGTATTGGCATGTCTGATGCAGCCCTGTAAACAAACAAAATAAACTCAGTTGGTCATATAATAAATACTACTCTTACAAAAAAACTAATCACAAGCATCACATGAGCTTTACATGCTAATTGTATGTGAAACACATCAAAACATTTAAAACACACATAAATAGTCAGATAGATGGTCGGTTTATTCATTTGAAAATGTTTCAAAACCACATGTCTCCTGCGTTTTACATGTGATGTTAATGTGAAGTTCACGTGATGTGTTTTTTAAAATAAAATAATAACAATAATAATACTGTTTTAAAAATGTTAAAAATTATTATTGTTATTATTAATTACATTTATATAGCGCTTTCCTGGGGAGTCAAATTGCTATACAGAAATAATAGGGAATATCCTCAACAACCACCAAGGATGACATGATGGCAGCCATTCTGCGCCAGACAGCACATCAGCTTATTGGTGGAGAGGAGACAGAATGATGAAACCAATTAGATTATATAGGCACGGTTAGGACGCCATGATTGGCAGAGCCCAGTGAGCAGGTTTGGCTAGGATGTCCTTCAAAAAGAGTAGGGTTGTGACCCCGTCATCCTGGCCAAACTAGCTCACTGGGCTCTGGGCATGTTTAATGCTGGCCTCATTAACACCTCTTCCAGCAGAAACCTAGTTTTCCCATGTGGTCTCCTACGCAGGTACTGACTAGGCACAACCCTGCTTAGCTTCGATGGGTGACCATGTGAGACCATGTGTGTTGGTAGATTAGATGGTCCACAAACAGACAGTTTGGTAATAATTCTGTCAGATGTAGGAGAAATAGGCAGGAATAAAAATCTGAGCAATTTTGAAAAGGACCATTTTGTTTTTGGTCAGAGCATGTTTTAAAGCCGTGTGGGTTGCTCCCAGTCTGCAGTGGTGGGAAATTACAATTAACAACGATGATCTAAGGAGGTATAAATTGGCAAAAGGGTGTTGGCGCACAAGGCATGAGAGCAACGAATACTATCCCATCTGGTCCGAGCTAACAGAAGGTTTACTGTGGCACAAATCACACAAAATTTGAATGTGTTATGAGAGGAATGTGCCACAATACACAGTGTTTCATACTCTGCATATGGGGCTCCATTGCCACATACTGTACCAAACTTAAATGCCTATGATCAAACCTGTCCACCACTGAAAGCAAATGGGCAAGCCAGTATCAGAACTAGGAGCAATGGGAGAATGTTGCTTTATAAAAAATAAAAAAAACTCCAGATATCTTTTATATTATGTTAATGGCTGAGAACATGAGGGGCATTCATATTGATGTAGGATGTGTAAAACCAACCAACACATTATTGTTGACCAAATACATCCCATGCCAATGGTGTTCACAGACGAAAGCAGTGGCTTTAAGCAGGCTTCCACCCTCCTTCACTGCACAATTGGTTCAGGAATTGCATGAATGTGATGAAGAGTACAATTTGCTGTCCTGGTCTTCAAACTCCCCAAATCTCAATCCAATTGAACATCTGTGGGATGTGCTGGACCAACAAGATTGATCCTCCTCACAACCTCCAGGACTGCTAGCGATATCTTGGTGCCAGATGGGCACCTTCAAGGCCTGTGTCTGCTCCATTTTCTGCTTAGTCTCACACAGCCATGTCCACACAGCTTTCAATGTGTACTCAAGCACAAATGAAAGGGATGGACAGGTTTGACACATGCAGTACCAGTGAGTGGAATCATTCGGTTTAAACTAACCTTGCACCTCCATTTTTGTACACAAATTTTCAAGGACTATGAAAGTGGTTCAGCCAAAAATGTTTACTTTAAAGTAATTACTCGCCTGATGTCGTTTTAACTCCCATTAGACCTTTGTTCATCTGCAGAACACATATTAAGATATATTAGATTAGATCTGAGAGCTCCCTCATCCTCCATAGATAGCAAGAGTCACAAGACCCAAGGAATAAAAAAACATTGTCAGACCATCTAAACTTCAGTGATTAAACTGTAATCAAACGAAGCTCCAAGAACACCTTTGTACACAAATAAAAGGAAAGAATTACAGGTTTTTAGGTGCACCACTGAAATCATACGGAATATTTTGACAATGTTTTGGTTTCCATTTCAGTATTTTCAATGTCTCAGGACCATTTCGGTCTATGGAGGATGCGAGAGCTAATAATATCGTAATTTATGTTTGGAAGCTGAATGACATAAGGGTGAGTAATTAGTTACAGAATTTTCTTTTCCTTTTTTGGGTAAACTAACCCTTTGAGTCAAGAGGACAAGTGTGCAGAGCACTGTGGAACTGAAGTATACTTTGGACTAAAGTAGCCTTGTAGAGTCCATGCCTCAGCGGGTCGTCTATGTTTTGGGAGTACACAAAGAATCAAGATCTTCTAAAAAACGTGCAGATTCAATATTTTATTAAAGTCAAGATTTAATAAAAGCAACCACTGAATCTAAATAAATACAAACTTCATGTTAATAAGGAAATGTGTGGTTAATTTTTTTTTGTAACAATTATGCTAAATTTAGTCATTTTAATACTAATTTATTTCTACCAAATGTTTTCAAGCATAACATTACAGGTTTGTCAAGCTTTTCATTTAAATGGAAAACAAAACCCAAGTCATAAGCAAATGACTAATCATTTAAATAAAACAATATTACAAATGATCACAACATACAGTTGAAGTCAGAATTATTAGCCCCCCTTTGAATTGTTTTTCATTTCCCAAATTATGTTTAACAGAGCAATGAAATTTTCACAGTATGTCTGATAATATTTTTTCTTCTGGAGAAAGTTATTTTCATTTCCTTTTGTTTTTCTTTTCTAATTTATTTTATTTTCGGCTAGAATAAAAAAAAAAAACATTTTAGGGACAATATTATTAGCCCCTTTAAGCAATTTTTTTTTCCAATAGTCTCCAGAACAAACCATCGTTATACAATAACTTGCCTTATTACCCTATCCTGCCTAGTTAACCTAATTAACCTAGTTAAGCCTTTAAATGTCACTTTATGCTGTAAGAAGTGTCTTGAAAAATATCTAGTCAACTATTATTTACTGTCATCATGGCAAAGATAAAATAAATCAGTTATTAGAAATGAGTTATTAAAACTATTATGTTTAGAAATGGGTTGAAAAAAATCTTCACTTCGCTAAACAAAAATTGGGGAAAAAAATAAACAGGGGGCTAATAATTCAGAAGGCTAATAATTCTGACTTCAACTGTATATAATAAGTGCAGTTAAACATAAATATTTGAGTAATTGTATTGTTGTAAAATATAACGTTAAATAAATCTCAAATTGTTATCACAGTTGTTACTATTAATACCAACAACAACAACAACAATAATAATTTAACATAAACAAAGATTTCAAAATATATATATATACTTAATTATACTTTCTCATGTCATGTAAAATTCATTTATATACTTTACATTATATATTTTTCCAATTCTTGTGTTGCACCTTTTCGCGTCATTTTTACTTTTTTGTGCACAAAAGTGTTCTTGGAGCTTCATACGATTACAGTTGCACAACTAAAAGGACCATGCTGTCCATGGAGGATGTGAGAGCTAAAATATCTTAAATAGTTTTTGGAAGTTGAATGACATAAGGGTGAATAATTAACAACAGAATTTTTCTTTTTATTTAGGGGGGTAAGGGGTTGGGGTGAACCAGTGTGCAGAGCATTGTGGAACTGAAGTATACTTTGACCTAAAGTAGTCGAGTCCATGCCTCAGCGGGTCAGTCATGTTTCGGGAGCAGTCAAACAACCAAGATCCAGGTGATATTTTGTCTATCTTCCAAAAAATTCATTAAAAAATACTAAAGGACATAGGGTTGCAAGACTTCACATCTAAATACCCCATAACTGCCAAATAAGCAGCATCAGTGAGATTTACTCACACTTTAAACAGCCACTTCAACTGTTAAGGGAATTAAAGACCGATCCAAACACGATCACAACTAATTAATACTCTAAATTAATATTCCCATTTGTTTCAAGTGGTACTAATCTAAACATCTCAACTCCTCTTCCATGTGACCCGAGTCTTATGTTGGGTACACTTGGATTTAATCAGACTCTCAGAAGCACAAACACTCTCCACGTCCATATTTAGCAGCAGAAGTAAGAGACACCTCACAACTCCCATTCCGGGTTGCCTTTAATACAAATATTGGACGCAAGCTCAGTCTAGACACTTAAAGCGCAAGGCCGCCGACAGCGCACAAGGGCCATTTATTCTCTAATGGAACATTATGGGGGCCGGCTCTGCTATTGTGCAATCACTTCCCCTTTACTGGTCCCGCAAGGCACCCTCTTTGTGCGGCTAATAGAATACTGCTCCAGCTAACAGCTACCTCAAGCGTTTCAGGCATGCTGTGTCATTCTGGAGAAGTGAGGAATTCAACACCACCAGGAGAATAATGTCAAACTTTGACCGGTTGCACGGTGTGACCAGAAACAGCAAGAACAGTCAAGGTAAGCACCCAAATTAGGGATTCAAATGAGCAGAAATCCCTTGTTTAATTTAGCTGCGTAGATATACAAAAGACACGTCATACAAGGTGCTTGTAGAAATTTGGGCAGTTATGCAAGAAGAAATGAGGAAATGCATGTATAGACAATTGGACAAAGGCTTTCCAGGCTTCTTCTGTCAAAATAAGCTTGGCGAGGCACAGTAGAGAGCCAAAAATAATGACCAAATTCCACCCCTTCCTCCTGTCAACACCAGCACAATCACAAAAAAAAAAACCCTGTCAGCGCCGCATGTGATTTATGCGAGCAGACACAATGCTGGGATGACTTGTGTACATGCTCTGGTGTTTTTGGCTGATAGCATCATGTGGCAAAAGGAAAATGTAAGGGAATTTATTCTTAGAGAAGATTCAATAATAAAAAGGAGGCAAACAACAACAGGGTGGAAGTTAACACTGAATAAAAAATAAATAAATAAGAACTTGGTGCCACAGCATGCATGAAGGGTGATTAGAATTTCAAAAGTGTAAAGATAACCATCTGATGAGGAACAAACTGAGAATATGAATAACGACACATTTATAACAATTCATGGTTTCCATTTCTAATACACAACAAACAGCACAACCAGTGAGGTCTGATTCACAAGCAAATGAGTCTTGTGAACCAGTTCTGTCAATCAAAGGTTTATCATTGGCATCACATAAGCTTCCCCTTTTAAAATCCCAAGTGAAAAACACATGTAACATGTATTAAACCCACAAAATGTGTGGTTTTGAAACATTTTTATGTGGGGAAACGTGTTTTTCATCTGTACCACATTTTTCACATGCAAGTTTGCCATAAATCTAGTTAATTATAAAGTAGTATACAGTACTTGAACGAAAAAGTTTGCAACGAATATAATCAGATTCAAAATGATAATTCTTCATACTGGTTTGAATCATTATAGTAATTATTTATTAAAAGCTAACACTGAATCTAAATAAATACAGACTTCATGTTAATAAGAAAATGTGTAGTTAAAGATAAACAGTTTTGTACCAAATGATCCCAAATTTATGCATTTTAATACAAATTTATTTCTACCAAATATTTTCAAACATTTGTTTTCAAGCATTACAGGTGTGTCAAGCTTTTCATTTAAATGGAAACCAAAACACAAGTCACAAGCAAATGACTAATCATTTAAATAAAAAAAATTACAGATGATCATAACATATATAATAAGTGCAGTTAAACATAGATATTTGAGTAGTTGTCTTGTTGTATGTTGTTTTATATATATATATATATATATATATATATATATATATATATATATATATATATATATATATATATATATATAAATAAATGTCATTATTTTTATTATTAATAAAAATAATAATGATAACCGTTGTTATTACTATAATTATTAACACTGTTGTTTCAGGTATTATTATTATTAATATTAATAATAATAATAATAATAATAATAATAATGAAGAATTCAAAATAAAATATACTAAATTATCATTTCTCATGTCATGTTAGGGCTTGGCATAATCTAAATCGACATTCAGAACCTATAATTGATCTAGGTCAATTTTTTCAATTACTGTCCCTACTGCGTGTGGAGTCACATGACCCTGCTCTGTTTACACTTCTGCGTCGAGCACAGCGTATAGTCTGGTGCAGCCTTCACACTCCTCGCCGTGACTGATGCTGAGCTCTGAAAAAATGTAACCACATGTCGAGACGGCGCATAACACAACCTCTGTGATTGGTCAGCTTGGTAGCGTTGACGAGTGTGGGTGGTGGAATAATGCACCAAAACAAATTAAAATGTAAATGAATTATAACAGCACAAACTTTTCTGTAATCTTAGTAGTGCTGTGCATTATTTGTTTAACCCTTTAAAGTGACATGCTGACTGACTGTCTAGGCTGCGCGATGTGTGAGGCCAGCAAACACAACGTAGCTTCAATTATGATGAACACAGTTTCCATAATTATACTTCATTTATAGATAAAGGTCTCTGGTTCTGTATACAAAGACTTTATCTTGCTGGAGTTTATAGCCGTTTCACTTTACTTTAGTACGCATTAATGCCGCTCTGTAGATCTATTGGAGACATTCATAAATATTCAGAGCAAATCTAATGAATGTTGGATACATACTTGTTACATAAATGCCCTAAATCGCACTTCAGCAGCATTTATTTGAGAGCGCACAAGAAAATCTGCGCTTGACCAGCGTAGAATTCAGGGCGTGCAAGAAGTTTTGCGCATGAACAGAGGAAATCGGCATGCAAGCAAAGTGATTCGCATACTCGTATTACATAAATGCGATCACGACTTGTAATACTGCGCTCATGACATTTGTCATTCCAAATAACCATAGGTAGTTGGGAGATCTGTGTAAAAGGTCTGCCACCACAGCTGGAAAAAATCCTAGAGGAAACTGTACTGTACATTATATATTTTTCCATTCTAAATACTTTTTCCTGTACATAACTCTGCAGTTTCATGATCAAATGTAAAGCTTCATTAAATACTGATGCTCTTCCCAGGAAAACAGAATGAGCCAGACAAGCAGCAGAGCACAGGACTGACGAATACTATTTGACCTGAACACATCAGGAGTAATGGGTAAAGACAGCTGCAATAAAGTTGAGCAAACAGAAATGAGACGTGTAAAAGTCACTGGATGACATTCTGGATGGTCAATGCTCCATCAATATTCAGAAGCCAGAGATCAAAACCAATAAAGCCAAAGGGCTCCAATTTGCTGCGTTTCATCCAGTGAGAGGCCTTCACCAGCAGCAAGGTTACAGTCGAGCGGGGAGACGGAGATTAGCTGGACAAGGTTAGATGGACAAAGAGATGGAGAAAAGGAAAAAAATAGACGACGGTCTGGAATAAAAGGTTAGAGAACAGAGAATGAGGATCAAACCAAAAGGCACAGCCTCACCATGGGCCCCGCATTGATCTCTTTGAGCTTTGAATGAAAAGTGAGGGATCACACAATCTCTCAGATGTGCTGGTTGCTTTATAAAGACCTCCAACTCCCATAACCTCTCTGGGTGGACACAGGACATTAGAAGATATCAGCGCTTATCAGCAGTGTCTCCTTTATCGTTCTATTGCTGATACTCCCGCATTAGAAAACCTCTTTCAGATAGAGTTTGTGATGTAATATTCAATAGCACTGTACAGTACTTATGTGAGAAAAACAATGTTTTTAAAGCTTCAAAATTGAACCAATTGCTTTGCAAAATGATTTGCTGTTTTGAAGCATTTAAAACACTACATGCTGTTGGCCAAAACCATGGAAAAGCAACCAAAATATTTTCTGTTCACTCAAAAAAAATAATCTAAATGTTTATGAGTTTCTTTCTTCTATTGAAAACAAAATAAGATATTTTGAAAAAAGCTAAACACCTGTTACCATTGACTGTCATAATAAAAAAAAACAAATATTTTGAAAGTCCTAGTAAAAAAAACTAGTAAAATGTTCATTTTGGGGTGAACTATTCCTTTAAGGGTCTGCATAATATGCATTCTTTTATCAATTTTAAGGCTTATATTGTTTGTTCCATTGTGGGCTTTGCTAAACAGGACAAGATACTATTAATTATTACTCCTTTTTGTTTTACAAATGTGTCAATAAAACACCTACAAACTAGAGCTGCACGATTCTGGCTAAAATGAGAACTGCGATTTTTTGCTTAAAATAAAGATCACGATTTTCTCACGATTCTGTAGGTGTAAAATAAAGCTTAATATGGGTCGGCAATTATTATTGTTTTTTTCTCAAACATATGGTAAAACAACAATAATAATATTATGTGTAGGTCTACTGGTTTCTATAAATAATTCTATTCTACTTATAATAATTCTGATGTTGAATTGTGTTTGAGATATAGGCCTATGCTTGCAATATGTCATTGACAACATTATTAAACAATTCAATTCACTGGTAAAATCAACATTACATAGGCTAGAGTAGTTATACTGACACTGTAAACATTTATTTTCATGCACAACACTTTGTGTTCGCTATTAAGTAAAACATACCAAATGCTTGTCGCAATCATAACTCTAAAATGCCATATAATCATATAAATGTGCATGCTTTCGGTTTCATTTTCGCGCGCGGCTGTCAAACAATCCCTCTGTGCCACAAACTGAAGATTATTTACAACTTTATTACATGTTACTCACAGGCTATGCAGGTTCTGTTCACTAAAGTAGACGCGCGCGCCCGCACTCTGTGATAACAGCTCACGGTCAGCAGCTCACGTCACGTGTGATTTCCCGGCCGCGAATACAGCATTATATGAAGACAAAAATGACATTTTTAGGTGAACTATACCTTTTAAATACAGTATGTGAATCTTTCAACATCATTTGGAGGTGTCCATGTCGCTGAGCAATGTATGTGATACAATGAAAAGACTCGTGCAGCCATCTTTGCTTCTCTCCTGAACTTGAAAATATGATTTGCAGAATCGTAGACATGCTGGATTAAGATCGTCTAGGGGGTCGAATCGAGATTGCAATCTTTTTTCGATTAATTGTGCAGCTCTACTACAAACTGATATGATAAAGGTAAAAACTATAAAAACTGTGAATGGGGCATTGGGGAGAATCTCAGTATTACTCAGTTTGACCCAACAGAAAAAATCCCTAAATCTTCTAAACATTAATGACGTAACAAAGCCCCGTTCACTGAAATCACATGACCTTACTAATTTCATTCAAGCTCCGATCCACTGGTTTGAAACAAAAGCTTCATAAAAGTTTTTAGAGCTTCAAGAAGCAGTGATTCAAAAGCAGTCAACACAGGCAAAAATAAACAAGATAAAAGCAGCAAAGATGTCTGAGCTAATAAGACTTTGTTTTCAGAGGATTTATCCCTCCTTTGTTGGTTTTATCAAACCAAAATATATATATTTTCTTGTTTTCCCTTTAAACCTCACAAAATTTTGTTAGATTTACACTTTAAACAAGAAGAAACTATCTGAGAGTGGGTAATAGTTCAAAAAAAAAAAAAAACACAGTTACATACCATGGCGAGTGAGGTGGGGCCGAGAGCTGTAAGGGAGTCTGAGGCAGGTGGCATGAATGAGATAATTAGAGACCCTTGGACGCATCACCTGCCTCGACTCTCACGGAGACTGCCGTCAAACTGAAAGCAACAGTCACATAATATGTCAAGGCCCGGTCCTCTCTCTCCCAGCACTGGCGTCTCTCCTCCTTTTAGCTTCCAGAACTCCTCCATGACACTCGAGGCAGGTGATGCGTCCAGGTGTCTCTGGTTATCTCACTCACGCCACCCACCTCGTACGCTCTCACGGCCCCGCCTCACTCGCCACACATACAATTAAAAACAGTTTTTGGAGACCATTACGATTTTTGGTGACGCAGTGACACGGTAGGTAGTGCTGTCGCCTCACGGCAAGAAGGTCGCTGGTTCGAGCCTTGGCTGGGTCAGTTGGCGTTTCTGTGTGGAGTTTGCATGTTCTCCCTACGTTCGTGTGGGTTTCCTCCGGGTGCTCCGGTTTCCCCCACAGTAAAAAGACATGCGGTATAGGTGAATTGGGTAGGCTAAATTGTCCGTAGTGTATGGGTGTGTGTGGATGTTTCCCAGAGATGGGTTGCGGCTGGAAAGGCATCCGCTGCATAAAAACGTGCTGGATAAGTTGGCGGTTCATTCTGCTGTGGCGACCCCAAATTAATAAAGGGACTAAGCCGAAAAGAAAATGAATGAATGAATGAATTATAGTTTCTGAGCAAGGCTATTTCATAATGAGTAACTATTGTTGTTCTTGTTAATAATTTGAATGAGTTTTAATTTGTTTTTATTTTTTATTTAAATTGCATTCTTAATAATTTTCTTGTGTTTGGTCATTGTTTATTTTCTCATATGTGTTTACACATTGAAAAAAATTATTGGATTTACTACATCTTTTTAAGGTAAGTGGTTGCAAATAATTTATATAGGCTGAAGTTAAACATTACTAAATTTGAAATTTGTTTGTTTAAATTCGACCCATATAAATAGTTTGCAACCACTTACCTTTAAAACATTTAGTAAATCCAAAGAATATTTGTTTTCAGTGTAGTTTAGTAGCTGAAATGTTCTTTGCTGGATTCCTTTGTCATACAAAGTGCATTGCAAGAACAAAATCAAACCCAGTTCAACCTGTTCCGAATACCATGTCAAATTGAGAAAAAAAACTGAAAAAGAACAGAATTGTTCTTTTATATCAGGATCCACATTGGATGCTTTCTGTCAGTGCATTGTATTGTATTGTATTGTATCGTTTTGTGAGAAACGCTGATGTTAAAGTAGTGCACTGAAATGGCCTGGAATGGAAGAGGAGTGGCTGGTGATTTCAAAGCTCAGATCGCTCCGTTTGATGCTTTTAGGGTAGCATCAAATGACACTTGACTCCACAACCCACTGATAGAAAAATCAAAACAAATCACAGAGGGAGAAAAAGCGAGAAGCAAACACACGTATTGAGTTTCATTACAAATCGGGCATGATGATTGATTATGCTCCGGCAGAGCTTTTTAGCTTTTCCCCCTGGCCCCTGAACATCCTCCAACAAGCCAAAATGCTTCTCGGAATAATAATACCAACCAAAAAAAAAAACAAAGCTAAAAAGCTAAGCCACACTGGCAGCTCTCTATTGTTTTGCAGTAAGGGCTTTTTTGCAACCAGTCGAGCAGTGACAAATGAACTGCGGGCAACATTCTGAATCAGAGTTTAAATCCCCAATTGGTTTGTGTGTGCCATTTACAAACTCCTCAGTGTTTCGGTCTCAAGCAGTGTGTCGTCTACACAGGTAATCAGAGATTAGACAACAAATAATAAGCTCTGCATGCTAATCAACATCAGTGGCCAATACCCGCTCCTCAAAAGCCCCCAGACGTTGCCCCCTCTAGTGGTACATTTCATCCGCAAATACATATTACTGGGTTCCCAGCATAAATCCTCTGTTCGGCCTTGGCCTTTCGTTGCTGTACTAAAAGCTGAGTAATTACCATAATGCTTTGCATAATTCATTTTCCAGCAGTTTTATCTTTCTCGGCCACATCCGCCCAATAATCGTCCATTCTGATGTAAATAAGCTGCTGTAAAGGATGAAGTTTGACTGAAGCATTAGATTGACTCTAATATATAAAACTGTAGCATAAGGAGAAAATTAATGATGAAGGCTGGAAGAATGGATGACATTAAGAGAGAGCTGATGAGTAGATTGACTGTTACTTTCTGATTAACAGAGTAATGTCCTTTTATGTGGCTTTTCATTGAGAAGCGGTTGCCAAGTTGTCATTATGGTCTGCTAAAGCCTGATTTATACTTCTACGTTGAGTGATCACCTTACGTACCACTCGGCGCATTTCCCTGTGAGCATTTGTACTTCTGTCTGTGCTGCTCTGGCAATAACATAAGGTGGATGGATTCAGATATTGGATGCATGATTGGCAAAGCTGCAAAAAGCTTTCTATAACTGACATAAGTCAAAGACATAAAATATAGTGTTAATTGGCTAGCAGGCAACTTTTCATCAGCATCCTAAAGTATTGCCATATTCTTGTCTTTTAAAGTAAGGTGATGCCGCTGTGTATAATGTAAGTTGCTTTGGATTGATTCAACTGCCATGACTATTAATTACAGTGCTGTGTAAAAATCTTAGTACACCATTAAACCATGTAGGTCTTACTTTGTATTGCATGTTTAATGTGTGCTTGATTTTAACTAATTGGCCTGTGGACATATGTTTGATTTTATATTGTGATCATATTGTGTTATTTTAGTCATTTGTCTGCTACTTGTCTGTTTTTTTAGAACATTGTCCATTTAGTGAAAATATAAAACCACAGCAGAACCCTTGTGTCTCTGAACAGTGCACAGCAGTGTTTTCTTTCAAAATAAATGTGTTTTGAATCCAATGATAACCAACTTTAACAACCTATTTACTTCGTTCTTGAATAAACAAGCTGTTTGAATGGACCAAATTAATCAATGACTGCTTTGGTTGGCTTTGATCTTCACTCAGGGATGGGCAGTATTATGATACATTCATTTCAAATATGTATTTTAAATACAAAATAGTTTATTGTAATTGGTATTTGATAGAGTTTTTAAAAATGGGTGAATATTTTGTATCAAAATACTTTAGTATCTTGTATTTTTAAAATACTGTAAAATACTTTGTAAGAAGTCTACATGATGACATCATCAAAATGTGGCCTCAGAAATGAGATGGAATATAATATTAGTCCTTAAGATCTGGAGCCTTCAGCACATAATCATTCTCAGTGTCTGTGCTGCAGGTGGAAATGCAGAGGAAGATTGACTGGTGTTGACTAAGGGAGTAAACAGAGACTTCCAGTTAAATTTATAAGTAATAGTAGTTTTGGATGGATTGCTGATGTAGATTGCAAGAAAATAAGACAAATCACATTGAAACAAGTTCTACAGTGGCGATTCCTACAATACTTCATTGGCCGTTTCAAAATGCCAGTGGTTGATCTGCAGGTGCACTGTAAAGTTAATGAATAGGAAAGATGTCAGTCTAAAGATGTCAAAGTGGCACAATACAGTAAATTAGACACAAAAATGTAATAATACTCCAGTCTATACAGACTGGTCAAAAACTCTAGACTCCCATTACACGGCAGCAGCAGAATGTATATGTTGAGTTTTTTTGCAAAAACGGATAAAACATGATCTCTAAAAAATGGAGTTATGTTGTGCAATGAAGAGTACAATTGAAAAAAAAGATGATTTATGGAAATTTCTAAAACTGGAGATTTTAGTAGTTTTCAGGATTTATGTTTTTACATGAATTATTAAAGATTTCAATCGCAAAAAAATTGATTAAAACAAATTACGTGAACAAAGAATTTAAGTAACCTCTTCATATATTACCCTTAATATACCCTAAATTTTAAGACTGATAAGAGATGGTCGCAATTTTACTGGCCACGCAATGATGGAAACACAATGAAGAGAGTGTTATATTCCAACTCATTCTGTGCATTACATGATTTTTACAGTGATTAAAGAGATCATATTCAATACAGGACTTTCTGTATGAAATTTGTACAAAAGTTATACTAAAATGAAAGAGAAACACAAGTTTATGAATACCTCTCATGTACAGGGGTAGTGATAGAATTGGCAGAGAAGCTGAATTAAACTTGCTCAGAGAAACACTGTTGCTGTTAAACATGGTTTACTTCACTAAGTCAGTTTAATGGTGAAGGGACTGATCAAATATGCCGATTGATAAAAAGTTTGCGAAAAAATGTCCCTTGTTGTGGCTGCTGTATTTTGTAGTTTATTTTGATACACATAAAATTGAGGTATTTGGTATTTAATTTTAAAATACATTTCAATGTATGTTTGCCCATCCCCGTCTTCACTGTATAAAAAAACACTGACATTTCTTATTTTATCTTGTTTTATGACCCCTAATTTATGTTAAGTCTGTTTGAAATCAAAATGTACAATTTATATTTTGCTGGCGCACATTGTTATAATTAAGGTAAACTGTTAATCCATGTAAATGAATCCACTGAAAACAAGTCTGACTATTTGCTTCCACTTTTGGAGTGGCGGTCCTTCTACGGCTTCAGCCACAATATTTTTAACCATGCCTCCTTACCTTTAGTTTGATTGGAGAATTAATGAACAAAAAGAAAGTCCCGCCCCCTACTAAATATTCAGTTTTAATGGAAAGCACATCAACATAATGTAATTAAAGTCTCAGAAACTTCCACACAGGTACTTTAAGTAATCTACATTAAGTGTTCATTGCATAAAAATGACAGCTTTTTTTGGCAATATTGCCAATATGTCCTTGCGGAGCATAAGATTTCTTTCAAAAGGTATTTAAAAACCTATCAATCCCAAAAACAAATTTGTATTGTGTTTCTGTTCTGGCCAGCTGCCAAAGCCTTGATGCCTGTGTCTCTATCAGTCATTGCAGCGCCCAGGATTCCTCCAGAGGATCTTAATCGCACTCACAACCATCACTCATGTTTCAACACAGACAACACAAGTGAGACTGAAGAATAGTCTCCAGGTCCAGTGACATTTTGGAGCCACTGTTTTCTGTCAGCATTAGGTGACTGTCTGGGGATAAATAAATCTAAACAAAAGTTCAGATCAGGGGCAGTGAAGAATACCTACAGCCCACACCGGCTCCATCCTCAGCAGCCCGTGACAGCTCACCCAAACACCCATGGTGAATGCACACACTCCCAGAAATAAAGGTACAATAGTTGTCATTGGACTGGAACCCTTTCAAATGGTACACTTTGGTACGTAAAGGTAGCATGTTAGTACCTAAAGGATCCACAATAGTACCTTAAAATTAAATATTAAAACCTTAAGGGCCCATATTGTAGCTTGAAGGTACATATTTGTACCTAAATTGTAATGAAAAAAAATAAAAATAAAAACATTTTACTTATTAAAAAACTGACCAAGTGCAAGAATAAATAGGAGAATAAACAAATCTCCATCTTGGTGTAATCTGTCCTTGTGGTTACTGTCTGGGATGTAAAATGGCTGTGTTTATTTGGAGAGGTAGCATAAATATTACTATAAAAGGATTTCAGTGCCTGGCCACTCGATCTGTGATGGCTCCAGATTGAAGTCAGAGCCTTTTTTTAAGGACAAGGAGAGTTAGTGAAGCATGATGCTTACTGACCTGAGACCAGTGAACAAATGCTCAACACTGAAGCACAGTCATAACAGTTTCATAACAGATATAGCCTCTACAAAAGAATTACAAAATATTGACTACAAAAAGAAAACCATGTCTAATTGTTATTAACGGAATATATGCAGTTATTGTGTTAGAATATAATATTATTATATAAATATATTATATACTAAATCCTTATAAATGTAATTTGTTATATATAAATGTTACACTTTTTTTCAAATGTGCTGTTTTTACTGTAGTAAGGACACTAAAATAATAAAAAAATAAACAAGTATAACATTTTTGTGTGTGTGTATAAAATGTGCAATAAAATGTACAATAAATGTACTAATACTGCACATTAAAATTGCAAATTAATAAAAATTTATAACATTTTAGCATTTCTAACTTTTTTCCAAAATAAAGCATTTTATAAATGTACTAGCACTTATTTTATTTTACTTATAGGTGTTGATTTTCTAAAAAAAAAAAAAAGTACACTCAGATTAAAGTGTTTTTTTGATTGAATGTCTGACTGACTGACTGACTGACTGACTGACTGACTGACTGACTGACTGACTGACTGGTTGACTGGTTGACTGGTTGACTGGTTGACTGACTGGTTGACTGACTGGTTGACTGACTGGTTGACTGACTGGTTGACTGACTGGTTGACTGACTGGTTGACTGACTGGTTGACTGACTGGTTGACTGACTGACTGACTGACTGACTGATTGATTGATTGATTGATTGAATTTTGTTTTACCCATAACCAAATCATAAAATAAAGAGAAGTTACACACAAATTACCACTTGTCAATCACTTTTTCACTGGCAATGAATAGGCAGAGTAATCTGTGTCCCTATAATGGCGTTGACAAACTTGGTTGGTAAAAAAAAGAAGTGCACAACCAACAGGAACCAATAAACAGTATCTGAGGTTTTCGCTAAAATGTACAAGTAAACAAAAGTACAAGTGTAAAAGCGAAAGATTGAAGCAGTGTACTGATGCTGTGACACGTTACCTGATAGATTCAAAAGACAGAAGAGTCGTTAGATAGAGACAAGATGAATTAAATATCCTGTTTAATAACTATAGTAAGATGCGATACAGCGGTACATCCTTGATAAACTGTCTGACGTGCACTACAATCTGGCGTTTTGTGCTCAAAATACCCGCTGAATGCCTGGAGCTCAGACATGTGTGACTTTGAGTGTGTGTGTGTGTGTGTAGTCACGTGATGTGCGTTTTCAGCAGTATAGTGTGGAAGGAGGGCTTTTCAGAAATGCTAGATGAAACGCCAGTGTGGACGAGGATTGCTTTCATTCTAAAATGGCACTTTAAAACTAAGATGTATTAGTGTAAACGGGGCCTAAGTGTGTATTTTTCGTGAGCGGTTTGCTGCTGCGACGGGGGCGGCGTGGAGAATCGTGATGCCGGCTTAGCATCGTGATGTCTATCGGCCATCGACATCGTCTATCGACCCAACCTTACTGTACACAAACTCTACCAAACTTCATATATAAATACTGCATACACAGCAATAAATATTTAAATGAGTGATATATTTCACACGAATTCAATTCAACCCAGCAACTCAAGACATTTGCAACTTAAGATTTGGGGCATTCTGAAAAATTAGCCAACGTGGATTCAGAAAAAACAAGCTAAATATAAAACAGTACCTCTTATTATGCAAAAACATTGCACATTCAACACTACACTTTATTCTCACACTTACATCTCCACACTAGTTTGTTCTCTAAACTGCAATGCTCAAAATCATTTACATCTGTCGTCGCCTTTATAAATGTATTTACCACATAAACACACGCAAATGTAAATTATTGATAGGTGTGCTGGTCGTGAGTATGTAGCAGACAGAATGAACACTTGAAAGGCTTGTAGACACTGCAGTAATTCCCTGAGATTAGACACGAGATGATGCTTTGAAGTCTGTGTAGACACTGTGCTACTACATCGAAACTAGAGAAAGTGGAGGCCGAATGTTTACACTGCATTCAGAGAGCCGAAGGGCCTCACTGTGAGCTGAAGCCCAACAGGAGAATGCATTTTAATCTTCTAATGTATCTATTGAACCTGTTCCACTAAATTTCCCATCATGCCCCTCTGGCTTTTTAAACGCCTCTCATGCCCTCAAGACTGTCCCTTTTTTATTATCTTTTATTTTCCTCATTAATTTACTGAGCTGCAGCTGCTGCCAAAGCTTTTGAGCAGAAAGAAGCATGGTTTCCTGCTCTCTCTGGCGAACTATGAAGAGGAGGTGGAGAGAGAGAGAAAGAGAGAGACTGGTTGTTTACCAGCAGATATTTAAATTGGATTTCCTTGTGGCTGTTATGAATATTCTCTAAACAGACAGTATTACAGTGCGCGAAAACAGTCTGGTCAGTGTACTGTTCCTTTGCCACTTCACATGAAATTGAGACTGATCCCAATGTTACTGACGTCCAGGATATGCGCCCCCTATTTCTATAGCCATTCTGCGAATTCAAGCTTGAGAACAGAATATACTTTATCTGTGATCATTTTTCAATTCAATTCCATTCAAGTTTATTTGTGTATAGCACTTTTCACCATAATTATTGTTTCAAAGCAGCTTTACAAAAGGTGCATATTATTGCCTCACAGTACATTCAGAAAAGTTAAGATTATTAGTTACCATAACTGTATTAGTTACTAATCTATAGGCCCACACAGAATCTGCACATGCAGAAATCTGCAGATTACTGCAGATTTTTAGCCCCATCATTGAGTCTATTTATGTACTTGTGTAAATGTATATTTATTCAGTTTTTAAATTAATTTCAATTATATTATTAACTAAAATATTCATATGATTAATGTACAATACAAGTTGGTAAATCAATATTTTCTGTCTTTTAGTAGATATATGGTAGATATATTATATGAGAGACTTGCTTTGTTTACCAAATAAGTGGATATAATTGAATTTGCATTGTAAACATTAAATAAAAGTTAAAAAGGTATTATATTTTATTTCATATATTAAGTTTTTAGTTATGATCCTCCTAAAATCATTCCACATAAATCCGCATATTTTTGACAAAATTCTGTGCAGAAATAGCAAAAAATGTCCAGAGATTCTGTCTGGCTCTACTAATAACTCTAAAGAAAACCATCAGCACATGGAAAAATCAACCTACCACTATTCAGCAGCATTTCACTCACACTGAAGCCTGATTTATACATCCGCGCCCACTGATCACCATACCCCACACCACATACTAGTAATGCACGACATTGGAAAAATATGACATTTTGATATTTTGCTTTTCTGTGATATGAATTTCACCAGATAGCTTGAACAGGTCTATTTGAAAAGTAATCATTCATTAAGACTGACTTCTGTCTGATATGGGAGTGAATCATGCATACAATAGAATACATTTAAAAAAATCAGACAAATACTATAGAGCAAAATTAAAAGTGAAATATACAGTGTTTCATGGTTTTCTGGGGAGTCAGTATTCAGGTACAGAAATTGAAAAATCAAATGTAAAGTAATAATTTAGATTTCTTTGTATAACTAATCCAATACAATATACTGTTATTAAAGTTAAAAAAAGGTATAATTTCTTGTGCCTGTATGCTTGCTCATTCACAGGCCTTAAAAACACACTTTCACTATAGTTGGACACACACAGTGACTTCATAAATCTTGTGCGTTATAAACTGTGGCTCTTGGTCAACTTTAATCCAAACATTGCATATCCTACGATGTGACTATTACTGATACGCACATTGCTTTATCGATGCTGAAACGATATGTTGTGCAATATATTGTGTGATATTATGATAATTTCATGAGACGATTTAAATAACTATTAGAAAATAATTCATTATTGGCGCAGTGGTAGCATGTTCCCCTCACAGCAAGAAGGTCACTGGTTCAAGCCTCGGCTGGGTCAATTGGCGTTACTGTGTGGAATTTGCTTGTTCTACACGTGTTCCACGCTGGGTTTCCTCGGGTGCTCCGGATTCCCCCACTGACAAGTCCAAAGACATGTGGTATAGGTGAATTGGGTAGGCTAAATTGTCTGTAGTGTATGTGTGTGAATGAGTGTGTGTGGATGTTTCCCAGTGATGGGTTGCGGCTGGAAAGGCATCCGCTGCGCAAAACATGTTCCGGGTTCATTCCGCTGTGGCCACCCCAGAATAATAATGGTACTGAGCCGATAAGAAAATGAATGAATGCATAGAGAGTGTGCTTGTTATAAAGTGTAATAACCAAATTGCAAGCATAAATGAATACAATATATTAAAAAAAACAAATGAAATCTTTGTGGTTTTCAAGATATTAAGGTTTTGAGGTAAAATGTAAACTAGCCATGTAATCAAATTTAAAGAAATAACACTTTATAGTTATCACTGTAATTAAAAATACTATTAATCTTTGTTAAAGCTACAAATTTGATCATTTCTTGTGTCCAAATGGTTTAAAGTAGCTTGAAATCTTACATAGTCACATGCCTTAAAAGTAATTTGTATCTCTAAATACAAATTTAGAGGTTAATTATAATTATCCTGGTTAATTATAATTATAACTCAAAATTGCAAACTCTGCGATTAATTGGATATTCGCACATTGCGATATCAATGTCGAAACGATATATTGTGCAGATAAATATACTAAAATGTACCAAAATCTTGACTAAAACCAAAAACAGTTAGTCTGTTTTGTTGCACACCTAATAAGTACTATAGTATAAGCAGAATAATTAACTCCAGAATGTTAAATTACTATAATATAATTCAAAACCATTTTGATTGCATCACTACCTTGGTGTACATTATTTATTAACAATTCAACAGCTTGTTATCAATTCATCTCTATTTATTTAGTCTGCATTCACTCACCCAATCTCTACTGGCTTTTGCAGGAGGATGTCGGCTGTAGCGGGTGCATTCTGGGTTGGTTTGGTAAGTCGGATTGGTTGGGGTGAGGTTGGCCTGGAGCTGGAAGTATTCCTTGTCGAATCTACATAAAAACAGGAGCTGTTACACTGCTGCCATCTGGTGGGCATTGCCTTCACGTCAGGCAAATAAAATGCAGAGCACATACTTGTCTGACTCTTCAGGGACAAAGTGGAGAGATGCTGAGACTGACCTTCTGATTGTCCCGAAAGGACACCTGATAACTGCTTTTGTCAGTATTTCTGTCTACTCTGAAATGGCATGAATGTGAATGGCTATTATTGTGTGTCTTGTGACTCACATGTGCCTCTTTCCCAGATGAGAGGGTCCGAGTATGAGACCATGGCAAGGCGCCGACGCACTTCGTCCTGGTCTCTCTGGATAAATACAACAGAGGTTTGTTTAAGTTTAACAATAATATAAAATAAAAATGCATACAATATCACAGAATCAAAAATAACTAATAACTAATAACTAAAAATAAGATTTTTTTAAATATTATTATAAATTATAAATGTGTAAATTATTTTTAATTCACAATCCATTTGTTATAATGATCTTTACCTTTAAATTATTATTATCATTTGTATAACTTTTACAATTTATTAATTTAATTTAAAAAATGTATAAAAACATAATTATGTTTACAAATCTTAATGATTTTTGACAACAACATTATGATAATAATAGTCAATCATTAAGGGGTATTAAAATAGTTATTATTATAATAGATATTATAATAGTAATAATACATTTACTTTTAATAATATTGTTTAAAAAAAGAAATGATCAAAATAATGTTAAACAAATAAAATTGTAATAATACCATTATAGTATACTTACTATAACAACATTTGTAAATTATTGTCTTTTTTTATAGAAAAATATTATTTAAAATCTTTTTTAACAATATAATAAAATGTAATCAAATAATATTAGATTACATTATACCTGCTATAATAACACACATATATATATAACAAGTAATAAAAAAATTCTTAAAATGTTTTCTATTTATTGTCTGCATCAGTGGTGTGTACTGAAATGGGAAAAAAGGCTTTTAATTATCCAGCACCTTTAGCATGGTATAACCTCCAACAAACAAGTTGCAGTTTAAAAAGTTGGTGTCACTACATGCTTTTAAAAACATTTTAAATGATTTGGAGTTTGAAACATTGGCCTGTAGATGTTGTGAATAGTTTTTAACTGTCAATGTATGTGCTTTTGATGGATGAATGGTATTACCTGTTGTTTGTTAAACCAATGTGAACTGTATGTATACTGCCTAAGCTTGGCCAGGATGCTCTTGTAAAAGAGATTTTTAACCTCATAGTGCTTTTCCTGGTAAAATAAAGGTTTTAATAATAATAATAATAATGATGATGATGATAATAATAATAATAACAACAACTTGTTATAAAGCTACCACTTCCTTTTAATAAAATGTTGTAATATTATTCATTTTTTTGCTTTCATTTTGTAATTTATTAATGTGAACGACCTACTGACCCACTGACTTACTGACTATATTATGACTATTACATGACAAAAAGTGCAGGATCATTCCAAACTCACAAATCCTATAATCTACGCCTTTAGCTTTAGCACACACTGACCTCCATCTCCTCCATCCTCAGCAGCATGCTCTCTAATGTGGGGCCCTGTAGCTTCCTCTCAGCATCCGTCTCAGCCACCTGCTGCCTCTGCGTGACCCACAGAGCTTGAGCTGTGTCCTCCAGAAGATCCTCCAGAAGAGCTTCACTCAGCACGTCTGTCCTGCCCTCAGCCTGAGCATTTACAACACAACACAGAATAATATCAAGATCAAACTCTTCTATATCAAACTATTGCTTAAGAAAATGTTTAAATGAATCCTCCTCATGGTTTCTTTTTTTTATGGTATTGGGCTGTCTAACAATAAATTTAAACTTCTCTGAAAAATGCCATCTTTTAAATATTTTATGTTAAAAACTATGTTATATGTGAAAACTTCATATTTTAAATTGGAAATGCCATGAATAGTATGAAAAATAAAACTAAAAAACTGAGAATTTTCAAATGGTCTATTTTTTCCATATAAAGTTAAAGGCATTACTGCAATGTTAACAACTGTTGAATGCATTGAATCTGGAACAATGTAAACCTCGCAATTTTGTGTCTTTTATTTATTTATTTATTTATTTATTATATTAGTTCATAATTTTAAGATTAATATTGTACAATTTTATATTTTTGAATATAAAATGTTCAGTTGAAATGAAGTAATAATTAAAAACAAAAAGTTAAAGGCAACATTTTTAGCCCTCCCACGATCTGTTTTATTCTTTTCAAATATTTTTTTATAAGTGATGTTAAACACAGCAAGGAAATTTTCAGTAATTCCAGTGATTTTGTTCTTCTGGGAAAGCTTTAACTTCTTTTAGTTTGGCTGGAATAGAAGTAGTTTTTCACATTTTTACAAACAATTTTAAGCTCAATATTAGCCTCCTTAAGAATTATTATTTTTTTGATTGGCTATTGAACAAATCCCTGTCATCCAATTATCCTAACTTGCCTAATTAAATAACCTAGTTAAGTCTTTAAATTGCGCTTTAAGTAGAATACAAAATAAGTAAATATCTCGCAAAATAAAGAGAAAAATATTATCTACTGTCATCAAGGCAAAGAAAAAAGAAATAAGTTATCAGAAAACAGTTATTAAAACTACTAAAATGTGTCTGTGTCAATTTTTTGTTATGTGAATATCTCCAAATTAAATATTCACTGCGAAGTCTTAATGCTGTTTCAAGAATACGAGTGAAAGACAGTGTGAGTTTCTCACCTTATCTGTAACCTTCAGCTGTGCTCTCAGTCTGTCAATTCCTGCTCCAGCCACCCGCTGTACAAGCATGAGACAGAAAGAAAGAAATGCTACAGACAGAATCCACACACAACAGCTGCTAACAGTATGCCCAAAAGAAAAATAGTCCAGTGGAATACTTTGTATTACAAGGGATTACAACTCCTGCTGACAGACTAACATGTCAGACATTATTTAGAGAAAAAACATCTTATGTGTTTATGATATGTGTTTACCTGAGCTTGATCCAACAAAGGTTGAATCCTCTCTTTAGCAGCTCGCTCGGCTCTCTCAGCCCATTGTGTCGGAGAACCCACTGTGGTCCTGCCATGCCCATACATCAATATACATTAATGCAAATATTATTTATATTTGTATAGATCATAAAAATGTCTCAAAACAATAAAGGCCACTTGAAAATTCTCAGATTCCACTTATAGTTAAGTAAAAAATGATTTTGCTGTAAGTACTAGTAGCATCTTTTCCAAATGTAAAATAAAAATGTTGTCACAGCAATCCCAGTACATTAAAAATGGTTGGTATAAAGCATATTTATAATTCTACAAGGGGGAGAGAGACAGGATAAAAAAGTTAAAACAGAGAGAGACCTTTTGGATTTATACAATAAAAGCAACTAGACTACCGGGCTATGTGTGTGTGTGGTGTGTGTGTGTGTGTGTGTGTGTGTGTGTGCGTGTACAGTTGAAGTCAGAATTATTAGCCTCCCTTTTATTTTTTTTTTCATTTTTTAAATATTTCCCAAATGATGTTTAACAGATCAAGGAAATTTTCACAGTATGTCTGATAATATTTTTTCTTCAAGAGAAAATCTTAGTTGATTTATTTAGGCTAGGATGAAAGCAGTTATTAATTTTTTAAAAGCTATTTTAAGGTCAAAATTATTAGCCCCTTTAAGCTATATTTTTTTTTTGATAGTCTACAGAACAAGCCATCGTTATAAAATAACTTGCCTAATTACCCTAACCTGCCTAGTTAACCTAATTAACTAACCTAGTTAAGCCTTTAAATGTCACTTTAAGCTATATAGAAGTGTGTTGAAAAATATCTAGTCAAATATTATTTATTGTCATCATAAAGATAAATTAATTTAGTTATTAGAAGTGAGTTATGAAAACTATTACGTTTAGAAATGTGTCGAAAAAAATCTTCTCTCCATTAAACAGAAATTGGGGGGGGAAAAATAAGCAGTGGGGCTAATAATTCTGACTTCAATTGTATGTGTGTGTATATATGCTTATGTGCATTTATTTGTACACTATACTTGTTTATTTGTTTATATATACACCTTTTTGTGATTTCATTCTACATACATTCACATTGTATTATTTGAGAAATATGTTGTATAACACTCATCATCTTTTTTTATTTCATTTTCATTATAATTTTTTTCTCTCTGTGCTGAATTAATAATGATTGTTGTGTTCAACATAATTTAGTATTGTTTAGATATTCTAATGAGACCATATTGTTCAAAAGAAACTCCAGATGCCTCTCTCTCTGTTACCCTGATGAAGGCAAGAGTTTGCCGAAAGACGTAAGCTCATTTTAATGAATAGCCATGTAAATAAAGACTTTTAAATGTTTTTTTGTTTCACATTTCCATTACATCTGCATTAAATAACAAAAAAGATGCTTGCAACAGGTGTTCATAAACATATTAAGATGAGGGTAAGAAATCAATATTGATGCAATAACTCTGATTTTAATCACAACAAGTGAAAACATTTGTTTATTTCCACCAAATGACAACATTTTATTTCAAATTGTATCAGATGTTTTTTACTAAAACAAATATTAACATTTTACACATACCAATAACTAATAATAAAATCAATTATATCTGCTTATTCATGTATATAACATGTTAAAACAATGGCTTTTTTCAAACTGATAAATTATGGTAATATATTTCCAGCCAGTTTGTCTAGATGTGGATTTTCCAGACCTCATTATTCAAGTAGCCCCATCGCAACGGGTTATGATCATTTTCATTTGGTCAATTAAATTGATCGCACCCAATGAAATTTTGTGACAAATGTTAACAAAATTAAACAAGGAGCAAAATCCATTTTTTGCGTGTACAGTTCATTGAACCAGTGGTTAAGTATAATAATGAGGGAGCTGCTGTACCGGAGTTTGTTAATGCGGTCAGCCTCTTCTTTACTCAGACGATTCAGTTCTCTCAGTCTGTCCGCAGTCACACGGTCCAGCCAGGCTTGTCTATCGCAAATAAACAACAAACATCTACTATTGTTCCAAATTCTATGGGTGAGCATTCAGTAAAACATCTTCAACAGTAATGTAATGTGCCATCACTATTATATTAGCACTAAAATTTAGGATCACAGTGATTTCTAAAAGAAAAATCCCTTTTTTCTACACCCCATGATGTGCTGCGTGAATTATTTGAGTAGCTTCCAATAAACTGCACTGTAAAAATGAACATATAGGAAATAGGTTAACAAAGTTACAAATTTAAGTGGATTAAACATAAAACAATTAAGTTGTTGGCCTCCAAAACATAAAGAATTGTGCTGTTTCAGCTCATTTTAAATAAGTAGTTTTGAACAAACTACTACATTTTTTGTCTAGTGTGTAAACAAACAGAAGTACAATGGTGCAGCTGGGTACAATGAGGTGTCAGTATTGTCCTCACAGTTGTTCCATCCAATATTAAAAGGAAACTAAGTATAATTAACAAAATACTTTTAAAAGAAACACAAACAAGCCCAAAAAACTCGAGTTTTGCAATATTACAGTTCAATATTACTGTTCGGGAAAGATAATCTAGAGGAACAAAACATACAGATCTGCTTGTGATACTAATGTTGTTAAAATAATACAATTAACATTATTTAAATAATGGAAGAAATAAAAACCCAAAGTACCTCTCACTCGATTTCCACTATGTGTATAAATTATTTGTAGCGCATTAAAATACTTTCAGTACTTTCAATGGAAGTTCCAAAAAAAACAGACATTTCATTTGAAAGACAGTAATCTAGCATGAAAAATGGAGAATATATTACATTTCTTTGGAAATTAATATTAAATAATAGAAACCAAGAGCTCCTGAGCATACCTGAGGGCTTCATTTTGAGCCTGTTTCCTGTCAGGTGATGAAGGACTGAGCTGTGTACTGGATGTAGTTTGTGGCTTCTGCTTTTCGGGGCTTTTTTGAGGTGAGAACAGACATCTGGGCTCTGGCCGGTTGGGCGCAGCACTACATGTGAATATATGCATATGTATTAGCAGACCACAAAGGTTCAAGCATATCATGTGTCATATCAAGAGGGCAGGATGTACTGACCGTGGGCGAGGAGGAGAATGAGGGGATGTTGGGATCCAAGGCACAGTGGACTCTTTCTGGGGAACCTGGTTTTCCCTCAGTCGTGAAGAGACAGTGGGCTGCTGGAAATTGGCATCACGAACATGACCGGCCTGCTGAATGTGCCATAATGTGGATTTATCACTTTCATTATTTTTGGAAAAATAAATCACATCAACAAACATTCACAACAGATTAAAGGTTTGGGGTTGTGAACATTTTTGGTTTATAAAATAGTTCTCTTATGGTCACGAAGTATGGTAAAAATACAGTAAAATAGTAATATTGTGAAATATTACTGCAGTTTACAATGGCTGTTTTTACTATAATATATTTTAAAATGTATTTTATTCCTGTGATTAAACTTTTAGTGTCACATGATCCTTCAGAAGCCCTACTAATACGACAATCTATGCTTTAAGAAACATTTATTTTACAGCTCAGTAGTCATTAGGAAACTTAGATCAGTTTTAGAATTGTTTTGTATTTAAAATAAAAGTATTTATTTAAAATATACATCTTTTGCAACAATATAATTAACATATCGTTGCTAAAAACAATATTTATTTAAAAAAAACTTCTGAATAATTGTTCATCTCTTTACAAATTACAATAATGAAAGCCCTGCTCACACGATATGATTTCTGACGAAATTTGGTTGTCTGAGACAAATTGTGGAAATCCTGAAAGATTTGTGTAGTCCTAGGTAGTCGCTTAATGGCCGTTGTGACCAGATTTTCCCTGCGATGAAGTTCTGGAGATGACAGAAGATTTCAGACACCTTCTTGCAATGTGACTTCCGCTACAGCGAGCATCAAACCAAGAACCAATAGGAGCGCCAAATCTGATCATGCAATCAGGAAATGTCAAAACAGCTTTTTTCTGGCTTTATTATAGAGACACACTGTGAGCAAAATTACAGCTACAAGTTTGCTGTGAGGTACTATTTGAGAGCATGTGTTAGTGAAAGTGACATGGATGGATGACGTCAAACTCCGGTGAGTTTTCCTGCATTATCATGTTTGACGCGTCTTGATTGTCATTTGGTCTGACATTATAACAACTGAGATCTTACAGTGTGACATGGGAGTCAGTTTGTGCAGTCTGACAGCTACAATCTTTTAGATTATAAAAATAAAAATAATTAATAATAATAAAATAAAAACCACACAGTGTGACGTGGGCTTTACTAAAGAAGCTTTTGATAAATTGACAATAAAACTAGTTTTACCTTAACATGGTCCTGGCTAATAGCACTGGTAGTTTGTTGGTTTTCTGTGCTTCTTGCCTCTCTCAGTTTTTGATGATGGATGAGGCTTTTCTAGCCCTGCCTTCAAAACATCATTGCGCTCCTTCAGCAATGCCTGTGAGGTCCTGTGGGGATTTTCCTGCCAGTCTGCTGCCTGAATACATTATGAAAGTCTCAGATTTTCTTTTTGCAATAGCCTGCAATCAAATAACCTGAACAGGAGAACCAGCTCACTCTACAAATCACCATCACGAGAGATACATAATTCAAGGACTTATTCATATATCAGTGATAATTCACATTTTAGACAAACCGTCACTCAAAAAATATAGAGACTATTGCAGTGACATACAGAAGTTATACGGTAAACATATGGTCAGGTTAACTTAGCCTGATATAGCCACTAATGACAGAATAAAAGGTCATTATTAATAATGAAAAGGTGGTTTGCTTAATTTTATGAAAAGTATGCAATAAAACTACATAAAAGAGCTATGATTAATAATAACAACAAATTGTAGTTTATTGAGATCCCTAATAAATAAAGCACCAATATATTTGACCCTGGATCACAAAACAGGTGGAAAAATTGCATAGTATGGGTCAAAATAAAAATTTATGTTACTACGAATTTATTATTCCATTTTTTTTTTTGAATTATGAAGAATTGACTCTATGAAGATTATGTTCTATAAATAAATTTTTTATTTGGTTATATTTCATTACTAGTAACTTACTAAGAACTTACTTTGGACAACTTTTACAGGTGAGTTCTCAATATTTAGATTATTTGAGCCCCTCAGATTGCAGATTTTCAACAGTATCTTGGCCGCAAAGTGTCCTATTTCAACAAACCATATATATATATATATATATATATATATTATATATATATATATATATATTATATATATATATATATATATATATAATATATCTATATATATAATCTAAATTTTATACATATCTAAATTTATATATTTTAACCTAAATTTCAATAAGTGGACACTTATGACTGGTTTTGTGGTCCAGTGGTTTTTTTTGTTGTTGTTTTTTTTGAAGAATGAGCATCACCCTGATCACCATGACTCACTAGCAGGCTTTTTGGCATCAGCTGGTTTTCGAGGTCTCTGTAAGTTCCTCTCAGCTGGGGCTCTAGCAGGACGGGGAGGGGACATGCTGCGAGCCCTGACCTGAATGGAGGTCTTTTTTACTGGGTTAACATTCTGCAAATCCACATCTCGATTTTTGGTCGCCTCCTGCTTCCTTAAAGCTGAGTCAAGCGCCTGAGTGATCACAAATAAAACATTATTACATTTTATGTATTTGTTTTTATTAATTTTACATTAACATACAGTGTGTATTTAATTCACCTCTAATTTCTGCAGGATGTCGAGCGCTGTCTCTGGGACGGCAGATCCTTGTCCTACCTCTACTTTGGCGGAGCAGAGAGAAAGCTGGCGAATCAGCTGACCCAGCTCTTTGCAGTGGGTGGGCACTCTGTTCTCTGCGGGGTCCGACAGCTGGTGATAAAAACCTGCATGGCTCTCACAGCTCCCCGGTGAGCAGCAGCCAGCCGCTCCATTGGCCTGGACTGAAAAAGACAACAACAGAAACATTTGAAACCTCTATATGGCTTCTGATTCAAATATCCACATGTTTTGATGTTTATTTGTTGGTCAAAGTAAGTTTTTGCTACCTTTTTTGTCTGTTTGATATTCTGGGAACGTAGCTTGTCCAGATCCTCCTTTATTTCTTTAACCTTGAACAGAACATAAAAACAGTTAAGTTGCGGAACTCTAAAGCCTTTTGATCTAAAAAAATTTAGGTCATTAATTTCCAAAAGAGCGTCGAAAAAGAGCTGTGTTGTTTTATGTCCAAACCTATATTCAAAACTTTGGGATAGGACTAGCTGACTACATTTGATATATTCTAACTATGAGCCGAAGGTAGTTTTGATAATTATATTGGGTATTATATTGTTGAATGGAAATAAAACAGGGTTCTTTAGAAAAATCATTTCTCAAAATGTTTTATATACGTTTAAAATGTGCTAGTAATCGTATTGGAAAATAATGCAGGTAAATAAAACAAAGTACATTCTTGCATTTATTTAACTAGGGTGAATAAGCAAATTAACAGTGAATAAAATAAATTCACTACAGATTTAGTACATTAATTAGCCCAACAAAAAAAATAGTTTTTTTTGTAAACTTGTCTTTTGGCAGTAATTTTTTGTATATATTCATAAGATTAATATTCATTTTATCATGGTGATTAAATGGAGGGTAACAGCTGCTTCACAAAAAAATCTCTTTAGTCACCATAAGTCAGTGTATAAAATGTGCCATTACAGTGCGCATGTACAACTGCTAGTGTTTACAGACCTGCTGTTTGTAACACAAGATCATACGGGCAGGCCGAGTCGCCTTGCTCCTGCCGCCGGATTTCCATCCTCTGCTTCTCATCAGGCTCCAGAGCCTCCACCCACACATTCTGCAGAAAACACCACATGTAAAAATCTTGAAAATATACATATATACATTATACATTTCACATGTTTAATTATTTAAATATTTCAATTATTTCACCTTTATTAGCCAACTGCTCTACCCTTTGAACATACGTGCTCAGTTCCTTCTGTAATTTCCGGATCTCCAGTGCAAGCTGAGGTTCACTGCTGTTGACTATCGGGTTTTTAATGGGTGTTTGAGTCTGTTTAATTTGGCTGTTGGGCTTTTGAGGTGTATAAACAAACACATGAGCACCGGTTTTTATTTGCTTCCTTGGACCGGCCATCTTTGGGGAAACCACATGAGGAACGTTATCGGTGTGTTCTTTCATGGATAATAGTCTGGGGTGTTTCTTCTTGTTCGAGGGATGAACGGTTGATGGATTCCTGACGTTTTCTTTGTAGATCTCTCTTGGCGAGTCTGACAGCAGCCTGCAGGCGCTCTTCTGACAGGACTGAGAGCCGTAAGGAGCTGCTGCAGCTCTCCATATCATCCTGCCTCTCTGTACGAGGTAGAAGTTTCTCTATCACGATGGGAGAAGGGGGTCCCACACGGGTGGCTCGGTTTAGGACACTCGGTGCCACTGCATTGTTGAACTGAAGCTGTGATAATAATTGTCATAATCAATGAGAATGAAAGAGAAGATGATTTATTAATGTCAACATCTTGTGAAGTACATTGCACAGTTACAGTTTATAAAAACACAGAAGTCAATATTTGAAGTGGATCAAAAACTTTCATAAATGTCCCAAGAGAAAAAATTGGGGTAAAGTTGGTTTTATATTTGCACATTCAGACTTTCTCCTTGATAATATAATAAAAGTATTCTTTGCTAATTCTAAATAGGGATATCATAGTAGCAGCCAATGACTTTTAAAGTACAGCATTGTTCACAGTCAATTAAATAGTGCTAATGTTGTTTTGAAGTCATACTTACACACGATTTCAGACCAAATGATCAAAGTAGCGTGGTAAACAATGTAAGAACCGTGTCACGAGTTGTCACTGAATGTGCCAATATAAAACCAACTATAACGTTACCTCAATGTGACAAGAATGGTGGTGTTCGTTGGTTTAGGACAATTTGAACGAAAGGCTTTGATCCTCTACTGTACTGTATACACTACTGTATACAGTACGTTAAAGTGTATGCAGTGTTTATTAGCAAATGTAACGTTATACTAAACTTGCACTTTGTGAAATCTGTAAACAAGTTACCTGTGTTTGCAGACCAGCAATCTGAGACACAGAAGAGCCTTTTTTAATCCATTGACGGTTCAAGGAGCCCAGTTCGCCAGTTGTCATAGCCGAAGCCCTTTGGAAATCTGAAATCATCCTGATGAAATCTTACTTCGTGAGATGCATTGGTAACGTTAGAAGAAAGTCATTCAACTAATTGCTAATCCAATTTGAGTAATCCTTCTCAGAGTAACGTTAGCCTAACTAATTCTCTCCTGACGGATCCGTTCGATTACAAAAAAGCGCTTGATCTATCCCACATAAACGCACAGTTAACAG